>NC_064618.1:474833317-475155192 GCF_023898315.1 Schistocerca nitens | reverse complement strand
GTCGTTACAGTAAGAAGCCACCTTTCTTGAAGGTACGTAACTAGGCAGAATTGTTGTAGCAAAATCGTGCCTTTTATTAGAAGCTAATGATCTCTAGCAAGCTCCACCAACACTTGGTGTTGAATAGCGTACATTTCTCGACTTACCTGGCCTCCAGATTATGTCTAACTCTTACTTCTAGTGTGCTCAGCTCCTGCTAGTAGTTTCTTGTTTGTGATTATGCAAGGCTGTAACCTAAGATTTTGGTTAGTGCTTTTGTGCGGCGAAGACCATTACTGCGAGAAATCTTTCGTACTGAGCAAGATACTCATGTGTGGTTTGAGTATGAAACCACTGGCAAGCAAAGGATGAGTCACGGAAGAAACCGCAATGGAATCACGGAATCTGAAGTGCTGCAGATCTGTCTGTGACGTGTTGTATCAGTTACTGTATGAGTGACCAAGTGATCAATGAGATCTGGCAGTGACACTTGAAGTGGAAAGGTGACGTCGTATAAGGTGCCATTTTCTTGTTAAAGCTGCGATCAGTGACAGTATAGTCTTCTGTGAAATTAATGTTCAAATGTGTGTCAAATCTTATGGGACTTAACTGCGAAGGTCATCAGTCCCTAAGCTTACACACTACTTAACCTAAATTATCCTAAGGACAAACACACACGCCCATGCCCGAGGGAGGACTCGAACCTCCGCCGGGAACAGCCGCACAGTCCATGACTGCAGCGCCTGAGACCGCTCGGCTAATCCAGCGCGGCTGTGAAATTAATGCAAGGCTTGTTGAGACATTAATGTGTTCGCCAACAACAAAAGCGCTCCTGATTAACTGTTACAAACCATGTTCCTCCAGATCAATGGATGAGCTAAGCAGCACATTTGCTGTCAAATGGAACATCAAGGAGCTGTGAATTGTGCAACACAATTATATAACGCCATCTTCTCGAATGCATGAGAAGTGGGAACTGCTTTGCGAAGTATCACAAAAAGTGAAAAACTCCTAGCTTACCAGTGTTTAAGCTCATATCGTAAGATAGAGTAAATTTTTTTCCAAAAGTACTTCTTGCTGGTAACCGAACGTTCTGGCAACGATACATGGGACGCGTAGTCTTTGAACTGATTAATGTATACACTGACGGAAAAGAAAATCACTGCACCAAGAAGGACTTGAGCGCATAAACGAAACTCGGTAGGCATGTTTCTACATCTGAAAGATCATGTCTATTCATATTTCACTCCAGTCGTGTAAGAGTGGCGCTGATAGAGCCACTATGAGGATGCAGATCGGGTTTGCTTTAAATACATACTGGAATAATCATAAGCGTTAGTTACCTTTGGTATCCGACGAGGCAAGCTGATGTTAGTCAAGAAACCCTTTATGACAACAAAAAGGCCATTAACAACAACTCGCTGAGATTGACAGAAGTCGTCTAATAGGGCTGCAAGAAGTTAGATGTTCACCCACCTCCCCCCCTCCCCCCCCCCCTGTAATACTGCAGAGAGACGTCGCAGGAACGTAATCACTGTGCAGGCAGTGGTGGTCAAGGGAATGTACGGTCGCCACAAGACAGGACTCCGGACAGACAATCGGCACTACAAACAGGGAGGACCATCTTGTTCCGCGTATGGCTGTGGCGCGCACTGCATCTGCAGCAGAAATTTGACAGGCAGATGGCACCACGGTGACACAACAAAGTGTTACAGATCGGTTACTTCTAGGATAGCTCCGATCCAGATGCTCTGAAGTGTGTGTTCTACCGATCGCTACCACCGCCATTTGCAACATATGTGGTGTCCAGCGAGAGCTCTTTGCAGGTCGGGGTGTTGGTCTGTCGTATTTTCTGATGAAAGCTGTTTCTCCCTCGGTGCCAGTGATTGCCATGTGTTGGTTGGAAGGAGGCCAGTTAAGGTCCTGAAAACCAAACTGTCTGAATGCTGGACACTCTGGAACTATACGTGGGGTTAAAGTCTAGGGTGTGATTTCGTATGACAGTAGGAGCACTCTCGTCGCTAACCCAAGGAGCCTAACTCCAAATTTGTACGTCGATCTGGTGATTTATGAACAGCATTCCAGGCGTGTTCTCCAACTGGATAACACTTACCCACATACCGCTTTTGTAATCCAACATACTATACGGAGTGTCGACATGTTGCACTGGCCTGCTTTATTATCAAATCTGTCTTCCATCGAGCACACATGAGAACTCATCGGACTACAGTTCCAGCATGATCCATAAACGGCATTAATTGTCCCTGTATTTAACTCCCAAGTGCAACAGGGGTAGAATTCCAATCCACAAACTGAAATCTGGCACCTGTACAACACAATGCATCCACGTTTGCATGCCTGCATTCAACCTTCTGGGGGTTCAAAGTGTTTCAAACGGCTCTGAGCACAATGGGACTTAACATCTGTGGTCATCAGTCCCCTAGAACTTAGAACTACTTAAACCTAACTAACCTAAGAACACCACACACATCCATGCCCGAGGCAGGATTCGAACCTGCGACCGTAACAATCGCACGGTTCCGGACTGAGCGTATAGAACCGCTCGTCCACTGCGGCCGACTCTTCTGGGGGTTACACCAGTTGTTAGTGTACGCATCTTTCACATTTACAATGACTCATCTAGCCTGTGATTTTGTAATGTTACTCATTTAAATATATCACCTAGACAAATGTATTCCTCTACATTAATCATTTACTGGTGCAATTTTTTCAGTCAATGTATCTATTACTTAAATAATAAATGTTATTTAAGCGGAGTGCGTTCTGTACCAAGACTTGGATCCCGTTATTCAGGTTACTGTAAACAGGAACCAGGATACTTACTGCAACATTCTCGTTGACGAACTGTTGCCGTTTCCTCTACGTCTGTATTACGTGTATGCATCGGACACCAGTGATTACGAAAATAACAACAGTCGTGGCCATACGCTTGTGGTTTGATGAACACTCAGGCTCTCTATCACGCTTTGACTGGCCTTCTTAATCAAATAAAGAGCACCGCACTCATGTCAGGTGTTACCTGCAAGGATATTTCTCCATCCATACTTCCAATTTGTAACTGTGAACTGCAGTTCCATAGAGACATAGCATTTCAGTGCATTTGAAGTGAAAATTGTAAATTTCGTTCAGCAATTACCAGATCTGCAAAAGTGTATAGAGAATAATAAGTTACATGTAATAGATATTTGTAGAAGTGTCCTATGAGGTGCGTTTCCTGCTCCGAGAAGACTTTGCTCCTTTAATTTCGCATTATTTCATCAAACTGTCAAATAGTGTGCACTTTCTCTAACAATATACAGATTTGGTGGAGGATATGCTGTAACCCAGAAAACTAAGTAGAAGGACAATAACAAAATTCCTAAGATTTTCTTGATTTATAAGTCAGTATAACAAAGCAAAATAAGTAGTCTCTTAAGAAGAAACACAGCGACCGTAAAGAATATGGTAATAAAATACAGTACTTTCTCTAAAGTCATTCTAATTGTAAGGACCATCGTACTCGAAAGTCCAGACATTGTCTGAGAATACAATCGAAGTTAAAGCCACTCTTCGATTATACAAGGCCCATTTTTGACGAGTCTCTGATTTCAGTGTTTTAGCTCCATATTGCACTAATCACTCGATTTCCTACTTTTCCCGTTACTACATTCATTAATCAGAAAAATATTTCTCTACTTAACATAAATAAATACTTTGGAAGCATAATATGCAATTTATCTTATGAGGAAGTTCTCTGTATTTCTTCTTCCTTATACAGGTATAGGAATTTTGCTTCATACTTCATCTTCTGCCCACATCTACTTACGTTATCTTTTCCTTTCTTTTTAATTGTTAAATGACACTTATACTCCCTAATCCTGTCTTTCCACACGTTCGCATTGGTTTGCTTGAAATGCAAGACGTTCACTTTACAACTTGCTCGTCATCTCTTGTTAAAGTTACACCATGTGTTAATCCCTTAAGATACACTGAATAGCCAAAGAAACTGGTACATCTGCCTAAAATCGTGTAGGGCCCCAGCGAGCACGCAGAAGTGCCGCAATATGACGTTTCATGGACTCGACTAATGTCGGAAGCAGTGCTGGAGGGAACTGACTCCGTGAATTCGGCAGGGCTGTTCATAAATCGGTAAGAGTACGAGTGGGTGAGGAAGTCTTCTGAACAGTACTTCCCAAGGAATCCCAGACATGCTTGATAATATTCACGTCTGGAGAGTCTGGTGGCCATTGGAAGTGTTTAAACTCAGAAAAGTGTTCCTGCAGCCACTCTGTAGCAATTCTGGACGTGTGAGGTGTCGCGTTCTCCTGCTTGAATTTCCCAAGAGGGGGTAAACTGTTCATCCTGTACCAGCACCGTTATCTACCATAGAAGATGTAAGTCTGCCGGAATGCACAGTGGACGTAATGGATGCAGGTGCTCAGACAGGATGCTTACGTACGTATTACCTGCCAGAGTATATCAACACGTTTCAGGGTTTCCATATCACTCCAACTGCACACGCCCCTCACCGTTACGAAGCCTCCACCAGCTTTAACAGTCCCCTGCTAACAAGCAGGGTCCGTGGATTCACGAGGTTGTCTCCATACCCATAAACGCCCAGCCTTTCGATACAATTTGAAACGAGACTTGTCCGACCTGGTAACATGTTTCCAGTCATCAACAATCCAACGTCGGTGCTGACGCGTCCAGGAGAGGCTTAAAGCTTTGTGTTGTGCAGTCATCAAGGGTACACGAGTGGGATATCGGCTCTGAAAGCCCATATCGATGATGTTTCGTTGAATGGTTCTCACGCTGACACCTGTTGATGGTCCAGCACTGAAATCTACAGCAATTTGTGGAAGAGTTGCACTTCTGTCACGTTGAACGATCCTCTTCAGTTGTCGTATGTCCCGTTTTTGCTGCGTCTTTTTTCGGCCGCGGCGATGTCGAGATTTGGTGTTTTACCGGATTCCTGACATTCCCGGTTCACTCGTGAAATGGTCGTATGGGAAAATTCTCACTTCATCGCTACCTCAGAGATGCTCTTGCGCCGACTGTAACTCACTTAAATCTTGGTAAGCTGCCATTGTAGCAGCAATAACCGATCTAACAACTACGCCAGACCCTTGTTGTCTTATATAGGTCTTGACAACCTAAGGGTCGTATTTTGTCTGTTTACCGACCTCTGTATTTGAATACTCATGACTCTACCAGTTTCTATGGCGTTTCAGTGTATTATGTTCACTTCTATCTTTATTTCACCAGTTAAGTTATCCATATAGTTTGCTGTGGTACTGTGGCTTCTGTGAAAAGCTGACTCACTTTATAGTACAAGTACTGTTTGCGGTAAGCCTGTACTGCGAATGACTTTCATTTCAGTATTTGCTATTTCATATAATGAGGGAGCTCTAGATGAAACTAGTACCTGAGTACCACGTGACGGAAACATGAAACTTTAGTCACAGTTCGGAGTGGCGTACTGCTATTACAGAGAGAGACATCCTGAGACTGGTTTGATGCAAGTCTCCATGCTAGTCATTCCTGTGCAAGCTTTATCTCCCAGTACCTACTACAACCGACATCCTTCTGAATCTGTTTAGTGTATCCATCTCTTGGTCTCCCTCTACGATTTTTAGCCTCCACGCTGCCCTCCAATAGTAAATTGGTGATCCCTTGAATGCCTCAGAACATGTCCTACCAACCGACCCCTTCTTCTAGTCAAGTTGTGCCACAAACTTCTCCTCAATCCTATTCAATACGCCCTCATTAGTTATATGATCTACCCATCTAATCTTCAGCATTTTTCTGTAGCAACATTTCGAAAGCTTCTATTCTCTTCTTGTCCAAACTATTTATTGTCCATGTTTCACTTCCATATATGGCTACGCTCCATACAAATACTTTCAGAAACGATTTCCTGACACTTAAATCTATACTCGATGTTAACAAATTTCTCTTCTTCTGAAACGCTTTCCTTGCCATTGCCAGTCTACATTTTATATCATCTCTACTTCGACCAACATCAGTTATTTTGCTCCCCAAATAGTAAAACTCCTTTACTACTTCAAGTGTCTCATTTCCTAATCTAATTCCTTCAGCAACACCCGACTTAATTCGACTACATTCCACTATCCTAGTTTTGCTTTTGTTGATATTCATCTTATATCCTCCTTTCAAGACACTGTCCATTCCGTTCAACTGCTCTTCCAAGTCCTTTGCTGTCTCTTACAGAATTACAATGTCATCGGCGAACCTTAAAGTTTTCATTTCTTCTCCATGGATTTTAACAGCTACTCCGAATTTTTCTTTCGTTTCCTTTACTGCTTGCTCAATATACAGATTGAACAACATCGGGGAGAGGCAACAACCCTCACTCCCTTCCCAACCACTGCTTCCCATTCATGCCCTTCAACTCTTGCAACTGCCATCTGGTTTCTGTACCAATTGTAAATAGCCTTTCGCTCCCTGTATTTTACCCCTGCCACATTTAGAATTTGAAAGAGAATATTCCAATCAACATTTTCAAAAGCTTTCTGTAAGTCTACAAATCCTAGAAACGTATGTTTGCCTTTCCTTAATCTAGCTTCTAGGATAAGTCGTAAGGTTAGTATTGCCTCACTTGTTCCAATATTTCTACGGAATCCAAACTGATCTTCCGCGAGGTCAGCTTCTACCAGTTGAAACGTCCCCTTTGAACAATTATACAGGACTGAGCATAAATTGACACACAATATTTTTAGCGCAACGCAATCTGACTTTCAATAATCCCTACAAAAGAATGGCCCTGACTAACATTAACCTATACCTTTCACAAATCACTTACCTCACAAAAATCTTCGTTACTCCAACTACTGCAATACAGGGAGCGCCACTACTGCCAGCTAAATAAAAGATTCAAACTACGGAAGGCACTAACTACTGATAGGCATAGTTAGCAAATGAAAGATTTTAATAGAGAACAAACAATGTATTTACCTTAATAGTCATAATATACATAGCAGTTCATGACATCCAGTCTTACAAATTTCCTAACTCCGCCATTTCTCTCCCCACATCTACCACTGCTGGCGGCTCACCTCCAACTGCGCAACGCTACGCGCTGTTAACAGCCAACTGCCCAACACTACAATGGCAGAAAACAATGCAAACCAGCTACAGACCGCACACAGCACAGCCAGTGATTCTCACACAGAGCGCTACGTAACGTTGACAATAAGAAAACATAAACAGCCTACTTACATAGCCCCCATGCTCCCCACAAAAAATTTTACAAATTGTTTTGGGCAGTGGCCAATACAGATTTGAAAATTTTTTTCATAATTACAATAACAGAGAACTCAAAGGCACACACTTATTGATACAATGTTGGTCAAAGTCCATAAAGACAGTCCTGATCGTTCATCACAGTAGAATTGCAGTGTTTTTCTCAAAGTCTCAGCGGTAAAAGAAAATGCACATGGAAGTAGTGGATTTCCATGCAGTCTTGGAGAAGTAGCGGTGTCCTTCCAGCGGAAAGACAGTGCTGACTCTCGACATGCAGATAGGTAATGGGCCACAACAGAGCAAACCCACAGCAGAGTCAGTCGAAGTTTTGAAGAATATTGGTAGGTTGGTCATCACAGAGCAGACCCACTGTAGTCCTGGTAGAGAGTATGGTATTGGTGGGCCACCAGAGGTGCAGACCCACTGCAGTCCTTGTAGAAATAATGGTATTGGTGAGTCATCAAAGGTGCAGACCCACTGTAGACCTTGTAGAGACGGCCAACAGCCATCTGTTGCGACTGTGGAGGTGCACAATCACCATCGATGAGTCGTGGAGGTGCACAATCACCATCGATGAGTCTTGCAGAGAATATAGCAAGTCCATAAACCAGCACTTGTGCACTCACAAAGTTTTTGAATTGTCCTTAGAACCAGCAATGCTGTTAATCAGTCCCTTGCTGAATTATTAACACACGTGCAAACACTAACAGTCCCTACTTCTCACATATTGTGCATATATTATGACCAACAGAAACGTGTGCAGTGAAATGATACTTAATTTGAAGAACTGGTAACAATTACAATTTGATAACATAAAAATACAATAACAAAGGTACAAAATACATCATTAAAGAACATAACAATACAGATAACATTTGAGTAACACAGGCATTACAAAAGAATAGAAATAAACATATACATCAGAGTTACAAAAATAATGACATAAGTACATACATAAAAATCAGAATAACTTTTGAAACATCACCTTCACATATGAGCAAGAAAACTGAATAAATAATGTCTAAACATCTTTACAAAGTAAATAACACAGTATTAGAAAAATTCTACAACATAGCTCTCATCAGCTAAACACATAAAGACAGGAAAAACACAAATACACAAGGGTACACGAACACATAGAGGGATGACACCAAAGGAAAGGACAGGGTTTGTTTTACTGCAGTACTTTGCATGGAGATCTCCCTTCGGTCATCAATATTCCCAAAAGTCCTATCTAAGCCTGCTTTCTGTATTCTGTTCACATCCTCTTTCAAAAATAGTTTTCTTCCACTGTACACTACTTTTTTTTGGCCAAACCATTTTCTTATAGCTTCTCAATGCATTTCTTCCAATTCATCATAGTTAGTTTCTTATATAGTCTACCCCCTCTTAAGCTAACTTAAATCTACTGAGCTCAGATATATATACCAAGGGACGAGGCAATGCAGCACCACATAACAAATTAACACAAACAGCAATGACAAAAATTCAAATTGGCAAAGCAAGCAGCATAAATTAGCAAAGCAAATGCAATATTACAACTAATATAAGGCAATGCGCAGCAAACAAGAAAAATAAATCAGTAGTAAAACTAGCTTAATACAATGTAAAATTCAGTAGGACTATGCCTGGCAAACAGCAGCAGCAAATGCAATAACTTATACCTAAACATGACATAGCTCAAGCAGAAAAAATATTACAGTAAAAATGGCCATTTTTAATACCTATGTCTCATCTTAACACTAGAGTGATGCATGACAAGAACTTACACTAGCAGATAAGTTACCAAATAGTAAAAAAATTATTTATGCAGTTCCTGTGAAGGGAAATGTCTATTTATGTGCCCTTGTTTTCTTGGAAGTAGATCATAAATTTCTTATTGACTGGATCTGTAGGCATAAAATAACTATATTAGTACATCTATTAAATTCTATTTTAACCAATGCTGTTGTGCAGCTAGAAACTAGATATTAAACAAATTGAGTAAATAAATACATAAAGCAAGCCATATGGCATTTCTCTCAACTAGCAAGACAATAGGCGTGAAATGTTTCTCATCATTTCATTAGGCATTTTAGTACATATCATAAATTAAGAGCTCCACAGTATAATCATACGTTTTCAAGTTTGAGCGTGCCGTATTTGCGATGCTTTCTACAAAGGAATGTCAATAGCGAGGATAATGGCCTCCCTTTTTTTTTCTCCACCTGTGCCTCTGAAAGGCACACACTAATGGCTTTTTTCCAGGTGACTGTCGCGCAGCTGGGTGCCCACGACACATTACGTGCAGGTGGTCACTTGACTTTCTTACCGAAATATTTACGACACCAGTTTCTGCTACAATGACAGTCTCATATCAAAATTTCACAGGTCGAAAATTTTCGTTACAAATGTGTAGAAACAAAATCCTGTAAATATAACAGTGTCCAAAAAATTTTCGCCAGCATTGTGATACATTCACACGTGTACACACATTTCATAATTCTAAAGTACGATTATAGGTTTCCAACATCCTTTTCCACAAATCAGAGTCCCTAACCACTACTCATTATTCCTTACCTTATTACACATGTATATATTCGTCGACACGTCAATCTTGCGGCGACACTTCAATATTTCATCATAATAAATACATAGCATAATCAAATTCCTCATATAGCATCAGCTTATTGATCATAAACATACCTCAAAAGCATAAAACACATCATCATCGTAATAATAACATCATAACACGTCAGTCAAATCTCTAAAACGCTGTCGCTTTCTGCAATAATTTCGAAACCTAAAAAAAATTCTCTGCTCATTTCAGTAGTGTCATCTACCTCAAACGTACTTTAAAATTATGATCCCATACCAAATACATGATTTAAAGCTCTCATAGTATCACAATGGTTCCAAAAAAATATGAACAGTGAAACGTCCCCATTCAACAATTATACAACACTGTGCTTAAACTGACACACAATGTTTTTAGCGCTACGCAATCTGACTTTCAAAATTCCCTAGAAAAGAATGGCCCTGACTAACATTAAACTATACCTTTCACAAATCACTTACCTCACAAAAATCTTGGTTATTCGAATTACTGCAATACAGCTAGCGCCACTACTGGCAGCTAAATAAAAGATTCAAACTACTGATGGCACTAACTACTGATAGGCATAGTTGGCAAATGAAAGGTTTTAATAGAGAACAAACAATGTATTTACCTTAATAATGTTGAAAACTCATAATATACATAACAGATCATTGTATATCTTACAAATTTCCAAACTCCACCATCTCTCTCCCCACATCCACCACTGCTGGCGGCTCACCTCCAACTGCACAACGCTACGCGCTGTTTGCATCCAGCTGCTGCGGCCCAACACTACAATGGCAGACAACAATGCATACTAGCCACAGACTGCACACAGCACAGCCAGTGATTTTCATACAGAGCGCTACGTGGCGTTACCAATAAGAAAACATAAACAGCCTACTTACATAGCCCCCATGCTCCCCACAAAAAATTTTACAAATTGTTTTGGGCAGTGGCCAATAACGATTTGATAAAATTTTTCATAATTAGAATAACAAAGATATCAAATGCACGCACTTATTGATACAATGTTGGTCAAAAGCTAATTTTTTTTACAGTACATAAAGACAGTCCTGATTGTTCATAACAGTAAAATTGCAGTGTTTTTCTCAAAGTCTCTGCAGTAAAAGAAAAATGCACTTGGAAGTAGTGGATTTCCATGCAGTCTTGCAGAAGTAGTGTTGTCCTTCCAGCGGAAAGATAGTGCTGACTCTTGACATTCAGACAGGTAATGGGCCACAACAGAGCAAACCCACAGCAGAGTCAGTCGACGTTTTGAAGAATATTGGTAGGTAGGTCATCACAGAGCAGACCCACAGTAGTGCTGGTAGAGATTATGGTATTGGTGGGCCACCAGAGGTACAGACCCACTGTAGTCCTTGTAGAAATAATGGTATTGGTGGGCCATCAAAGATGCAGACCCACTGTAGCCCTTGTAGAGACAGCCAGCAACCATCTGCTGCGACTGTGCAGGTGCACAATCACCATCGAAGAGTCTTGCAGACAATATAGCAAGTCCATAAACCACCACTTGTGCACTCACAATTTTTTTTAAATGTCCTTAGAACCAGCAATGCTGTTATCCAGTCCCTTGCTGAATTTTTAACACATGTGCAAACACTAACAGTCCCAACTGCTCACATACTGTGCATATATTATGACCAACAAAAACGTGTGTAGTGAAATGATACTTAATTTGAAGAACTGGTGTCTATTCAATTATAAATTTACAACATAAGAATACAATTAAAAAGGTACAAAATACATTATTAAAGAACATAACAATACAGATAACATTTGTAGTAATAGGGGCTTTACAAAAGAATAGAAATAAACATATACATCAGTGTTACAGGAATTATGACATAAGTAAATACATAAAGATCAGAAGAACTTTTGAAACATCACCTTCACATGTGAGCAACAAACCAGAATAAATAATGTCTAAACATCTTTACAAAGTAAATAACATAGTATTTGAAAAATTCTACAACATAGGTCTTATCAGATAAACAACTAAAGACAGGAAGTAAACAAATACACAAGGGTACACATACACATAGCATAATAATACAAAAGGAAAGGACAGGGTTTGTTTTACTACAGTATTTTGCAAACAAAACTTTCTTTACTTCTTGGAGATCTCCCTTCATTCATCATTATTCCCAAAAAGTCCTATCTGTACCTGCTTTCTATATTCTATTCATATTTCTTTCAAAATAATTATTTCTCAGTGCACAATACTCATTTTTGCCAAATCTGTTTCTTATAGCTTCTCAATGCATTTCTTCCAATTCATCATAGTTAGATTCTTATATAGTCTACCCCTCTTAAGCTAACTTAAATCTACTGAGCTCAGATGCTAAACTGAAGGACGAGGCAATGCAGCAGCACAAAACAATTAACACAAACAGCAATGATAAAAAATACGAATGGCGAAGCAAGCAGCATAAATTACAACTAATATAAGGCAATGAGCAGCAAACAAGAAAAATAAATCAGTAGCATAACTAGATTAACAGAGTAATGCAAAGTGAAATTTAATAGCACTATACCTGGCAAGCAGAAGCAGAAAATGAAATATACCTAAACATGACATAGCTCAAGCAGAAAAAATAGTACACTAAAGATAACAACGCAGACAAGGGAAATGTCTATTCACATCTTAATGTCTATGTAATTAAAGTGGTGCACCACAACAACTTATTGTAAAAAAAATATTACCATGTACTTGAAAAGAAAATTATGTGTGCAGTTACTGTTACTAGTCCCTTCTTACTGTTCTTTCCTTTCCAAGTGCTTCTTTTTTTAAGAATGTGGATTACAAAATTATTATTTAATAGATCTGTTGGCAGAAAGTGTTCACATTAGCAAATGCATTTTATTTTATAAAAGTAATGCTGCAACACAGCTGGAAACTAGATATCAAATGAAATAAGCAACTATGAAAAGCAAAGCATTAAAAATATCATTCAATAGTCATGTGACATTTCATAAGTTAGTAGAAATTCTCTCAACCCTCGTAGAAAGACACTTGTCATAATCAGGTGTGCAGATGTATCTTTCCAAGTAATGAGCGTGTCGTATTTGCGATGCTTTCTCTAAAGGAATGTCAATGGCGAGGATAATGGCCTCTTTTTTTTTTGCACCTAATGGCTTTCTTTTGTCAGACATCTACCTCTCAGCTGGGCGCCCAAAACGCATTACACCAAGGTCACTTACCTTTCTTGCTGAAATATTTATGACGGCAGTTTCCGCCACAGTGACAGTCTCATATAAAAATTTCACAGGTCGAAAATTTGCGTTACAAATGTGTAGAAACACATTCCTGTAAATATAACAGTGTCCAAAAAATTTTCGGCGGCATTGTGATACATTCACGCATATACACACATTTCTTAACTCTTAAAGTACGATTCTTGGTTTCCAACATCCTTTTCATAAATCAGAGTCCCTAACCACTACTCATTATTCCTTACCTTATTATACATATACATATTCGTCGACACTTCTTCAATATTTCATCATAAGAAATACGTAGCATAATCAAATTCCTCATATACGGTAGCATCATCTTATTGATCATAAACATACCTCAACAGCATAATACACATCGTCGTCGTAAAAATAACATCATAACACCTCAGTCAAATCTCAAATGGCTCTGAGCACTATGGGACTTAACATCTTAGGTCATCAGTCCCCTAGAACTTAGAACTAGTTAAACCTAACTAACCTAAGGACATCACACACATCCATGCCCGAGGCAGGATTCGAACCTGCGACCGTAGCAGTCGCGCGGTTCCAGACTGTGTGCCTAGAACCACGAGACCACCGTGGCCAGCAGTCAAATCTCAAAATCGTCGTAGCTTCCTCCAATAATTTCAAAACCTAAAAAAAAACATTCTCTGCTCATTTCAATAGTGTCATCTACCTCAAACGTACTTTAAAAATCATGATCTCATACCAAATACATCATTCAAAGCTCTTGTAGTATCACAATGGTTCCGAAAAAATATGAACAGTTCACAAAGTACAGACAAAATACAATTTCGTAAGTGTGAAGTTATCCAACTGTGTAATTGCGTAAACATCTGTCACTGATGTAATAAAAAAAATGTTTGTTTCTCTGTTAAATAATCAGATAGCTGTGTAATTTATGTGTTAGAGAAATATGGTACCGATGTGTAAAGTTTTATAAGCAAATACCATATTAGCTAGGGCTCCTTGTGCTTGCCAAACACATGGTACACAAAGTAAGCGTGTACCCCCCTGAGGATTAATGTATAATACCCTCAGGTGTTACAGATTACAGCAATGGAATGAAATGTATCATGGAAAACCTTTGTATCATTGTAATTCAAAAATCTTTAAAAATAAATGTTTTAAGTACAAAATTAATCACTCAAATACGTGTACTGTAGCGCTAAACTGTGCGTCTTGTTGCAACATAATCTCTGTGGAAGTGTCGTAGGTATCGTCCAGCGAAAGCTAAGTTCTGCAGAAGTCAATGTTCTTACCTCATGATAAACAAAGGTGAAATGCTTTGCGTATAGATATCTTAGTTATTACGCTTATTGGCGTGAAGAAGAAAGTACTGTACAGTAGCGTATTGTTGTGCCACGAAAAAGGCTGTCTCATTGTTGCTATACCACAAAAGTTACTACTAAAACATGTTTTACTTTCCAGAATAATACAGAAAAACTGTGCAGATATAAAACAGAAACAGCGCAAAAGCAGTAATATAAACTGTGTCACTCATTAGTAGCATCGTGATATAATCGTGTAGCTGTCACATAAACTAACCACTGTGTCATCTGGTATCTCACAGAAAGTACTTTAAATCCAGAATGTATTTTCAGGTAAACCAAAATGTTGCATTAAAATCTCATTAGCAGTACTGGTAAATGTTCTAAGTATGTGAGCCTTATAGTCGTTACGTAATCGTGCAACTAACAAGCAAGAATGTACACACACAATAACACTGTGTCGTCTGTTCACTGTAACAATGCATTCGTAATTTATGTTTAAATAAGTTCTCTTGATTCTTGATTGGATATTTAACTTCAAACATTGTTGCATGGTAACAGTTTCTAAGTCTGACAATGCATACTAGAAATGTGAAGTGAAAAGTTTTATAGCAAAGACAAAGTTAAAAAGCAGATTATCTTTCAATAAACGGTTTTACACGTGAAATGTGGTGTAAACCTTTACTCTTCCTAGTACGCAGAGTTTCAACTTCAACGCACTTATCATGTGGTATACGTCGGATTCTGTAAGGTCCATTGCAAACTAGAAAGAATTTGTGACTCACGTGTTTCTTCTTATGTGACAATGAATGAGCTTTAATGAGAACTTTCTGACCAATATATAATTTCTTTGCATTTGCTTTACCGTGTAGTTTTCTCCTTTTGTCTGCTGCAGATTTTATATTTTTAATAGCCAAATCAATTACGTCTTTGTGTCGAAGTTTACGTGTATTCGGGAAAGGTACAAGCTCTCTGATTCTGTTCGGTGGTTTTTCATTCTTCAGTACAAGAGTAGGTGGTAAAGCAGTGGAGTCATGGGGCATTTCATTCAGCACGTTTTGAAATAAGTGTAAATATCTGTCCCAATGCTGATGCTTTCTGTGACAATAAAGTCTGCAAAGCTTATTGATTTCTTTCATAATCCGTTCGGAGGGGTTGCAATGTGGTGAGTACAATGAAATAAAAACAGGTTTGATTTTATGGTTGCGAACCATGCGTGACCAAACAGCAGATCTGAATTGCGGTCCGTTATCTGAAATGACTTTAGCAACGTGGCCAACTTCACGTAAGAAATTTTTAACAAAGGCGTTGGATACAGATCGTCCAGTGGCTTTACGTAACGGAGTGAAAGAAACAAATTTGGAAGTAAGTTCAACAGCGACTAGAACGTACGAAAATCCATTCGATGTTCTGACAAGGGGTCCCAATAGATCAACTGCAGCAAATTCTTTTAATTTAGAAGGAATGATAGGAAACAACGGAGCACGATGTGAGATAGTAGATGGTTTCGCCTTTTGACAAAGTTTACAAATAGACAGGACTCTTCGAATTCTCTTTTCCATATTGTTAAAATAAGAAGTCGTTCGAAGAATATGATAACATTTTCGTGGACCAGAATGTGCGTAGCTGAAATGAATGTACCAAATGAGCTTATTAACAAAATCGTCAGGAATGCAAAGTACCCATAGCTTGTCATCAACCGTGCAGCATTTGAACAGTATGTTGTTTCTAACCAGATAATAATGCCGAATCTGTGTGTGTGTCTTCTCATGCCATTTGCTTTTGATGTTTTTCCAAATCGGATCTTTATCTTGTTCATGAGCAATGTCCTTTAAAGATGTGGAGATGAAGTTTTCAAAGGCGACTTTCTGAATGTAAAGAATACTGAAATTTTTCTCGAGGTTGCCTTCTGTGTTACTTTTCTCAAGCCCAGCCGGTGCGCGGGACAGTGCGTCCGCAACAATGTTCTCCTTGCCGGGAATGTAGACTATTGTGAAGTGGAATTCTTGCAGAAGCAATGCCCAACGTTTTAACCTGTCATGATTTAATTTTGAAGACATAAGAAATTGTAATGCACGATGATCACTGTATACTTTACGTACTTACCAGAAAGAAAGAAACGGAATTTGTTAAATGCCCAAACGATAGCTAAAGCTTCTAATTCAGTAACGGAATAATTTTTTTCAGATTTTGTTAGCACTCGGCTAGCAAAAGCAATGGTTTTCTGAACAGTAGTGTCATTTTCTGTGGCTTCTTGAAATAAATGGGCACCAAGACCGACTTTAGAAGAATCCGTGCTAAGGCAGAAATCTTGTGACAGATCTGGATGAGCTAGTATTGGCGCGTTAAGTAGCGATTCTTTCAAAGAATTGAATTCCAACTGTGCTTGTTCGTCCCAGTTCCAAATAGTATTTTTTCCAGTGAGAGAACAAAGTTGTGGTGTAACAAGAATTTGCATATTCAGAAAACGACGGTAAAAATTTACGAGACCTAGAAAACTGCGGACTTGTCTTTTTGTGGATGGAACTGGAATGGCTCCGATTGCTTCTAACTTTTCAGGATCCGGCTGAATGCCTTCAGAAGAAATAATATGTCCCAAAAACCTCACCTTTGACCTACCGAATTCAGACTTTTTCAAGTTAACTGTAATTCCAGATTCTGCAAAAATACGTAACAAAATGTTGAGGATGCGATTATGTCGTTCCAATGAGGCTTCTGCTGTCAGAATATCGTCCACATATAAGGTGATGTGACGTTTTAAGAACTCAGGTAATATGGAATTTAGCCCGCGAATAAATGCTGCCGAAGAAATGTTCAAACCAAAAGGAAGTTTCCGAAACTGATAACAAACGCCGAAACAAAGGAAAGCTGTGTATTTTCTACATTCTGGATGGAGTTCGATCTGATAAAAGCTGGATCTGAGATCAATGGAAGACAACACTTTTACACCATTAAAATTTTGAAGAAGTTCTTCCAACGTTTGCGGCCTGTCTGTTTCAGGAATGATGATAGTATTGATTTGTCTCGAATCTAAGACAAGCCTGATCGATCCATTTTTCTTCTCAACAACATGTAATGGATTGTTGTATGAGCTTAATGCAGGCTCAATAATGCCCTCGTCAAGCATAGATTGTACTTCTGTTCTAACACGGTCCCTATAATGCGCCGGAATTACGTATGGTCTAACACTAAATTTAGTATGCTCACGAACACGAAATTGGTATTGAAATCCATTGATTGTTCCTGTTTTGTGAGTAAAAACTGTGGAATGTGCTTGTAAAATCTCAAAAAGGTCTTGCCTATCATTGTCATTACAATTCTCAATTGTTTGAATTTTATTCTGAATTAACTCATTAGTATCAAATGCGCCGTCGATATCACCCCTGTCAGTACTTGCAGAGTGATTGTTAGTGTCAAGTCCCGTCGAAAATTCCGAACTGTTGTCTAACAGGAGGTAAAGCCGATTAATTTCTTCATGGTTTGAGAGCCAATCTTCAAATTTCAAAGCTACTGACTTACCTTCTTTTTCTAAACTTATTTCAGCATCGTGAAAGCTTAAGATTGCTTTGTATTCATTCAAAAAGTCTACTCCCAGTATAATTTCCGTCGACAATAATGGAATAATAAGAAAGTTCATAGAGAAGCTGTGGCTTTGACAAAAGAATTCTAAGTTGGTTTGTTGGCGTACATCTACACTTTTTCCAAAGATTGCACCTTGTAATTTAATCTTACGTAACGGAAGTGTGGGGCAATCGTTCGATGTGTTGCATTTGCTAAAGGCAGTTTCACTAATTACTGAAATTACTGCCATAAATTTTACGTCATTTACTGTAATGTGAATCACAGGATATGCAATGTTGTTATGTTTTACGTCATGTTCTTGGAGTAAGATGTCCCTAATGTCTTCCATTTTTACGTAATTACTAGCTACGGCAGCTGCATCGTTAGTTTCATACGTACGTTTTGTGGCTGCCAGCGGTATGAGTCATTGCCTATTGTCTCTTTGTTGGCGCGCGTCGTTATTGGGGTTTGGGGACTTAACTTCTACAAATTCACCTTGTCGAGGGGGCCCTGCCCTGTTTAAATCCCGACAGCTCTGATGCAATTCAGGTCTGTCGTTACGATCATATCGTCTGTCGTCATGTCGGTAGTTCCTGTAGTTTCTTTCTTGTCGGTTAAGTGGTGGAGAATTTCTCCCTGAATCGTAACTGTGCGCTGGACCGTTGCGTCTAAAATTATTCTGTCTCTCGTAATAATAATTGTTTTGGTTCCCATATTGTCTGTTTCTCTGATTGTCTCTGTGGTAGTCATTACCGCGGAGAGGTGATCTTTCCCTGTAATTATTACTACTCTGCCAACGCTTGTCATACGGGTGGTGTCGGTTTTGGTCACGATTTATGTTGTGAGAATAGCCTTGTCGCGTCCAGTTATTATTTCTTTCATCGCGGAATTGTGACGGATGTGACATGTAATTGTTGTGTTCCTGCTTTCGCGTTCCGCGATTGTCAGTGTCAATTTCCAGTTCTTGTAACAGTCCCTGAAAAGCTTCAATGTCGTCTTTGCAACTTCCTGCTAAAATAATATGTCGTAAATGTTCAGGCAGTTTGATTAAGCAAATGCGGATGAGTTCTGAGGGGCTGTATGGGTTTGACAGGTACTGATTCTTGTGCAACATGTCTTCAAAATATTTCACAAGACTGGAGAATTCAGATTGTTCGAAATGTTTCATCATTATGATGCTATGTTTTACTCGGTCTTGTGTAGCTTGAGACCAATACGCTGAAAGGAAGGCATGATAAAATTCTCCTTCACTGTGACAATCGTGAATGACCGATTGCATTCTTACAGCTGGTTCATTCTCCAAGTAGCCACACATAAATTCTAACCTGTGCTCCAATGACCAGTTGGGAGGAAAACAATGAGAGAATTGATGAGGCCCTGCTTGTGGATGAATGTCGTTGTCAGAATTCTTAAATGTTTTGAATTTACGTGTAGTAATGAACAGCTTATAGTCAAAATCATCATGTCGGCGAGTCGCATATCGGTCATTGTTACGTCGTTTCGGCGGTTCCATTTCAAAATTCGGTGCACCTTGCCAATTTCTTTCATAATTTCCGAAATGCTCTATGTTATTATTTTGTGGCTGTTCCGTATTTCTATGTCCCTCTTCCCGTATTGGGGCGCGAGTGTCCTCTGAAATACGTAATTCTTGTACTACCTGTGTCAGCTGATCTTGTACTTCCCGGATTTCTCTTTGGTGTTGCATATTAATTTGATTCTGATTTTGTTTGAATTTCTTAATTTGTTCATACTCTTCTGTGTCAGTGATGGCTACAGGTCTTGTGTCATTCGAATCATCATCTACCTTTGTAGATAAGTTAGGGAACTGATCTGAAAGTTCGGCTACTTTATCCGTTAGTGAAATTATTTCCTCTGTGTGTTTTTCTGAACCAAGTTTCAGAGTGTCCATTTGTGTTGAAATCGTATCTACTGTGTCCTTTAAGTTTTCCTGAGTTTTTGCAAGTTGCATAACCGAATCGGTGGATGCAACTGAGTCAATTTTAGCTTGCAGGGTGTCGTGATTTTCATGAACAATCGTTTGCAGTCCTTTTATGGCTGCTTCGTGATTCTGTAATGCATTTTCATGACGCGAAAAAATAGGTTGGAAATGCTCACAAATCACTGTTTTTACGTCATTACAGACTTTTTGACATTTCGATTCGATGTTATGTATCTCAGTAGTTAAATCTTCACGTGTTTGTTCAAGCGTCGTGTCTAACTTTTGAAGATTTTGTTCCATTGTGTCTAACTTTTTAAGATTTTGTTGCACTGTGTCTAACTTTTGAAGATTTTGTTCCATTGTGTCTAATTTTTTTAAGATTTTGTTCCATTATGTCTAACTTTTGAAGATTTTGTTCCATTATGTCTAACTTTTGAAGATTTTGTCCCATTTGTTGCATTAACTGTAATAACAATGCACTGGTGTCTCAAACATGTTCCTCAGTGCTTTTCGGCAGTGAATTTGCACCAGCAACATTCACATTTTTACAAGCGGAAAATGTGTCTTGACTCATTTGAGAAAACGGTGAGAACCCAAAACCTGAGTCTACAGTATTTGCAATATTGTGTTCTGACATTCCCGATTCCTGAGGCGAGCTGTTGCCGACCGATCGATCGATAATGCTTCCCTGTTCACTACCTGTTTCACTGTCTACTCCATTATTTGACGCCCGCTCCATTTCCCTATGCACAGTTACCAAATGGCTACTTTGAATGTCTGTTAATTCACTACACAGTGGTGCTGGCAAGCTACGCTCGTCGTCACTATTATTTCTCAGTTTACTTTGGAGCCTAGTGTTACGTTTTTCACACGCCATTATTGTCACACTATTTCACACGATAACACAGAAAAGCACAAATTGAAGAGCAAAAACAAGAGAACACATTAACATAACACTGAAAATAATATCTAATTAATTGCAGCTGCGAAATACTTGGTGCAAATCTACATGCATACCACAACTGTTTTACTGTACAACAATGAAAGACTGCAACTACAAAGGAGATTTTCTCTAGAATTACGCGCTAGCAATAAACAAAAGCTACACTAATTACACAAACTACAAGAAAAAATCTGAAGATTCCAGTGAGGTATCGTCGGCTAAGGGTCGACATATGAAATGTCCCCTTTGAACAATTATACAAGACTGTGCTTAAACTGACACACAATATTTTTAGCGCAACGCAATCTGACTTTCAAAATTCCCTACAAAAGAATGGCCCTGACTAACATTAAACTATACCTTTCACAAATCACTTACCTCACAAAAATCTTGGTTACTCGAACTACTGCAATACAGCTAGCGCCACTACTGGCTGCTAAATAAAAGATTCAAACTACTGAAGGCACTAACTACTGATAGGCATAGTTAGCAAATGAAAGGTTTTAATAGAGAACAAACAATGTATTTACCTTAATAATGTTGAAAACTCATAATATACATAACAGATCATTGTATATCTTACAAATTTCCAAACTCCACCATCTCTCTCCCCACATCCACCACTGCTGACGGCTCACCTCCAACTGCGCAACGCTACGCGCTGTTCGCATCCAGCTGCTGCTGCCCAACACTACAATGGCAGACAACAATGCAAACTAGCCACAGACTGCACACAACACAACCAGTGATTTTCATACAGAGCGCTACGTGGCGTTACCAATAAGGAAACATAAACAGCCTACTTACAACAGTTCACAAAGTACAGACAAAATACAATTTCATAAGTGTGAAGTTATCCAACTGTGTAATTCCGTAAACATCTGTCACTGATGTAGTAAAAAAAATGTTTGTTTCTCAGTTAAATGATCAGATAGCTGTGTAATTCTGTGTTAGAGAAACATGGTACCGATGTGTAAAGTTGTATAAGCAAATATCATATTAGCTAGGGCTCCTCGTGTTTGCCAAACAGATGATACACAAAATAAGCGTGTACCCCCCTGAGGATTAATGTAATTATACCCTCAGTGTTACAGATTCAAGCAATGGAATGAATTGTATCACAGAAAACCTGTGTATCATTGTACTTCAAATATCTTTAAAAATAAATGATTTAAGTACAAAATTAATCACTCAAATGCGTGTCCTGTAGCGCTAAATGTGCGTCTTGCTGTAAGATAATTCTGTGGAAGTGTCGTAGTCATCGTCCTCTGTAAGCAAAGTTCTGCTGAAGTCAATGTACTTACCTCATCATAAACGAAAGTGAAATGCTTTGCGTATAGATATTGTAGTTATTACGTACCTTACCGTGATCAAGAAAGTACTATAATGTAACGTATTGTTGTGCTACGAAAAAGGCTGTCACATTGTAGCTATACCACAGAAGTTAGTAGTAAAACATGTTTTACTTTCCAGAAGAATTCAGAAAAAATGTGCAGATATAAAACAGAAACACCGCAAAAGCAACATTGTAAATTGTCACTCATTAGTAGCGTCGTGATAAAATTGTGTAGCTGTCACATAAACTAACCACTGTGTCATCTGGTATCTCACAGAAAGTACTTTAAATCCAGAATGTATTTTCAGGTAAACCAAAATGTTGCATTAAAATCTCATTAGCAGTACTGGTAAATGTTCTAAGTATGTGAGCCTTATAGTCGTTACGTAATCGTGCAGCTAACAAGCAAGAATGTACACACACAATAACACTGTGACGTCTGTTCACAATAACAATGCATTCGTAATTTCTGTTGAAATAAGTTCCCTAGGTTATTGACCGGATAGTTAACTTTTAAACATAGTTTCATGTTAAGAGATTCTAAGTCTGACAAAGCATACTAGTAAAGTAAAGTGAAAAATTTTATAGCAAAGACTAAGTTAATAAGCAGATTATCTCTCAATAAACGGTTTTACATGTGAAATGTGGTGCAATCTTTTACTCTTCATAGTACACAGAGTTTCAGTTTCAACGCAATTATCATGTGGTTACGTCGGTAAGGAACACTGGAATTTTTCTCAAGGTTAGCTTATGTTATTTTTCTCAAGCCCAGCCGGCGCACGTGGCTGCCTGCCGGTGCGAGTCATTGTCTGTTTTTTGTTGCCGCGCGTCGTTATTAGGATTCGGAGACCTAACTTCTATAAATTCACCTTGTTGAGAGTGCCCTGCTCTGTTTGAATCTCGCCAGTTCTGATGCAATTCAAGAGTGTCGTGACGATTATATCGTCTGTCGTCATGTCGGTAGTTCCTGTAGTTTCTTTCTTGTCGGTTAAGTGGTGGAGAATTTCTCCCTGAATCGTAACTACGCGCTGGACCGTTTCGTCTAAAGTTATTCTGTCTCCATTGATAATAATAGTTCTGGTTACCATATTGTCTGTTCCCATGGTTATCTCTATCATATTCATTACTACGGAAATGCGATCTTTCTCTGTAACTATTACTCTGCCCGTGCGGTTAAAGGCGCTGCAGTCTGGAACCGCAAGACCGCTACGGTCGCAGGTTCGAATCCTGCCTCGGGCATGGATGTTTGTGATGTCCTTAGGTTAGTTAGGTTTAACTAGTTCTAAGTTCTAGGGGACTAATGACCTCAGCGGTTGAGTCCCATAGTGCTCAGCTCCATTTGAACCATTACTCTGCCAGTGGTTGTCATACGGGTGGTGTCTGTTTTGGTCCCGATTTGTGTTGTGAGAATAGCCCTGTCGTGTCCAGTTATTATTTCTGTCATCGCGGAATTGAGATGGATGTGACCTGTAATTGTTGTGTTCCTGTTTTCGCGTTCCGCGACTGGCAGTGTCAATTTCTAATTCTTGTAAGAGTCCCTGAAAAGCTTCAATGTTGTCTTTGCAACGTCCTGCCACAATAATATGTCGTAAATGTTCAGGTAATTTGATTACGCAAATGTGAATGAGTTCTGAGGGGCTGTATGGGTTTGACAGGTATTGATTATTGTGCAACATGTCTTCAAAATATTTCACAAGACTGGAAAATTCAGATTGTTCGAAATGTTTCATCATTATGATGCTATGTTTTACTGAGTCTTGTGTAGCTTGAGACCAATATGCTGAGAGGAAGGCATGATAAAATTTTCCTTCACTGTGGCAATCGTGAATGACCGATCGCATTCTTTCAGCTGGTTCATTCTCTAAATAGCCACACATAAATTCTGATCTGTGCTCTAATGACCAGTTGGGCGGAAAACAATGAGAGAATTGATGAAGCCACGTTTGTGGATGAATGTCGTTGCCGGAATTCTTGAATGTTTTGAATTTACGTGTAGTAATGAACAGCTTATAGTCAAATTCATTGTGTCGGCGAGTCGCACATCGCTCATTGTTACTTCGTTTCGGCGGTTCCATCTCAAAATTCAATGCGCCTTGCCAATTTCTTTCATAATTTCCTAAGTGTCCTGTGTTATTATTTTGTGGTTGCTCCGTACTTCTATGTCCCTCTTCCCGTACTAGAGCGCGAGTGTCCTCTGAAATATGTAATTCTTGTATTACTTGTGCCAACTGATCTTGTACTTCCCGGATTTCTCTTTTGTACTGTGTATTGATTTGATTTTGATTTTGTTTGAATTTTCTAATTTGTTCATACTCTTCAGTGTTAGTGAAAGCTACAGGTCTTGTGTCATTCAGATCATCATCTACCTCTGTAAATAAATTATTTAGCTGATCCGAAAGTTCGACTACTTTCTCTGATAATGAACTAATTTCCTCCATGTGTCTTTCTGAACCAATTTTCAGAGTATCTACTATGTCCTTTAAGTTTTCCTGAGATTTTGCAAGTTGCGTAACCGAATCGGTAGATGCAACTGAGTCAATTTTAGCTTGCAAGGTCTCATGATTTTCATGAACAATAGTTTGCAGTTCTTTTATGGCAGCTTCGTGATTCTGTAATGCATTTTCATGCCGCGAAAAATTAGGTTGAAAATGCTCACAAATTTGTGTTTTTACGTCATTACAGGCTTTTTGACATTTCGATTCAATGTTATGCAATTCAGTAGTGAAATCTTCACGTGTTTGTTCAAGTGTGATGTCTAACGTTTGAAGCTTTTGCTGTGTTTGTCTCTGATTTTGTTCCATTGTGTCTAACTGTTGCTGTGTTTGTCTCTGATTTTGTTCCATTGTGTCTAACTGTTGCTGTGTTTGACTCTGATTTTGTTCCATTGCGTCTAACTTTTGAAGATTTTGCTGTGTTTGCCTCTGATTTTGTTCAATTTGTTGCATTAATTGCAATAATAATGTAAAGAGCGCCACTACTACCAGCTAAATAAAAGATTCAAACTACGGAAGGCACTAACTACTGATAGGCATAGTTAGCAAATGAAAGATTTTAATAGAGAACAAACAATGTATTTACCTTAATAGTCATAATATACATAGCAGTTCATGACATCCAGTCTTACAAATTTCAAAACTCTGCCATTTCTCTCCCCCCATCCACCACTGCTGGCGGCTCACCTCCAACTGCGCAACGCTACGCGCTGTTAACAGCCAACTGCCCAACACTACAATGGAAGACAACAATGCAAACCAGCCACAGACTGCACACAGCACAGCCAGTGATTCTCACACAGAGCGCTACGTAACGTTGCCAATAAGAAAACATAAACAGCCTACTTACACAGTTGTTCCGTTCGTCTGTATTTTGCATCCGTGCCTTATTAAACTGATTGTTCGGTAATTTTTACATCTGTCAGCACCTGCTTTCTTTGGGATTGGAATTATTATATTCTTCTTGAAGTCGGAGGGTATTTCGCCTGTCTCATACATCTTGCTCACCAGATGGTAGACTTTGGTCAGGACTGGGTCTCCCAAGGCCGTCATTAGTTCTAATGGAATGTTGTCTACTCCTGGGCCCTTGTTTCGACTTAGGTATTTCAGTGCTCTGTCAAACTCTTCACGCAGTATCATATCTCCCATTTCATCTTCATCTACATCCTCTTCCATTTCCATAATATTGTCCTCAAGTACACTGCCCTTGTATAGACCCTCTATATACTCCTTCCACCTTTCTGCTTTCCCTTCTTTGCTTAGAACTGGGTTTCCATCTGAGCTCTTGATATTCTCCAAAGGTCTCTTTAATTTTCCTGTAGGCAGTATCTATCTTACCCCTAGTGAGATAAGCCTCTACATCCTTACATTTGTCCTCTAGCCATGCCTGCTTAGCCATTTTGCACTTCCTGTCGATCTCATTTTTGAGACGTTTGTATTCCTTTTTGCCTGCTTCATTTACTGCATTTTTATATTTTCTCCTTTCGTCAATTAAATTCAATAAGTTCTTCTGTTACCCAAGGATTTCTACTAGCCCTCGTCTTTTTACTTACTAGATCCTCTGCTGCCTTCACTACTTCATCTCTCAAAGCTACCCATACTTCTTCTACTGTATTTCTTTCCCCCATTCTTGTCAATTGTTCCCTTATGCTCTTCCTGAAACTCTGTACAACCACTGGTTTAGTCAAATTCCCTCGCAGATTGAAACTGTGTACCCGACCGAGACTCGAACTCGGGACCTTTGCCTTTCGCGGGCAAGTGCTTTACCATCTGAGCTACCGAAGCACGACTCACGCCCGGTACTCACGGCTTTACTTCTGCCAGCACCTCGTTTCCTACCTTCCAAACTTTGCAGAAGCTCTCCTGCGAACCATGCAGAACTAGCACTCCTGAAAGAAAGGATATTGCGGAGACATGGCTTAGCCACAGCCTGGGGGATGTTTCCAGAATGAGATTTTCACTCTGCAGCGGAGTGTGCGCTGATATGAAATTTCCTGGCAGATTAAAACTGTGTGCCCGACCGAGACTCGAACTCGGGACCTTTGCCTTTCGCGGGCAAGTGCTCTACCATCTGAGCTACCGAAGCACGACTTTTCATATCCGCGCACACTCCGCTGCAGTGTGAAAATCTCATTATGGAAACATCCCCCAGGCTGTGGCTAAGCCATGTCTCCGCAGTATCGTTTCTTTCAGGAGTGCTAGTTCTGCATGGTTCGCAGGAGAGCTTCTGTAAACTTTGGAAGGTAGGAGACGAGATACTGGCAGAAGTAAAGCTGTGAGTACCAGGCGTGAGTCGTGCTTCGGTAGCTCAGACAGTCTGCTTTTGTCGGCCGTGGTGTGCGGACCTCCGGCGTGTGCTGTGCGCTGCGGTCTGCTGCGCTCCGCCCGGTAAGTCAAGCGCCTGTTGCAGTGGTTAGCTGCGTTATTTCAGACTCCTGATGGATTCATATTAGAAGGAGAGATGGATCAGCGTAATAGAAGAGACACATTGAAATTTGTTTTTGACCAGAAAGGGCAGAGACCGAATTCGTTCGAATTTGAGACATGGTTAGAGGAAGTTGTGAAAATTTCGTTTGAGGATATTATAGGTATTAACCTTTCAATTGTGAGTAGCATTGTGTATGTCAAGCTTAAAAACACGAAATTGTGTGACAAAATTGTTGAATCTAGTGGCGTAACATTTAAGTTCAAACATCACGATGGCAATGTTAGTGAAGTTCGTGTTACGCAGGCTGGCTTTGGATTAAGGACACTCCGTATCTTTGAGCTACCATTTGAAATCACCGCTGAGCAGATCAGTTCCGTGATAGCTCCTTATGGGAGAATAATTAGCAATTTTGCAGAAAAGTGGTCTCCTGCTCACAAGTTCCCCGTCTTGAATGGTATCAGGCAACTGCGAGTTGATTTACACAAGCACATACCCTCGTATATAAATGTTTGTGGTTATCGGTCTATAGTTATATTTGATGTTCAGCCAAGAACCTGCGCGTCTTGCGGCGGTACAGGTCATGTCCGCTCGCAGTGTATACAACGCCGAGTGCCCCAGCTACCTGCGGGCGAAGCAGTGAGACCCCCAGCCATGTCAACGTTGCCTCAAACTTATGTAGCGGCAGCCGCTGGACAACTCCCAACGCGTGACGCTCCTGACGCTACTCGGGACGCTACTCAGGATGATGCAGCTCGCGACAATGAAGTGATAATGGAAGATAGCGACTCGACGGTGACAACACAGCCAAAGAGTCAAGAAAAAGAACCAAATATATCTGTTCAAATAGAACAAACTCCTGAACCGGTTATAGTCCTACAGAATGAGCAGTCTCCAGAAAACCACAAGGAAACCAACCCATCACTTGCCAGCGAACAGGAACGAGCGCAAGAAAACCAAGAGGTAATGTAAAACGATGAAACCTCCCTAAGAGTTAATCCTCCAAGGAAACATAAAAAGAGGAGAGTAGCTCATAAGGGCGCTGAACAACTGGCACCGCCTTTGTGAGAAAAAGCAAAGCAGATTAGCAACATAGTAATTCGGTTCTGAGCATGCAGGCACCTGACCCCTTGCAAGCCAAATCCAATACACCATGCCCCATGTCAGTGGACCATTCGTCACACGCGGGGTTCAAGCTGCTAGCAAATTTCGATGCAGACAAGGTTTTCCCTGATACTAGAAATGCAGAAAAAGAGACATCGAAAGCTAATCAACACAAAACCTGGGCTGATGAATCGGATGAAATGAATCAAGACGAAGAACTGAATGAAACTGGAGGAACGGAACAGACTCCTGCCCCAAGAGATCAACTGAACACGATGGATACATCATTGCCGGAACATACATGTGAAAAAGGATTTTCCTCCGACAGCACTTCGTATGACGAGTATTGACTTCGGTAATGAATAGGACAATATGAACGCAGCACAAGCCTATAAAATCGCTACGTTGAACATTAATAAGATACGCTCCTCCCTGCATTTACAACGCCTGCAAGAATTTCTATACGCAGCTGACGTTGATATACTACTGTTACAGGAAGTAACAGATATTAAATTAGAAAAGATACGTGGATACAACGCCATAATAAACCCCGGTATCGGTGCAGAGCTGGGAACCGCAATTCTCACGAAAGAAGGCATCCGTGTCACACAAATAGCAAAACTTGAAAACAGCAGAGGGGTTGCAGTGACTGTTAACAATGCCCGCATCATCAACGTTTATGCACCGCCAGGCAACAATAACAGGCGTGCTATAGCGGATTTTTTTAAAAGTGTAATCGTTCATCTCTTCGGTACACATCAAGATTATATAATTCTAGCCGGCGATTTTAATTCTGTACTTAGCCCGAAAGACCAGACACCGAATTTCAACAACTCCTTAGAACTGGAAAGAATAATCCACCAAATGCAGTTAACCGATACCTGGGAACATACCCATGGCGTACAGGCCGGTTTCACATATTTTACCAATTACTCAGCAAGCAGGCTAGACAGAATTTACGTCTCGTCCAACCTTAAGAACCATGTACTCCAGTCTGAGGTCTGGCCCACTATGTTTTCTGACCATGCCGCGTACATCACCACAGTAAATTTGGAAAAGCAAGAGACTTACCGAGCGAGGGGCATATGGAAACTCAACATTACACATCTACAAGATGAGGAATATCGCGTAGCATTTACTAATGTGTAGCAAGAATGCGAGAAACGATTCCCGCTATACAGTTCTGCCATAGCTTGGTGGTTACAATGTGCGAAGCCTAAAATAAGAAGAATGCTGATCGATTACTCACGACAGAAAAGTTTCTGGATTAAAAAGAGGACTGAATTTTATTTTAGCTGCCTTAGAGACCTGTACACCTTGGAAACAGGATTAATGGAGAACTTTAGCCGGATTCAGAAAGTTAAAGCAAAACTTTTAGCACTGAAGCGGCGACAGTCAGAAGGTTTTAAAGTCAGAGCGAGAATACACAACATTGTAGAAGGGGAAGAAACAGCTATGTACCATCTAATGCGTGAGAATAAGAGAGGAAACAGAAAAATACTGACAGAAGTTAAGTTACCTGATGGGACCAGGCACACAAAACAGCAGGAAATTCGAAACGCTGTTCATAAATATATCTCAGATATGATGTCCACCAAACCTACCCTCGACGAGGCGCGGCGTGATCTTGTTAGAAACGTATCAGGACGGATTAGTACAGAGCAAGTAGAAAATCTCACGGCTGAAATAGAAGAGGACGAATTGAAAGACGCTAAAAATAAGTCTCCAGGACCTGACGGCATCCCCGTGGAAATCTACCAAGTGTTCAGGCCACAAATGAAAAGCAAGTTGCTATGTATGTACAACGAAATCATGAATGGCACTGTTGCCGCTCCCAAAGAATTTCCTGAAGGGATCATAGTTATAATTCCTAAAAACTCACTTAGCAAAGCAATTGAAAACCTTCGCCCAGTAACATTACTCAACAGTGTTTACAAAACTATGGTCCGCGTATTGGCAAGAAGAATAAAAATGGTTATTAACTCTGTAAGTGGCACGTACCAAACATGTGTAGGCAAAGACAGAAACATCTATCAGAATATATGTGAATATAGGGATATAATATGAACCGCAAATGTATGCCGAATAAAATGTGCTTTAGTGTCATAAGACTTCGAGAAGGCGTTTGACGGAGTAGATCATTAGTATCTCCTTGGTATCATGGAAGTAATGGGATTCCTACCACGATTCGTGAGGATTATTCAACAAATTCTGAAAAACAGTGTAGCACGAATAATGATAAACGGACAACTAAGTAGAGAGATTGAATTGACTGGATTCGTACGTCAAGGTTGCCCGATGTCAATGGCCCTTTTCGCAATAGCAATAGAACCTCTCCTCGCGACACTCACGCATCACCTGCAAGGATTGTGTATAAACGGCAAGAAAATAGTGTGCAACGCCTACGCAGATGATGTGGGCGTCCTGGTTATAAATGAAGATGAAGTGGCGAAAGCTCTTCAGATTGTACACACATATGAACTTGCATCTGGCGCCAAACTAAATAAAAGGAAGTCAGGCACCATGAACCTTGGCAGAGGAATATGCATGCAAAATCGGGGACAATTGACGGAAGTATCCACATTGAAATGTTTGGGTATTGAATTTAGGAGCAACATCCAACACATTATTGCCGTCAGTTATAAAAAACTACTTGCGAGCATACGAGCATCTGTACAAGGAAACAGTATGAGGCAACTGGACGAGATACAGAAAACCAAACTAGTAAATGTGTATATAACATCCAAACTTAACTATGTTGTTCAAGCTTTTCCGATGCCATTAGAAACAGCCAGAAGAATTTTATCCGCGATAGGAAGCTTTGTATGCCAAGGCAACATTTTCAAAGTGAAGTTCAATACACTAACACTCCCAACAAGGAAAGGAAGTTTGAACCTTGTTGATGTCAGTTACAGGTCACGAGCGTTATATGTGTGTCGAACGTGCAAGCAATGGAAACAGATGCCCTACAGCTTAACGGCCCACTTGCTGAATGAAATTGCTCCAGCAAGCATGCAGCCGCCAATAGATGTGAAGCATATACCAGCTGGTCTTTGTCACCTAAAAACTTTTCTCGTTGAGTACAATTATATCTCCTCGAGGCTCTCAGAACAGCAGTTGAAGAGAGTAAAGGACATCTATACATATTTGATGGAAGCTAAGGAAGGAAATATTATTGAAAGAAAATACCCCAACAACGACTGCGCTGCAAATTGGAAAAATATCCACGATCGAAACTTACCCTCTAAGGTGAAAGCTACTTGGTATAATGCAGTCAACAGGAAAATATCAACTAATTCCAAATTGCATGCTATACATCTCACAAATTCGCCCTTGTGCGCGTCATGCAACCTTCTTGACACTGAAGAACACCGATTCGTGTGTGAAAGAGTAAGGGACATATGGCATATAGTTAAGCAGACATTAGCGACCGTTAACAGAACATCTCCAACCTTTTTCACCGCCGCAGATTTTCTGACTCCAGACGCAGTGCCATATCCTGATACGAAAAGAAATGCTGTTAACTGACTAAAAGGGCACACAGTGCACTATATCTTGAAGGCAGAAAATAAAAGCAAAGAAGATTACTGGGTGTATCTAACGACTCAGCACCATCATCTCATGCGGACAAAAGACTACAAAAAAAATTACGCATGCTTCTAAATAGAATCATGGAATAAAATTATACAGAGAACAATAACAGATTAAGATTGGTACGGAATACAGAGATGTCAGCCTTGCACGATTACAGATAACTGGAACCGGAATGTCTTCGATCCTTTCACGAGACACTACAGAAAAGAAATCAAGTCCGTGGCAAGACGCACCGGACTACATCCTCATGAAGAAATTAGACATCAAATTTTATGTATTATATTTTTTTAATCATCTTATGCCATACGCAGAGAAGTTTTAATTTCTAAAAAACATTTTTCAAGGGGATGCTAGATTTTATGTTTTCCTTATGAAAATGAGAGACATCACGTTTCAGTTTATTTTGATATACTTGTCTTTCCATTAGCAAGAGGAAGATTCATTACCTTTAATTAATATTAAGAAGAAATATTTATTCTCATTTATGTTAGCTAAGGTACCTTAGGCATCCAGCTTACAGGGAAAAAAATAAGAAGCCGAAATAAAAACAAAATTAAATAAAATAAATTAAAAGGGTACAAAAAAATAAAAAGTGGCCGAGCACTCGAAAAAGTAAGAAAGATGAGGATTTGGCATAAAAAACATAAAAAATTACATAAAATAAAAAAGTAAAAAAAAGTTGGTAGAAGGATGGACTCTTAATAATACTAATAGTAATAATAATAATAAAAAGACGAAAAAAAGATGGTAGAGCACTTTCCCACGAAAGTCAAAGGTCCCGAGTTTGAGCCTCGGTCGGGCACACAGTTTTAATCTGCCAGGAAGTTTCATATCAGCGCACACTCCGCTGCAGAGTGAAAATCTCATTCTGGAAACATCCCCCAGGCTGTGGCTAAGCCATGTCTCCGCAGTATCCTTTCTTTCAGGAGTGCTAGTTCTGCATGGTTCGCAGGAAAGCTTCTGTAAAGTTTGGAAGGTAGGAGACGAGGTACTGGCAGAAGTAAAGCTGTGAGTACCGGGCGTGAGTCGTGCTTCGGTAGCTCAGATGGTAGAGAACCTGCCCGCGAAAGGCAAAGGTCCCGAGTTCCAGTCTCGGTCGGGCACACAGTGTTAATCTGCCAGGAAATTTCATATCAACGCACACTGCAGAGTGAAAATCTCATTCTCTGGTTTAGTCAGTTTATCCAGGTCCCATCTCCTTAAATTCCCACGTTTTTGCAGTTTCTTCAGTTTTAACCTATAGTTCATAACCAATAGATTGTGGTCAGAGTCCACATCTGCCCCTGGAAAAGTCTTACAATTTAAAACTTGGTTCCTAAATCTCTGTCTTACCATTTATAATCTATCTGAAACCTGTCAGTATCTCCAGGCTTCATCCAAGTATATAACCTTCTTTTATGATTCTTGAACCAAGTGTTAACTATGAAGGATATATATAGGGACGAATATCATCATTGGTGAGTGGGAGTTGGATAAAATTCAGGCGGAAGATGGTGGATAAGTCATGGAGGTGAGTGGAAGGTGGAGTATGGATGTAGTGGGGCAGTGGAGTTGCTGGATTGGTTATTAGCGAGTAGAAAATTGGGTTCTGGGACTCAGTTTTGCGATTAATGTAAGGGATTAGAAGATGCTCTAGGAAGAGAAGAAGTTGTGGGAAGTGGCTGTGTTAGTACAGGATGGGAGTTGGGGAAGGTAGGCTGTCATGGACTGTGCGGCTGGTTCCAGCGGAGGTTCGGGTCCTCCCTCGGGCATGGGTGTGTGTGTTTTTCCTTAGGATAATTTCGGTTAAGTATTGTGTAAGCTTAGGGACTGATGACCTTAGCAGTTAAGTCCCATAACATTTCACACACCTTTGAACATTTGGAAGGTAGGCTAACGCGGTAGGCGAGGTGGAGTGCATTTCTTTCTAGGATTTCATGGGGCTTACAGAATTTAGGCACCTGCTGGAGGCTGTGCCTAGCATTATGCAGCTAACAGGAGAAAATGGAAATGAGCGTTTGGCGTCATTAGCCGGGAGGCCCCTTGCGGGACGGATCTGGCCGCCTTGGTGCAGGTCTTATTACATTCGACGCCACATTGGGCGACCTGCGCGCCGGATAGGGACGAAATGATAATGAAGACAACACGAGCACAACACCCAGTCCCTGATCCCAGAAAATCCCCAACCCAGCCGGGAATAGAACCCTGGCCCGGAGGACGGCGGAGGTTCGAGTCCTCCCTCGGGCATGGGTGTGTGTGTTTGTCTTTAGGATAATTTCGGTTAAGTATTGTGTAAGCTTAGGGACTGATGACCTTAGCAGTTAAGTCCCATAAGATTTCACACCCATTTGAACATTTTTGACTGATAAAAACAACACTCTCCGGAAGACACGAGGGCAATGTAAAGGCAACCCTGCTGAACGGTGGGTCGGGCTGACAGCGGACTACGGTTGATGTACAACATCTACAGGTGTAGCTGTAATCACAAACGATGGCGTTCGAGTTTAGACTCGTTCTCCACATCTGCTGAGGGTTCTGCTTTCAATATCGTACCCAATACGAGCCTTAAATGTGACAGTAGCAAGTTATTTAGTCAAATTTTTATTCCATTTGTTACGAGTTGTCATGGCTCAAGGAGGTGGTAAGCGCCAGATTTTAAGCAAGCTAGTGACAAACATAAATGGCAGAATATACGCACAAATCAAGCGCAAAGCACGTGTACGCGCTTACTGCAAGTGTCGGTTGGAACCGGCGCAATGCAATCCTCATCCATGCCTCGAGTTAGCGAACTACCATCGGTCGTGGATCGGACTATAGTACCATTTCCTACGGATAAAACCAGTTCCTTATAATAGGGGTAGCTTTGTAACGATACCCGCATACCTGTACTATCACACTCAAAAGTATCCGAACGAGCTGAACTGCGTTTCCCTGTGATTTACATGCAACGCACGTAACACAGCTGTCTTGCAGGTCCTCTAATTTTCTTCTTTTTGGTATGGTCGTTTGGCTATACAAAATGGCTTCCACAAGAGATCGCTAGAGAACACTGCTTTTTATAGTAATTAGTCCAGATATAAATCAAAACCACGATGTTCCACTAATTAGACACAGGTCGATATACATGATAAGGTTCTTAACGCTTGTATACTCAGTTTTATTACAGTAAATGACAGATGAAGATCACTACCACACTCTTACAATATCTGTTAACTAACTCCATCACGTAAATCAATTCAGCAATCATTCGAAAATGTTAAACATTTTTATGGGCAAGATATTTTGAGACAATATTTGGACTCCGGAAGTTCTCTGACAATTCGAAGTATTTTTGCTCTTTAAAAGGTTTTCCAGCACCTGTAAAACGCTCTTTTTGATACGATAGGTTCGTCATAAACCGAAAGTTGAGCAAACAAGCTAAAATCAATGCCATTAACAACGGCAAGCGCTCAAGAGAAAAATCGTATCACCAGTAATTTCTCTGTATTCATGATTGACCTGTTATATGTCCACACTCCTCAACTTCAAACAACATGACGATTCTTACTGTTCTGGATCTGTATTGATACCAAGCACCTATAGCCACTGTAACTAAGCAAAGCTTTTGTTTCCGCTCGAGACTCGATCACAGCAACCTTCGTCACTGCTGAATAGCCATAATGAGTGTGAACCATCAAAGTTTTCACCAGTATCAGTTATCAAATCTGAAATTAAATATTTTGGAGCACTGCCTGGAATCCTGTCAAGGTCCTTAGTTCGCTGTTAACTAATCATGGAAAATGTTTAACATAATTAAAAATAACAAAGTTTGCACGTATTTAAAATGAAGTGCCATGATGTAAAGGTTTGTTACGGGTGCTAGATCAAATGGTTCAAATGGCTCTGAGCACTATGGGACTCAACTGCTGTGGTCATCAGTCCCCTAGAACTTAGAACTACTTAAACCTAACTAACCTAAGGACATCACACACATCCATGCCCGAGGCAGGATTCGAACCTGCGACGGGTGCTAGAAGCCAGCACGTAATCATATTGTCAACTAAATAAAATAAGATTTCAGATATCGAATTTTTGCATCAGCAGCAAGTTGTTTGAGTTTGAAATGTGGGTAACGTTTTTTTGAATGACTGGAAATCGAACCTGGCACCTACCGCCGTCGTTTTCTATCCACGAATTGTTTTCTCACCAGAAGTGAGATGTATGTGGTCAACTAGAACTAACGGCACATATCATTAGTGATGACAACACATGAAGAGACATTAAAAAAAAAAGTATTTATTACTAGTAGTTTGGTGTACATATGCTAGGGCTTCTAAAGAAATCATGAATATTTTTCTGCTGGACGGGAATCCGAATTCACAAATTTACCTTCCGTGGAGATCTAGAAGAGTTCGTAATCTTGTGGGTAAACAACCAAATGATCGAATTATAATGTTCTGCATGGGTAAGACAGCATGAAAGAAGAGATCCCAGTCGAAAACCAAATTTTCAACGTCTCAAGTTCAAATAAAATAAGAACTCTGTGATCTAAGGTGGCCATTGGCTTATTAAATAAAATAAAGTTTATAGCGTAAGGCCCAATATAAACATAAACATAAACCGGCTCTGCCCTGTTGGTAGCGCAGGGATATGATGTTTATGTTTCTGCACTATGGTGCAACCTAGTGTTCTTCACTTGGTATTATCGCCATTGGCTTCCTCATTCTTCTGATGCTTCATGCTTGCTTGAAAGAAGCATTTCATGCTTCTTGGTCACTTTTAAAAGCAGTTGCCCAAAAACAGGAATATATTCAGTTCACAGAAAATGATCGCGGCGTTTTGTGGAAAGTGGATCGTAACGATTACCTATTTAGCTCTTTCCATGTCTAGGGAATAGTTCTCAAGTTAATATCGTACATCTGCGGTTATTTGTAGATTACGTTAAAACTCAATTAACTGATAACGACGTTACTTCCCAACAGAAATTTCGCTGCACTACTTCTTTTACTTGCACGTAGCAAGCTTTTAAAACACTAAAACTGGCGATAAAGACCACTTTCAAAGCCAGAGGTTGTTTCTTCTGTTGAATGTCAAGATCGTTCCCTGGATGACTTGGTCCACGTTACTTATTTCAAGATGTACAAAGAAGAAAACATTGCAGAAGATCAACTCTTTTCCGTTGCAATAAACTCATTTTACGTTGCCCAATTTCACATTTTCGCGTATTTACTTTAACTGTAGTATCCACTTCAACAATATAGAAACATACTTCAACCTAGCATAACTCACATCCGTCTCAGAGGCCTTACAATTAGTCGCGAAACAGAAATTCTAGCAGTTTCAGCAATCTGATGTAGCGAAGATTGTTTACCACTGCTTTTTCTCACCCGGAAGTATGCAGGTGATTTGTTGGGTTCTAAGACTATACTCCAACAGTAATTTCGTGTTCAAGCAAATCATACTGACTCTACATAATTTAAAAAAATGTTAAAATGTGGGTTAAATCTTATGGGGCTTCACTGCTAAGGTCATCAGTCCCCAAGCTTACACGCTACTTAACCTAAATTATCCTAAGGACAAACACCCATGCCCGAGGGAAGACTCGAACCTCCTCTGGGCCAGCCTGCATCATTTCAGGTCCCAGGTATTGCAACGTCATACTGACACCAACAATGTGCTACTACTACCAACTTCATTGTCCGTTTCACTTGATTTTATGACCACTGAAATGAAAGTGACCTTCCAATATGAGGGGGTTCATTTCGTTCCTCCTTTCCTTCTGGGAAATTAGTCTTCAGGTCAGCGAGCTTTCCCTCTTCTGCTATTCACAATAAAGGTCCTGGCAGAGGGTTCAATGAACCACCTTCATGCTGTCTCTCTACCGTTCCACTCTCAAACGGCACGCGGGAAAAACGAGCACTTAAATTTTTCTGTGCGAGCCCTGATTTCCCTTATTTTATCGTGGTGATAGTTTCTCCCTATGTAGGTGGGTGCCAACAGAATGTTTTCGCAATCGAAGGAGAAAACTGGTGATTGAAATTTCATTAGAAGCTCCCATCGCAACGACAAACGCGTTTGTTTTAATGATTGCCACTCCAATTCACGTATCATGTCTGTGACACTATCTCCCCTAATTCGCGATAATACAAAACGAGCTGCCCTTCTTTGTACTTTCCCGATGTCATCCGTCAGTCCCACCTGACGCGGATCCCACACTGCACAGCAATACTCCAGAATAGGGCGGACGACCGTAGTGTAAGCAGTCTCTTTAGTAGACCTGTTGCACCTTCTAAGTGTTCTGCCAATGAATCGCAGCCTTCGGTTTGCTCTGCCCACAATATTATGTACGTGATCGTTCCAATTTAGGTTATTTGGAATTGTAATCCATAAATATTTAGTTGAATTTACATCCTTCAGATTTGTGTGACTTCTCGCGTAATCGAAATTTAGCTGATTTCTTTTAGTATTCTTGCGGATAACTTCACACTTTTCCTTATTCAGGGTCAATTGCCACTTTTCGCACCAACAAGATATCTTACCTTAATCATTTTGCAAGTCGTTTTGATCATCTGATGACTGTACAAGTCGGTAAATGACAGCATCATCTGCAAACAATCTAAGACGGCTATTCAGATTGTCTCCTATGTCGTTAATATAGAGGGCCTCTAACACTTCCTTGGAGAATGCCGGATATTACTTCTGTTTCAGTCGATGACTTTCCGTCTATTACTACGAACTATGACCTTTCTGAAAGGAAGTCACGAATCCAGTCGCACAACTGAGACGATACTCCGTAGGCACGCAGTTTGGTTAGAAGACGCTTGTGAGGAACGGTGTTGAAAACCTTCTGGAAATCTAAAAATATGGTAACAATTTGACATCCCGTATCGATAGCACTTACTACTTCATGAGTATAAAGAGCTAGTTGTGTTTCACAAGAACGATACTTTCTGAAACCGCGCTGACTGTGTGTCAATAAATCGTTTCCTTCGAGGTACTTCATAATGTTCGAATACAGTATATGTTCCAAAACCCTACTGCAAATCGACTTTAGTGATATAGGCCTGTATTTCAGTGGATTACTCCTATTTCCCTTTTTGTGAGCGAGTGGTTGTATATAACTGTTAAATATGGAGCTATTTTATCAGCATACTCTGACAGGAACCTGACTGGTAAACCATCTGGACCGGAGGCCTTACCTTTATTAAGCGATTTAAGCTACTTCGTTACTCCGAGAATATCTACTTTATGTTTCTCATCTTGGCAGTTGACCTTGATTGAAAATCAGGAATATTTAATTCGCCTTCTTTGGTGAAGGAGCCTCGGAAAACCGTGTTTAATAACTCTGCTTTAGTGGCACTGTCATCAGTGACTTCACCATTGTTATCGCGCAGTGAAGGTATTGATTGCATCTTGCCACTGGTATGCTTTATGTATGACCAGAATCTCTTTGGGTTTTCTCCCAGATTTCGAGACAGAATATCGTTGTGGAAATTATTAAAAGCATCTAGCATTGAAGTACGAGCCATATTTCGAACATCTGTAAAACTTTGCCAATCTTGAGGATTTTGCGTTCTTTTAAATTTGGCATGATTTTTTTCGTTGCTTCTGCTACAACGATCTGACTCGTTTTGTGTACCATGGGGGATCAGTACCATCATTTATTAATTTATGTGGTATATATCTCTCAATTGCTGTCGATACTATCTCTACTTCTACGCTTACATGATCAGATCGGAAGGAGTGAAGACTGTCTCTTAAAAAGGCGTTAAGAGCATTTTTATCAGCTTTTTTTTAAATAGATATATTTTGCGTTTCTTTTTGATGGTTACGGTATTCAGCCTAGCAGCACCTGCCTTGTGGTCGCTAATCCCTGTATTCGTCACAACACTCACTATTTGTCCCGGATTATTTGTTGCTAAAAGGTCAAGTATGCTTTCGCAAACATTTTCGCTTCGAGTGGGCTCAAGAATTAATTGTTCAAAAACATTTTCTGAGAAAGCATTTAGTAGAATTTCGGATGACGTTTCATGCCTGCCGCCGGCTTTAAACGTAAAATTTTCCAGCATTTCGAGGGTAGATTAAAGTCACCACCGACTATAATTGTATGAGCGGGGTTTTAATTTGAAATGAGACTCAAGTTTTCTTTGAACTGTTCAGCAACTATATCTTCTGAGTCGGAGGGCCGGTAAAACGATCCAATTAATAGGTTAGTCCGATTGTCAGGTATAACCTCTACCCATACTATTTCATTCGAACTATCTCCTTCAATTTCGCTACAAGGCAAACTACCTTTGACAGCAATAAATACTCCACCACCAACTGTATTTAATCTATCCTTTCTGAACACTGTTAGATCGTTTGAAGAATTTTCGGCTGAACTTATTTCCGGCCTTAAGTGGTTCAAATGACTCTGAGCACTATGGGACTTAACTGCTGAGGTCATCAGTCCCCTAGAACGTAGAACTACTTAAACCTAACTAACCTAAGGACATCACACACATCCAAGCCCGAGGCAGGATTTGAACCTGCGACCATAGCGGTCGCGCGGTTCCAGAATGTAGCGCCTAGGACCGCTTGGCCACCCCGGCCGCCTTTCCGGCTTTATCCAGCTCTCTGTACCTACAAGTATTTGAACTTCAGAGCTTTCTATTAGGGCTTGGAGCACTGGTTTCTTCCCAACACAGCTACGACAATCTACAATTACAATACCAATCGTTTCTACAATTACCTTACTGTGTTTTACCTGCCCACTTTTAGACTGATGTCCCTTCTGTGGTTCATCTGAGACCCTCTAACCTAAAAAACATAAAAAACAGCCCAGTCCCTTCCACAGCCCCCGCTACCCGTATAGCCGCCTCCTGTGTGTAGTGGACTCCTGACCCTATTAAGCGCCACCCGGAAACCCACCACCCGATGGCGCAAGTCAAGGAATCTGCAGCCTACACGGTCACAGAACCGCCTGAGCCTCTGATTCCGCCCCTCCACTAGGCTCTGCACCAAACGACCACAGTAGGTTCTATCGACGATGCTGCAGATGGTGAGCTCCGCCTTAATCTCAGAAGCAAGAGTGGCAGTCTTTACCATTTCCGCTAGCCGCCAGAAAGCAGAATCTGCTCCAATCCCAAGCGACATTGGTACCGACATGAGCCACCACCTGCAGTTGGCTGCACCCTGTACTCTTCACGGCATGCGGAAGCACCCTTTCCACATCCGGAATGAACACGGAGTGCACACTGCCTTCCTTCCCCTCCTTGGCAGCCATGTTCCTAAGGGGTCCCATTACGCGCCTAACGTTGTAACTCCCAACTACTAGCAAACCCACCCTCTGTGAATGCCCAGACCTTGCGGGCTGAGAAGCTTCCTCTGGAACAGGATGGACGACTGCATCCGGCTCAGAGACATCGTCAGCCACATATAACGCCGGAAACCTGTTCGTCAAACGGACCGGGGAGGCCCTACGATCGGCCCCACGGAAAGTTTTTCGCTGCCTGCCAGACTTTGGAATGATCTCCCACTCGACCACGGTTGAGGGGTCAACCTCAGTGCAGGCACTACCTGGGGCGGCCACAGCAGTGGACCGATCGGAGGACACGTGGGACGTGCTCGACGTCCCTCGCATCCCCGCGTTCGATCCCCCACAGTGACGCCCCCCGCCAGCAACCTCAAGCTGTGTGACGGAAGTCAACGTAGGCTAGAGCTGTGAGCGAAGGCTCGCCAACTCAGCTCACATTTCTACACAACAATCAGAGTTTCTATCCATTACTGCAGTCGCTCCTTTTTGAAGCTAGTAAAAATATGTAACAAGAGAACGGTGTACTCGCCTTATTAGTAGCAGGAACTAGCAGTGCTGCTATCGCTGACGGTCTAACCGACACAAAGCAGTAAACTAGATGAATGTAAATGTATAAAACTATGATATATGTAGCTGATGAAACCCACGTTAACCTGGTAAAGTAAGATGAATCTCCTAAAGGAAGCCTGTATAATTATTCAATAGGCAACAGAGGTGAAGCATGGATAAAATTCTGCTTACAAAAGTAGATCATTGACTAGGTGAAAGAAGGGCTAGGGAAAGGAAAATGAAAATATATAACATTCTGTCAATTATGACAAAAATGTTCAACTGTCGGGAGGTCGGTAGCCCAAGTTAAAATGTAGGGATCATCACACCTAGTAGGAAATCTAGAACAAGGATAAAGCAGTAAATTAGACGGATGTAAAAGTATAGAACAATGATATATTTTCATTTTCCGTTCCCCAGTCATTGTTTCATCTAGATAATGATCTGTTTTGTAAGCAATAACAAAGGCGTAATGTCGTCGTGACAACATGAGGCACTGTGTGACCGCCAAGACTGGAACTGAGGTAGGCAGCCGACGGCGCCGACAAGGAAACCTACCGTATGTGCGTAAGAACGTATGACACAAATGGCTACATAGGAATTCAATCATAAACCATGCAGAGAAGTTTGGGTTATATCTTTACAAGTAATTTTACAAGTAGAGGCAGAAGATATTGAGATGGATTTTTGTTTTTAATATCCAAAAAAGGGATATCAACTATATCTAGTGGAATACGTCTTCAAAGTAAAAGGAATGTATAGGACATCGTTGATGAACTTCTTTACGAATAGAAAACACATTACTGGTAATGTACCAACCGACTTCATAATAATTAACAGCTCCAGAGATCAAGTAATTAAATGGCAGAGTACAGAATTGTGAATCGTGTGAAATGGTTTAAAATAGAGACTAAAGTATACATACTAGAGAATTCTATTTTCGCATTCGAAATTTGCTAAAATGTTGCGATGGTGCAACTCTAGTTGTTCATTGAGGGTATGCATTGGGAGACGATTTGCTCCTTACTATCTCGATATTCTTCGAGAATGTTGAGATTTTATTCCTTTTTTTTCCTATGAAGGATATTTAATTTTTTTGCAAATTTGTAATGCGGTGTCCCTCTTCACGCAGATGGTTACTTAAGGATGCCTCTAAGTCGACCTCATATAAGCAGCATTTTATTTAGACTTGGCCTTCGTTGCTTATCGTATAATCACACAGATTCTGCTGCGTGTGATTTATATCGCCTTCCCAGGTGAAGGTAGGTTTCGTACTTTTACGCCCATGTACTTTATCGATTTGTCCTTGTTCTAGATTTCCTCACGTTCTCTACATTCTGTCGTATTTTAACTTGGACCACTGACCTCTCGACGGTTGAATATTTTCATCTCAACGGACGGAGAATGTTGCCTTGTTTACTGGTTATTACTTGAACTAAGTCCTATAAAGTTTCGTGTATAGTTCAACTTAATTTTAACAGGAACAGGATCTTTATACGTTTTCCTCTTGTTTGTATAAAGGTGTATCCCTGAAGATGTGGCTCCAAAGCCATGACGCTAGATGGATCATAAAAATACTTACCATACTGCATAAACTGTCTTTTTCATCATGATACAAACCTACAGCTATGGATGTCCACGATACAAAATTACTGTTGGCACAGCTGTCGTAATATGACCGTGTCTCTTGTAAAATGCCTTTTATAAGATACAGAGATTGGAAGGCCGCGAGAAGTGCATACTTGAACATACGAGTAAAAGCAGATGCTAGCAAAGCCTGCAGGTTGAACTGTTATATTTGACCACGTACAGCTGTTGTGCAATGTCCTCAATACTTTACAAATGCCAGTCGTGATCATAACAGGTATGCGTGCAGTTGTGAGCAGATTGCGCCCGAGTTAAGTGAATTCGAACGTGGGCTAATGGTTGGTGCTCGAATGGTGGGTGTTTTCGCAGTCACGGAAGCCGAAGTGTTTGGTGATCAAGGAGATTTCTACCGAACAGAGGGAAAGTTAAATAAACATCATCCACTAAGTCACGAAGTGGAAAAAGTTGTGTGTTGACGGATCATGAAAGACAGACTGAAGACGACAGTGCCCAAAAGAACGCGGGGGACAGCTGCAAAAGCCACTGCAGAACTAGACGTCGCACGCGCAAATATTGTCAGCACAAAAAAAAAAAATAATAAAATAAAAAAAAATTAAAAAAATGAAGGGAGCTCGATGAGAAGTGACCTGCAGCGAAATCGGAAACTCCAGAATCATCCATCAGTGGAGCAAATGCCCGTAACGAGAAAAAGTGCTGCCGCAGCCATAAACCTTGGACTAAGAAGCATTGGAAGAAAGCCATTTGGTCAGATGAGTATTGTTTCACACCGAGACTGCTTCCAACTTCTGCCGAGTTTAATGCCCAAAAGTGAAATGTGGTTGAAGTCTGATAATGACCGGGGCAGCTACCTGTATATTGCGGTATTCCATGCACTCCATAGTTACCCGCATGGTCGCATTACTACCACGTGAACATTTTGACTGGGCAGGTTCATTCCACGGTACAATGCTTGCTCCCCAGTGGTTGTATTGGGCACCAAATCGACAGCGCCTCTGTTCATACAACTTGCTTCGACCAGCACTGATTTTGTGAGCATGAGGACCAATTGTCTTGTTTCCGCTGGCAACCACAGTCACTATTTCTCAATGTTGTTGAACCTTTGTTGTCTACTTTTTAGCGAATGGTGTATGATCGCTGTCCACCGACATCATCGTTAGCTGGACGTGTCACTGTTCTACATAACAATGGTATCACAATTCATTGAAACCATAGAGGACCTGTATTTGTCCATTTGTCCATTTCGGGACGACTGGAATCTGTTTAGAATGCCAAAGGTTTCCCTACGTAATAGGCATCATAATATGTTGCTGTGGTTTTGGTTTTTCCATATTTTTATAAGCCAAGTATAATCTATGGACAACTGTTGTTCACTCTTGGTATTTTACCCGAGACTTTCGTGCAGAACTTATAAAAGCGAATTTAGATCCTCATTTCGTTCCTTTGCACATCTGCGCTGTTAGTTACAGTATAACATTGGTGATTGCTTTGCTTACTTGTATTGCTGCAGCTTTCATTGAGTACTGATAAAACGTGACCACGTCCATGCACATAGTTAAGTGGGGTAGGACGTCAAACGGGTCGACTTGGAGCAGGAGAGGCACCACAAGACATTTTAATTTGCACTGTCTATACTTTTACAAATAAATTCATTAAACTTTGTCAGCACAACCAGGAAGGATTCAGAATTCACACTCATAGCAGTGGAAGTTCGAAAACATAACGAAGTAATTTTTTTTTACATGTGAAATTTCATCATTTTTTTCAGTTACTAATGGCAGCATTTGTTGCTAAAGGTACACTTTTCTTCATAAGTAAGAGAGATTCTTCGATGAATTTTGCACAGCATACAAACCATACTTAAAGGTGTATAAAACTCTACAATTTTCCAAATCTATTAAAAACTGTGGTAAAAATTGAGGTAATTAACTATAAAATTTGTGTATTTCCTAAACATAAAGTTTAAAATATAACGGCTCATTCGTTTTTTCATAAATTAAATAAATTCTAGAGTTTCATACACCTATAAGTATGGTATGTATGCTGAGCAAAATTCATCGAAGAATCTATCTAACTTATAAAGAAAAGTGTACCTATAGCAACAAATGCAGCCATTAGTAAGTGAAAAAATAATGAAATTTCGCACGTAAAAAAGAAAATTATTTTGTTATGTTTTCGAACTTCCACTGCAATGAGTGTGAATCCTGAATCCTTCCTGTTGATGCTGACAATGTTTTATGAACTTATTTGTAAAAGTATAAACACTGGAAATTAAAATGTCGTGTGATGCCTCTCCTGCTCCAAGTCGGCCCGTTTGACGTCCAACACCCTTAAGTTAAATAGAAAACTATACTTCAAAAAATAGGTGTTTCTGGGAAACATTTTTCCTGTATTCATTGGCTAATCCTACACATGAAAAAAATTATTAACGGTCATTTACAAAAAGTACTGATTAAAGGTAAAAAAAAACATGTACCCTAAAAAAAGAAGGTTATGTGTTCGTAACTCCTCAATGATTGTCGGCCAGATCCTGGAGAAACAGTTCTTATTACTTTGTATTATTGGGTTTTACTAAAATCAATTATCGCTTCTTTGATGTTATTCCATTTTTTTAGTGTGCTGTATTCTGTGAATTCGAACTTTTATGCTCTTCATTTGTCAGACGGAAACTGTGTTTGACAAAACCTTTAACAATATCAAAACGTGAGTTCTAAATTTCAGTAACATGTACTGATCTAGGCTTACCTTTGATACTCTTCTTTTGAATACTAAAATTAGCTGTGTCGGCTATTTTTGATATGAGTGATATCAATTAATCTCAGCTCCATATAATTAATTATAAATGAGATTGAATATAAAGAATGGTTATCAATAACATCCAGAAAGGGTTTTTCATGATAGAATATTACATGCTCGCTAACTGTTGTTGTTGTTGTTGTGGTGTTCAGTCCTGAGACTGGTTTGATGCAGCTCTCCATGCTACTCTATCCTGTGCAAGCTTCTTCATCTCCCAGTACCTACTGCAACCTACGTCCTTCTGAATCTGCTTAGTGTATTCATCTCTTGGTCTCCCTCTACGATTTTTACCCTCCACGCTGCCCTCCAATGCTAAATTTGTGATCCCTTGATGCCTCAAAACATGTCCTACCAACCGATCCCTTCTTCTGGTCAAGTTGTGCCACAAACTTCTCTTCTCCCCAATCCTATTCAATACCTCCTCATTAGTTACGTGATCTACCCACCCTATCTTCAGCATTTTTCTGTAGCACCACATTTCGAAAGCTTCTATTCTCTTCTTGTCCAAACTATTTATCATCCATGTTTCACTTCCATACATGGCTACACTCGATACAAATACTTTCAGGAACGACTTCCTGACACTTAAATCTATACTCGATGTTAACAAATTTCTCTTCTTCAGAAACGATTTCCTTGCCATTGCCAGTCTACATTTTATATCCTCTCTACTTCGACCATCATCAGTTATTTTACTCCCTAAATAGCAAAACTCCTTTACTACTTTAAGTGTTTCATTTCCTAATCTAATCCCCTCAGCATCACCCGATTTAATTTGACTACATTCCATTATCCTCGTTTTGCTTTTGTTGATGTTCATCTTATATCCTCCTTTCAAGACACTGTCCATTCCGTTCAATTGCTCTTCCAAGTCCTTTGCTGTCTCTGACAGAATTACAATGTCATCGGCGAACCTCAAAGTTTTTACTTCTTCTCCATGAATTTTCATACCTACTCCGAATTTTTCTTTTGTTTCCTTTACTGCTTGCTCAATATATAGATTGAATAACATCGGGGAGAGGCTACAGCCCTGTCTCACTCCTTTCCCAACCACTGCTTCCCTTTCATGCCCCTCGACTCTTATAACTGCCATCTGGTTTCTGTACAAATTGTAAATAGCCTTTCGCTCCTTGTATTTTACCCCTGCCACCTTCAGAATTTGAAAGAGAGTATTCCAGTTAACGTTGTCAAAAGCTTTCTCTAAGTCTACAAATGCTAGAAACGTAGGTTTGCCTTTTCTTAATCTTTCTTCTAAGATACGTCGTAAGGTTAGTATTGCCTCACGTGTTCCAACATTTCTACGGAATCCAAACTGATCTTCCCCGAGGTCCGCTTCTACCAGTTTTTCCATTCGTCTGTAAAGAATTCGCGTTAGTATTTTGCAGCTGTGACTTATTAAACTGATAGTTCGGTAATTTTCACATCTGTCAACACCTGCTTTCTTTGGAATTGGAATTACTATATTCTTCTTGAAGTCTGTGGGTATTTCGCCTGTCTCATACATCTTGCTCACCAGATGGTAGAGTTTTGTCATGACTGGCTCTCCCAAGGCCATCAGTAGTTCTAATGGAATGTTGTCTACTCCCGGGGTCTTGTTCCGACTGAGGTATTTCAGCGCTCTGTCAAATTCTTCACGCAGTATCTTATCTCCCATTTCATCTTCATCTACATCCTCTTCGATTTCCATAATATTGTCCTCAAGTACATCGCCCTTGTATAAACCCTCTATATAACTGTTACCTACTGAAAATACGCCCTGTTAGAAAAAAATGCGACTGCTGAAATTATCTGAAAATTTGTAAATGAAAACTGTTTCTAATTTTCCCTCGAGAGGATCGTTTAGGCCTTATAATTGTTTCTTACCATTACAACGGCTCTACTCCGTCTGCATAGTGATAGAATATGCAGTGATGAACCGCATTTACAAGAAACTAAACACTGCGCGGCAAACTGCCTTATGTTATTTGATTTTAAGCTTTCGAAAATTTAACTTTTGTTATCCGTTTTTAAAATGCAGCTCATTGGACACGCAGTAGTGAAAGCGTGACTGCGTAAATTTAACACATTTGCTGTTCATTTAACAGTGAGCATTAACTTCAGTGAAGTATATGTGAATGAATGAAGGGCATTTTGAAATGATATTAACGTCGTTTCAGCAGCACGGAAGTGACTCGTACTAACATGTACTATAACGTGTCCTCAGAATTTCCATTCACCATAAAAGTTACTTTTACACATAATAACTGAAATACGCAAAGCTTACTTTTTGTCACTCTAATGAAATACTTTTAACTAACAGTGGAGGAACGATACTAATTAGAACACTGACCACATGACTGAGAAATCACTCTGGAAACACGTAGATATTGTTAATCCTAATGAAATTTTTGCACTACAATAATTATGCGGCTAGCGCTTGCAGAAAATAACATTTAATGCAAATTCGCCGCGCGAAGTGGCCGCGTGGTTTGAGGCGCCATGTCACGGATTGCTCGGACCCTCCCACCGGAGGTTCGAGTCCTCTCTCGGACATGGGTGCGTCTGTGAGTGTGTGTGTGTGTGTGTATGTGTGTGTGTGTGTGTGTGTGTTGTTCTTAGCATAAGTTAGTTTAAGTAGTGTGTAAGTCTCGGGACCGATGACCTCAGCATTTTGGTCCCTTAGGAATTCACACACTTTTGAACATTGTAAATTCCTTTTTCCAAACGAGCAATCCCTCAATAAAATCAGTTGAAAAACATCCTTTTCCGTAATATTCAATTACACATCAGGGAACATCTCAAATAAAAATCATTCTCGGCGTGGTACTTCTTCCATCCAAGATGCAGCTACTCAACAATCTCTCTCTCTCTCTCTCTCTCTCTCTCTCTCTCTCTCTCTGAATCAGTCGCTTGGACGAGCTCTGCTCAGTAATCCAACCTCTGGTTCGCAACTAATAGATGTCATTCATGTCTTCAGGCATGCAAACGTACCAGACAAACTGCTATTTCTGATGACATATACATCTTTCAACGGCAGTGATTTTCGTCATAAGCTACTGTATTTCTAATTTGTACAAAGAATCATCAAGGCTATAGAAATTTTATATAAACTGACGAAAAATAAATCGCACAGAACAAGTTGTGCGACATAAACCAAAGTTGATAGGCGTATTTCTGTAACTGATAGATGATGTCTATTAAAATGTCGCCCCAGTCGCATAAGAGTGGTACTAGTAGCGCCGCTATGTCGATGCAAACCAGAATTGCTTTAAATGCACGCTCTAACGGTTGTCAGCATTAGCAGCCTTTCAGACTAGACACGATGAGTTAGTGTTAGTCAAAAATGCATTTAAGGTGACAAAGATACCGATATCAACAGATCATTGAGTTTGAACAGGGTTGAGTAATAGAGCTACGAGAAGCTGGATGTTCCTTCTCCGATACTGCAGAGAGACTTGGCAGAAACGTAGCCACCGTTCATGACTGCTGTCAGCGGTGGTCACGAGAATGTACTGTCGCAAGAAAACCTAGTCAGAACGACCACGTGGCACGATAGAGAGGGAAGACCATTGCTTTCAGCATATGGCTCTGGTGTATCGTAATGCATCTGCAGCAGCAATTTGAGTAGCAGTTTTCATCACAGTTGACACGACGCATTGTTTCAAATCGGCTACCTCAAGGACAGCTCAGAGCCGGACGCCCTGTAGCGCGCATTCCACTGACTCCTGATCACCGCCATTTGCGACTGCAGTGTTGTGAAGCGAGAGCTCATTGGAAGGCAGGGTGGAGGTCTGTTGTGTTTTCTGATGACAGTTTAATCTGCCTCGGACCACTGATGGCCTTGTGTTGGTTAGAAGGGGGCCAGTTGAAGGCATGTAACCAACCTATCTGCGTGCTAGATACCCCTTTAGTTATGGTCTGACGTGTGATTTCGTATGACAGCACGAACAGTCGTGGTCATTCCACGCACCCTGACTGCTACTTTCTACGTCAGTCTGGTGATTCGACCTGTGGTGCTGCCATTCATGAACAGCATTCCTAGGGATGATTTACAACTGGATAACGCTCGCCCACACACTGCTGTTGTAACCCAACATGCAATACGGAGTGCTGGCATGTTTCCTTGGCCTGCTCGATCACCATATCTGTCTCCAATCGAGCACATATGAGCCGACAACTCCTGCGTCATCCGCAAACAACATTAGCCGTCCCTGTGTTGACAAACCAAGTGCGACGGACATTTAGCTCCATCCCACAAACTGACATCCGGCATCTGCGCAGCACATTGTATGCACGTTTGCATGCTTACATTCAACAATATGGTGGTTACACAGGTTATTAATGAATCAGCATTTCACACTTGTAATGTCTTAGCTCGTGTTTACAGTAACCTGTGATCTTGCAATGTCAATCACAAAACCTGTTCCACAAATTTCGTAACTGTACATTAATTATTCTTAGTGATGCGATTTTTTTTCCGTCGGTGCTCATACACACGGGTCACGGTGCCGTATAAATAGTGGAAAAAGCAGTCTTTACTGAAATTACAAAAATCACACTGCGAAAATAAGGTACTTCCAAATGTAAAAGAGTATTCTAAGTTACAACCCGTTCCTGTCCCCAGGAACAAATATTCTACTGAAATTTAAAACTGTTGCAGTCGACAAGTTCTCTCAAAACTGTATTTAATAGATTATCCATTACATTATTACTATACTACATACCAATAATGAGTAAATGAAATCAAATGAAATTATAATCAGAAACCAGTTATAACTTAAATATGTTTTCAAATACAAGCTACTGCATACTAATGCAAATTTCGACTTTAAACACGGTTAAAAACGATACATTAAAGAAACTCTGTTCACTTGCAAATATCGCATGTTTCTTGGTAGAAGATCTTCCATTTCAAGTTATAAGATGGCTTAACCGTCCACATGTTATATTACTAGTTTTAAAAATACAGACTGCAGTGGAGAGTTTTGAACCTTGACAATACTGTACCTAGGAACACATAATGTCTCCTCGTCTCTGTTTCAGCCTACTGACCGACTTCAGAATCACATGAAGGACTGTGCACTGCAGGCCGCCATAAGTTATTTCCAGCGTTTTCTACTGTTTTTGCTCTTGTGAGACATGAGGTTGTATTATGTGCAGGATTTCTAAACATTTTTAATTACACACAGTTAATTGCTGTATAGTGTATTAAAGCTATTGTGATTAGATTAGTTGCAGGTTTCGTTACATAGACCCAAAAAATGAGATCATTCTCGTGGGTGTGGAACAAAACAGCAAATATAACATAAAAAACATAAAACATTTGAATATAATACTTATTACCCCTATCATTTGTCATATGATTGTCAAAATACGTGAATACATTACACCATAGTAGAACTGCTAATACTTACATAATTAATACACTGTCCTAATGAAAAATTGCTAAGCACTTTTAATAAATTTATCATATACAATATATCTAATCTTGAGTATTGTGACCAAGTGCTGTCAAAACTGAAATCTAACAGACATTTTTATTTAAGCTTGTCTAACAGTCCCTGTTCAGATATTAGTCTTTAGAGTAGGAGTTGCCTATCAAAAAGTTTTTCAAACTCTGTTTCAACTGTGCTTTATCTGAAACCAAGTTTTTAATGGTTGCTGGCAGTTCCTTGAAAATATGTATTTCTGAATTTAGAAAATATCGTTAGTTTTAAAAACTACAGAATTTTATAATCAGCAAAATTCTGAATGCCAGGTGTTTTAAAGTCTTTGCGAAAAACCTCTAGGATTGATTGATCTCATGATGTGGAACAACTTTTGTCAGAGACAGACTGTTCCTGATGCTTCCCAGAGATGCTAGGCATCGTTTAAAACTGGTTATGCCCCTGAGACATAGGTACTGTGCGGCATTTTTAGACAATGTGTGTTGCCTATCATGCAGTCTACTATACTGTGTCTAAAAATATGTACATTTGTGATTCACTGACGGTTTCAGGAAGTTGCGTCTTCCCATCGAATGAATATTTAGTATGTACTGAATGTTAACAGCAGAAGAACTGGCGCTGTGTGGCGTGTACAACTGATGGAGATACTGATGCCCTTCCGCTTTTGATTGAAATGTGTTTTTGTTTCTGTATACAAAGTATATCTCTCCTCGAGTCTGTTTCATGGACCATCATTCTCTTTGAGAACTGTTATTTGAATGGGATATCTTCAGCCGAGTATTGTGTTTGCACAATTTCGATTCTGATAAAAGAAAACTCGGTTAAGCAGTGTGTTGTTTTCATTTAATCCGTATTATGTGTTTCAGTGTACCTTAGTGTAACAGAAACAATGCATTTCATTGCGTCTGAGTGCCCATAAAGTTTAAATTGAGTTGCCTCGCCCTTTGTTCTAGCAGAACGAGAATAGTGAATCACTCTTAAGTCTTTCAAATAAGTCACTACTGATTGTCCAGTAAAACTAATGAGAACAAGGTGAAAAACTCTTAACCACAAAGTAAAAGATGCACATTACTTTAAAGACAAGTTCACTTCTCATTTGGTATACAACAAGTTACACTGATGGTCCAAAAATTTATGACCAATTGTTTACTGGCGTGCTGATCCACCTTTGAAACGCAATATAACAACGATACTACGTGTCATGTATCGACAAATCCTTTGGAGGTGTATGACATGGATTGGGAAATCCTCTGCAGGTACAGAGCACCAGATATTCACGCGCAGCTCACGTAGTTGCCATAAATCACGGTCTGCTCGTCTCTGGGCAAGGAATTGGTACAGGACAGAGTGCCATTGGGTTCTGAACAAGATATCAGCATGAATTCACTATCGTTCTCTTCAGGCTATTGCAGTACGATTCTGGCCTTGTGACACTGACATTTATCTTGCTGGGAGATGCCACCGACGTTGAGGAAGGCATCAGGCATGGAAGAATGCAACTGGTGCACAATAATGTCCATATAGCTCAGAACTGTCAGCGTGCTTTTGATTACAACCACTGGTTCCATGGAAGCCCAAGTGGATGGCTCCATAGTTGCGTCTGTGGTGCGGTGCGTGTCTGGACCAGACATACACATGGATGATAGTATATCCTGGCATGACCAGGAGTAACAATGAATGTGGTTCGTCCGACCAGGTGACACATTTCCATTGCTTCCCGGTCCAGTCTCAATGATCGATGTGTACAATGCAATCGCAAGTGCCGAAGTCATCGACTGCAGAGTCCCATGTTGAACAATGTGAAACGTCCCCTTTGAAAAATTATACTTGACTGTGCTTAAACTGACACACAATATTTTTTTAGCGCAACGCAATCTGACTTTCAATAATCCCTACAAAAGAATGGCCCTGACTAACATTAACCTATACCTTTCACAAATCACTTACCTCACAAAAATCTTCGTTACTCGAACTACTGCAATACAGCGAGCGCCACTACTGCCAGCTAAATAAAAGATTCAAACCACGGAAGGCACTAACTACTGATAGGCATAGTTAGCAAATGAAAGATTTTAATAGAGAACAAACAATGTATTTACCTTAATAGTGTTGAAAAATCATAATATACATAGCAGTTCATGACATCCAGTCTTACAAATTTCAAAACTCCGCCATTTCGCTCCCCACATCCACCACTGCTGGCGGCTCACCTCCAACTGCGCAACGCTACGCGTTGTTAACGTTCAGCTGCCCAACACTACAATAGCCGACAACAATGCAAACCAGCCACAGACTGCATACAGCACAGCCAGTGATTTTCATACAGAGCGCTACGTAACGTTGCCAATAAGAAAACATAAAGAGCCTACTTACAAATGTCCACTGAACACTGTACTACGAAATACTTTGCCCATGTACTTGCACTGCACACTATTATCAGAGCTGCTTTACAGATTCGGGACGCCTTCAACCTCCACGTCACGTGACAAGGTTTGGGCGTCCAAGAATTTGTAGCCAACGTATAGTGTCTGTGAAATCAGTAGCCAGTCGATACTACACGGGGTGGGGGGGGGGGGGTTGGCACTAGAGGTTATGCTGTTCCTCTGACAGGGCCAGCGATTACGGCCGGCGCCGCCCAACCATGGGCCGCGCGAGTGCCACACAGCTTGAGCGGAACAAACACTGGTAGCAGTTACGTTTGTAAAAGATCTGGGAGTATGCCTACGGAACGATTTGAAGAGGAATGACCATATAAAATTAATTGTTGGTAAGGCGGGTGCCAGGTTGAGATTCATTGGGATAATCCTTAGAAAATGTAGTCCATCAACAAAGGAGGTGGCTTACAAAACACTCGTTCGACCTATACTTGAGTATTGCTCATCGGTGTGGGATCCGTACCAGGTCGGGTTGACAGAGGAGATAGAGAAGATACAAAGAAGAGCGGCGCGTTTCGTCACAGGGTTATCTGGTAAGCGTGATAGCGCTACGGAGATGTTTAGCAAACTCGAGTGGCAGACACTGCAAGAGAGGCGCTCTGCATCGCGGTGTAGCATGCTGTCCAGGTTTCGAGAGGGTGCGTTTCTGGATGAGGTATCGAATATATTGCTTCCCCCAACTTACACCTCCCGAGGAGATCACGAATGTAAAATTAGAGAGATTCGAGCGCGCACGGAGGCTTTCCGGCAGTCGTTCTTCCCGCGAACCATACGTGACTTGAACAGGAAAGGGAGGTAATGACAGTGACACGTAAAGTGCTCTCCGCCACACACCGTTGGGTGGCTTGCGGAGTATAAATGTAGATGCAGATGTAGATCAGGTGTTTAAGAGGTCGCAAAGCCGCAGCTCTACCCATTTGAGTAGCCCCAGTCTAGCAGCCGTCGAGTATCATCGCAGTTGCTGCGATAACCTTCCCTGAGAGTGTAGTGCAACAGAACTGGTCTCAAAGCTAGACTTAGGTTTAATTCTATGGATTGCAAGCCAGACGTGAACTGTGAAATTATAAGGGGTTTAACGTGTACTGGCAGTGCTCAAGGACTTGTATGAAGATTTCAGTGAGGATTCATTGAACTAAGTTGAGTACAGTTCAGTGTTTCCCACAGTGATTGTGTTGTCTCATTCTTTTGATTTGTGTCTCAGAAACCCACTAATTGTCCCCAAGGGACACATTATAGTTTAGGCGACGAGACTTTACTTGGTCACTTTAGTTTCACCGTTCTCCAATCATTTTCCTCAGAAGCGCGCGACAGTAGCTCGCGAAGAACCAACCAGCTTCGCCAAGACGATCGTGTGCAGACGCCAGGCCACAATAATGTTACATTTGTCAGAGTCTTTCATGTCAGCGAATTTCCTCATTTGCAGGAAGTATCGTCTCTTGAATAATCCTCCTGTCGTCTCTGCTCCGCTTTATTAATTTCAGCATCACGTGTCCGCAAGGCCATCAGACGATATTTAAATTCGAGACTTTCAATGGTCGTAGTGTTTTGGCTGAAAAGTCTTGACCCGTTGTCCGCGTCGCTTCATTTAGATAAAGCTGAACACAAACGAAGCGGTATCGACACTATTTTTTTCTAGTTTGCAGCATTTCATAGAATAAGAAAGGGTGGGAGGAGGTACGGAATTGGTTAATTTAGGTGAGGGGAACAAACAGTGAGGTCATCGGTCACATCCGGTTAGGGAAGGAAGTCGACCGTGTCATTTCAGAGGAACCATCCCGGCATTTGCCTGAAGCGATTTAGGGAAATCACGGAAAACCTAAATCAGGATGGCCGGACGTGTGTTTTAACCATCGTCCTCCCGAATGCGATTCCAGTGTGCTAACCACTGCGCCACCTCTCTCGGTTGGGGGTATGGGGCATATATTAAGTATGCTCCGCTACACAGAGTACAATGACTAGCTGAGTATAGACTTCTGTAGATGTGGAAGCAGAACTTCTGGTCCATCGAATTAGAAGTGTAATACGTGATAAATACTTCCCACGGACGATTACCAGTTTTCCGATACATCTTTTTATGACTTGTATACAAATCACAATTCTTTCTGAGTGCCATTCAGCTTACGTACTAAATCTCATTTCATTACTGTTAACTTTAACATCCCTTATGTTATGCACATACGTGCCGAAAGAGAGCTACATTGTATTTTTTGTCAGGCTGTAATATTTACTCAAACCTCTTTTTACATGGAGAACGCAGCAAATACCCACAGACGTCGCTCAGTGGAATAGGAGTCAAGATAAGCCAACACGTACAGTCGTGGACAAAACGAGCGAGACCCCTCGCCTTTTCGTTATGCTGATCCGCACAGCTTTAATATCTGCTACAAAGCATAACAGGTAAGGCGACGAAGTGCTACCAACGTACTATGCACAAGCGTGAAATTGACAAACTATCCGAACTTTGTCATACTGTTTTCAGTCATGTGTAATACTACATTAATGCTGATTAGTGTATTGAAGACAACACGTAAGTATAAGAAACAAGTGAAAGAAGAAACGCTAATTAGTATGAACTGTAACAATAAAAATGAATATCAGGTTATCGAGATAACATAATTGTATTAGTAAGACAAAGTACCCCCGATCGTTACGAATTAGCAAAATATTATGCGCATTCGGTCGCGATACGATCTGTGTCAACGTTCAGATCAGTCATACTGGATTACCGTTGATGACCGACCATGAAAGTGTGCAAATTTAGCAATGCGTCAAGATTCATAACGAAAATCAGTTAAAAATCATTCAGTGCCACACGTAAGTCAATTCAGTTATTGACAGAAGCAGAAAAAGTGGCAGTAACAAGTATGAAATTCTACAAGAGTTTCATATTGACATCCACAGGGCGCCAGTACAGAATAAAAATAGCAAGAAAACGTATTGAGGGCGAGAGGATTTCTTAAAATTGCTTTACTGATAGTCTATCTGTCTCCATAGAGATTAGAACCTAAAACAAACCAGAACTCCTTTGCAGTAGCAAACACCTCTCACTACGCTAGCAGACAATACAAGCAAACACTCCTCTATTATTAGCCCACACATGAATAAGGCGGAAATTTTCCAATGAAAATGGCAGATTGATGTGCAGTTTCTGTTGCGTAGAGCTTTCTGGACTCAAAGACATGAATTTCCTACCTTTATGTCACCGCTTATGTGACAATCATTCGGAATGTTTATCGAAATTAAAAAAAATGGTACAAATGGCTCTGAGCATTATGGGCCTCAACTGTTGAGGTCATAAGTCCCCTAGAACTTAGAACTACTTAAACCTAACTAACCTAAGGACATCACACACATCCATGCCCGAAGCTGGATTCGAACCTGCGACCGTAGCGGTCGTGCGGTTCCAGCCTGTAGCGCCTATAACCGCTCGGCCACTCCGTCCGGCTATCAGAATAACAAAATACTGTTATTAGCGATTAAATTTAGTAGGATAATTCTGCATTACCCCAGGAAATAAACGGCTACATGGCTGCCAAACGTATTCTACGATGTTACGAATTCTCCATTAGAATCGCCATAGTCAGAAAATGTTCATTAACCGAAGTGTTTCTTAAGCTAGCAAGCAATGGGAATGCTCGCACTTCTAAAACGCGGTGGCATTAATACTGGGATGTGAATTACCACGTGTTTCTTCTTTCATTTATATCTTATATTTACGTGTTGTGTCTAACACACTAATCAGCATTAATATAGTCTTAAACATGACTGAAAACAGTGTGACAGAGTTTGGATGGTTTGTCAATTTCACGCTTGTGCATAGTATGTTGATAGTACTTCGTCGCCTGGCCTGTTATGCTGTGTTGCAGACTTTAAAGCTGTGCGAATCAGTATAACGAAAAGGCGACGGGTCTCGCTCGTTTTGTTCTCGACTGTACCTTGGCTTATCAGCAGATAGTCGACTGTTTCTGAGAAAGTAGCAGTCAAAGCTTTCCAGGTGCTTTATGAGCGTTGTAGCCTCAGAGGGGCACAGTGACTAGCATTGCAGCTTCACAGTTTAACGCCCCTTATTCAAAATGCGATAATTGATTTTAGTTTATTTTATTTTTAACATTTAGCTACCAATGTCCGTGGAAGATTACTATACGAATGTGTAAAACCTTAAAGGAATGAGGAAGATCTGAAATTGTTTTTAGTGCAATTCCTGTCATGTGTCTTGGCAGTAATATTGGTTGTGTTGTTTACTTGTTCCCTCCAAGTAGTTTTGGTCGGATAGCAAATATACACGTTTATTCTTGTATCCTGCAAAGAGGTCTTCTAGTTAATCGACTCTGACATACCCATCTGGTTTTGTCTTCTTGAAGGAATTAATAATGGAAACACATCATTTCAGGGCTATATCTCAAAATGAACAGACAGGAATGAACCATACACACATAAATTATGTATTAAATGTATGACACTTACTGTGAAATCCAGTTGTAATTTTACAGTTAACACAAAGCCCATGCATCGGCTTACTTAATGAGAAATATTCGTGTAGTAACCTTCTAGGGACATGTGTAGATAGATAAGTAAAGAAATAAAATAAAACAATAACCGAGATTCGAACACGGGGCGCAAAAGTGTGAAGTTGCGACGCCATCCACAGTGCCAACGTTCCAGCCGAAACTGTAGGTACCTAAATTGCATCAAAATCTTTGACTGTCGTTTTCTGAGAAGCAGCCGAGTATCTACGGATAAGCCGAGACAGGTATCGCCTGTTTTCATCCCTTTTCCACTAAGCGAATTTTCTGAGAAATCGGGTTATGGTACTTGCAGTGTTCTCCTTGATAGCCACGTTAGAAAAAAGGCTACATTTTACTGTCGACCACGTTGTAATATTTGTTACAAGCTCTTATCAGTCACATGAGATACACAAATAGTTTCGGCTATTGCATGGTGAAACCGAATTTCATCGTCAAAATTTCAGAGGTTGTTCAGTGATTTTTTTCTGATTATTTTGGTATACTCGTCCCTTGTCTCTGTGAGCTCGCGAGAGAGTAATTGAATTCCTTTTGATTTCTTACCCCCATTTATATTTTTTTTATCCACACAACAGTGCAACTTTACAGAAGTTCTCCTGCGAACCTTGCAGAAATAGCACTCATGAAAGAAAGGATATAGCGGAGACATGGCTTAGCCACAGCCTGGGGGATGTTTCCAGAATGAGATTTTCACTCTGCAGCGGAGTGTGCGCTGATATGAAACTTCCTGGCAGATTAAAACTGCGTGCCCGACCGAGACTCGAACTCGGGACCTTTGCCTTTCGCGGGCAAGTGCTCTACCAACTGAGCTACCGAAGCACGACTCACGCCCGGTACCCATAAAGTTTGGAAGGTAGGAGACGAGTTACTGGCAGAAGTAAAGCTGTGGGTACCGGGAGTGAGTCGTGCTTCGGTAGCTCAGTTGGTAGAGCACTTGCCCGCGAAAGGCAAAGGTCCCGAGTTCGAGTCTCGGTCGGGCACGCAGTTTTAATCTGCCAGGAAGTTTCATCTTCAGATTAATTATTATGTATCAGTGGCGTTATAGCGTATTTTAACCTACTGAACAAATAATAATTTAACAAATTGGTTCATTAAGTTGCTGTGCTTCGTTATTTCCATTATCATGATCATCGCAACACTCTAGGGCCCTCCCATAGTACTCGGGGGCTTCTCCTGATGATGTATCAAAAATCTTCTTAGTTTCTTTACATCGTTAGCTTTTTTGACACTGACTTGGTTTATAGGTCTCAGTATATTCTTGAAACTATGTATGTTACTTTCTTTCGCTTCAACAATTATCTGAAAGGAAAAGTATGTTGCTTCGAGTTTGTAGATGGCTCTACCTTGACTTGATTTTTTACAAGAAATAACTCTGGCTTAATTTCGAATTTTAGCTTCCCTTTTGTTAAGCTGTTAGCTGTAATCTTGAAATCGTACTCATGCTAGTCATCATCCAGAAATATACAGATATAACAGTTGCTCAGGCCTTCATGATAGTGTGATACTAATATTATGGATTCAAGTTTCTTCTGTTCCTTTTTAATGGTATCTATTACCCTATTAGGGAGCATGTAACTGTAACCCTTGATTGGTAAGCTACTGTGTCGAAAACTATCAATAAATAGTCTACCACAAGCAGTAGATGTTCACTTTTGGCAATACTCATTTTTGTATTTGATGAGCTTAGAACAAAATTCACAATTTTGTGTGCAAGATTAAACAGGTAAACAACAAGCTTTCATGAAGTCCGTATATTTAAATACATTCGTCTCATTCAAAAGCAAATGATATAGGGTCTATAGCTCATTTTCGCACATTTTTAGTTGCTGAGTTTTGTGAAAATGGTCCTTAACTGTGACCTTACATATTCAGATCGTCTGATGTTTACTTGATAATAAGTTGAAACTAGTTATCACACCACTTGTATGACGTAGTGATGAAATCTATTTTATATCTTTTTATATGTTCCATCTGAATAGAAATAAATAAAGTCCCTTACTGCAGTTTCTGTCTGTATGTTCAAGATAATCCCAGGAACTACTGTAGGAATTTTGCTAAGGTTTTCACTAATAGACACATTGATTCAGAAGGAGTGGTATACAAACAGCAAACTTCATGAGTATCAAACATGTTTTGGGTTTATAACCTGCTAGCTCCAATAGGAGCAGAAATGCGAGTAAAGATGTCATACAGGCTGCTCTGTACGACAAACATATTATGTAGGAGTAGTATTTCCCTGCTGGTGGGTGCCGGGGGGGGGGGGGGAGCAGGGGGGCTGGCCGACACATCAGGGGCAAGAGTTTTCCAGCCCCTGAACGTGTAGTTGGCCCTGCACAACAGATGTGTTGGAGTATCATTAGCCTGTTTTATTGACCTGCCCTACAGGCCTGTTCTGCAGAGACTACATGTGCGGATGGGTATAGTTGGGAGGAGGTTGAAATGGATAGAGCAGGAGATCGTCAGGTTGAGGAGGTAGGAGGGATAGATAGGGCGAGAGGGGGCAGAAGATGTTGGACAGGGAGATGGGTAAGAAGGGGAGGGACAGAGAGAGAGGGAAGAGTACGAGCCAACTGTTCTAGGCGCTACAGTCTGGAGCCGCGTTACCGCTACGGTCGCAGGTTCGAATCTTGCCTCGGGCATGGATGTGTGTGATGTCCTTAGGTTAGTTATGTTTAAGCAGTTCTAAGTTCTAGGGGACTGATGACCTCAGATGTTAAGTCCCATAGTGCTCAGAGCCATTTGAACCATTTGAAGAGTATGAGGTGGACAAGGAGAGAGTGGAGGTCATGATGGGCAGCGAGAAGGGGGGTAGGAGGAGACGGACAGAGGTGGACAAGGAGAAGAACAGAAAGAGGGCAGAGGAAATGAGCTGAGAAGAGAGAGGAGAAGATTGCCGGAGAGGAGGCGAGAGAGGTGCAGAGAGTGTTGCAAGGAGGAGATGGGCAGAAGGAAGGAGGAAATGATGGACAGGGAGGTAGTGGAAGAGCTGGCAGAGAGTGGAGTGAGGAGAAGATGGACAGAAAGGGAGCAAGGAGGTGATGGGCAGAGAGGTGGAGGAAGAGGAAATGGATCAAGAAACAGGGGGGGAAGAGATGTGTGGACTACAACTGAAATACACGTATATGCCAAAGCCGTTGTGAAAGAATTAGTACTTTACAAATATTTTGTGTGAACTGGCTAAACTATGATGAGATAATATCATCTGCCGTTGTGAAAACGATGTCATTGTCAACTAATGGTGATTGGCAGAGCTCCTTGGAAATGAACAAGGCCACCTGACTGCAGAGCCAGACCAGCAATACAACAAAAAATGGTTCAAATGGCTCTGAGCACTATGGGACTCAACTGCTGAGGTCATTAGTCCCCTAGAACTTAGAACTAGTTAAACCTAACTAACCTAAGGACATCACAAACAACCATGCCCGAGGCAGGATTCGAACCTGCGACCGTAGCGGTCTTGCGGTTCCAGACTGCAGCGCCTTTAACCGCACGGCCACTTCGGCCGGCAGCAATACAACACGGTGGCTGTCACGAGCCACCACCGTTTTCCTAAACATATCAAGTAATAAACTGATACGAAAAGAGTTCTTGGCATAGAGTCACAGTCTAACGGGTGTGAACGAAAATGTGGGAAAAAGCTCACGCAGGAAGTGTAGCTTGCGCCGGATTAGTGCTGCAGTTTGGTAGCTGGCTAACTAGACGCAGTGACTCATAAACAAAATTGCAACTACGTCACTTCAGCTAGCCAATCTTAGATATTTAGTGTGACTCTCTTGAAGCCGGGCGGGTTCTAGCACATAGAAAGAAAATAAATATTGCACGTGACAGTACATCTGTGTAGAAGTGCCTACGATGAAATGGACCTTTCTTTGTTTTTGTTATTGCAAATGAAGGTAACAAACAAATCAAACAGTAATTACGTAATTACTATGGGTCGCTTATACCATACTCAGAAAACCGAAAGTCTAGAGGGGCATTGATAAATGTACTTACATACGCGGGAGTCAGTATAGGTGATAACTGCGTACTTACATAAAGAGCATATAACGTTATTGACACAAAACAATGAACACATAGTGCGAAGTAGTAGAATAACAGCAGACTCGTTACACAGAGTAAGGTGCAACGATCATGGAAGTCCCAGGAACTCACACAATGTGCTGTCGATAGTAATATTTTACGAACATCTGCTGCACTTAACGAATGTAGTAGCTGTGAAAAGACTTAATGCTAACCGAAGAAGAACCACGTTGTCATATTCAGGGTATTAGTGCCCACCACATGCCTCGACGGCCCACGCCATCATCCGCAACCCATGTTTTTGATTCCACTTTTTCTGATAGTATTCGTCTCTCTTGTATGTTTCATGTTTTAACTTAAGCAGCGTTGTTTTTGAGAAGGAAAATGTTAAAATCCGCAAAAGACGAAACGTAACACGTATTTACTTGGCGTGTCTTTGCGATTAATCGTGCGTGCTCTGCCCCAACCTCAAGAATGCAGCTACGCTATTATCCACTTGAAGAAGACGGTACGAACCAGTGAAACGCACAGTGTCGTTACAGACAAATGATGACGCTGAAGTTTAGAATTCGGGACTGGTCAGGCGCGCACAAAATTCACAGACGCAGGGCCGCTACCTTTTCCGATTTATAATAGCTACTGAGCGAAAAATATTAACTGAAAAAGTCCACGTTTCGTGGATGAACGGGTAAAAATGGTTGTAGAATGACATCAGACATTGACCGAAATCAGTCAGTTGCTTTGTTTGGAAACTTTTTCTGAATATAGAGAAATTTTAGGTGTGCTTAATGGAACTATTAGATTAACGAGTCTCACGTGAATTCAGATGTATGACAAAAATACTTGGGAGTAACTATGAAATTGGGAAGTAAGACGATCACATGGTCTCGTAGAAAAACGAGTGGAACATCTAAGTTTAGCTTCAGGATTCTGAGAGAACTGAACGTTCAGATCTATCAGGTAACTTGTACTGTCTTCGAAACGGTTTCACCTACTTATCCACAGGAGACAAATAAAAAAACATCGCAAGGGGTGTGTATGCTCTTCATTACATTACGACCAATTTTCTTGGCGCCATTTCCTAAATTTTCTTTCGTTTTTCCTACGCTTCACAAGATAATATTTGATGATAGTGCCTCAGCTCGAGTTTTATTAGTACTCTGGGATTTAGCATAGACATTTCTTCATCACCCTATAAATGTTTGTTCAGTGGTTAGCGACAACACCGTCGGTTATTTTCCCACTCTGAGATATTTCATCACTGGAGTCATTATTACCGTCTAAATATACATGTGCTCGTTTTCTCGTTGATATTTGTAGACCTGGTTACATGATGTCAGAACATTAAACAAATTAAAAATATACAAAAAGCCGACACAAAAAGCATCTAAAAAGTAAAAAAATGATACGTGTTCTCTCTTTATGTTTAATATATTACTATTTTGATCGAAGCGTCGTCGCGTCGGGAGGACCGCTAAGTAAATAAAAAAAAAGATGTTAAGTGTTACTATCCTTTCCAGATCACCATACTTTCATAATTGCTGGGTGTAAGCCTCTTTTGTTTGGCGTCTTCTCTTCCAGGCCTGCGCGTCCCACAACCAAACCTCAAAATAGCTAGAAATGTTATAGCTAATAAAATATGAAAACAAATTCGTCTTTAGTTAGCCTAACATTGTTAATGAATAGAGTTGCCTATTTATTTTATATCACATATATATGTTTAAAATCTTGAATTACGTAAGAACTTAGTTTCATGCGTTGATCTATCTTACGAGGCCCACGTCCCACAGTGGTTTGTTGATACTGTGGTGCACGTTATGCGGGGCGGCGCGTGAACAAGTGCGGTGACCCGAACAAGCTGTCGCGTAAGGGACGCCTAGTTGACGGTTACGTCTCTTTTGAATTTTTCAGAATGAACTACTTAAGACTTTGAGTGAACGATTTGATATTTTTTTATATATAACCACGTTGTCTTGGTAGCTTAATTGTATTTAAATTTCATATTTTATCATTTTTATACACATTCCTTTTTTATTTTATTTACTTAGTGGTCCTACGACGCAACGGCGCTTGCATCAAAATATTTCTGCTTTCAATGGACTGCAATGGGTAAAGGATATTTTTTACTTTTTTATAGGTTTTTTGTGCTTTTTGTAATTTTTTATTTAAATTTTATTTCGTGCTTTTTAAACTTTATATTTTGCTAGCAGACACGGTACAATCGATGCTCTACCCCCACATTCACACAAATGCATCCAAGGACGAATCACGAAATTGAGATGCAAGATCTTTTTCACATATGGGACTCACGTGTTCCTTTTTTTAATTGACACATATATTCTTTGGCTATATTTCAGTACATACTTATGTACTGTAGGTAATATGAGCAATAAGTAGTAGAGGTAATTGTAAATCAAGTCGTAAGAAAGTGGGCTGCCATTGCGCTATTTTGAAGTAGGTAACATAAACTATAAGGTCAAAATCATTCAATTTTTCGCTGAATTATAGACCTCAAAAAGAACTACAATAAAGCCTGGGAGAGCATATGTTTATCTTTTACAGTTGAGTCACACTCTTTTGCTGCTTTGTACATGCTGAAACAAAAATCATCATTGTTGTTTAACCGCCTAAAGTAAACATATGTTCTCATGGAGTTTTGTTTAGATCGTCTTGAGCTCTACAATCTGGTACTACATAACGTGATGTAGCTCTTATGTGTTGTATAGCGTATACCAAGAGAGCGCGCTGGCCTACAATATTTTCACTTAATTTATCAGATGAAATTTAAATGCTGAACAGACTTTTATGGAATATAGCTCAGAACCATCCCGATTAAAACAGCTTTCAAATTAAAAAGAAAGAAACTGCTTTAAAATGGGACCGTTCATTTGGGTGCTACTATGCTACAGACAGATACACAGACGCAAACGTTAAATTTGTAGCATCCCTCTCTTTGAGCCGCGGTTTAAAAGTAGTTCTGAAGGACGGGCTGCTGCAAGCTAGAAATTGCGCCAAAATTATAATCTGATTTACGACCATTGCTCGTTGCACCATAGTTCAAAAGAGTAAGCAAAGAATAAAGGAAAGGATAGGCTAAAGAGGAAGACAATAGAGGCTGTGGAACGTTATTCAGCACTGGCTGCGGTACCACGCCATACTGTTAGTCACCATGTTTTGGGAAGCCATAACGCGGTTGCTTTGAAAGTGAGAGAGTTCGTATACGGTTATGTAAACCTCGTCGTTCCTGAATTTCTTTTCGTAATCGTGCCTGCTGCGTGCTCAGGGCATAAAGTCACGCAGAGATTGATTGTAGATCCGTGTAAATATTTTACATATGTTGTATAACTGCGCTGGTTTTGTGTACATTGAAGTGGTAGTTTACATGTTCAGCTAATCAGTTTCATCCATGTTCCCCTTTGCCTATACCTTAAGCCAATGATATTCCGAGTACTTTGTGACGATGGAGAGGATTGACAAGGGTTTGCATCATCCTTTGTAGCACTTCAGAAACGTATGAGAAGTTTAAAGTAAGTGATTAAGTTTTTGACTGTTGCAGTAGGCATTACTCCAATATTAATACTTTTATTACTTTCTGGAAATTATAAATGGTGATTTCCTGTAAATAGATATTTAATTGTTTCAAATTATAGCTTCGAATTGTAACAGGCGCCGTTTGTATGCAAAGAAGAAATCACAAATTACTCTATGAAACAGTCTTTGGATGCTTTTATACATGGCTAGTCATTTTGCAAAGTTTGGACCTACATAAAGAGCAGATGATAAACTAATTCAGGAGAAAGCTAGTTTACCTAGTCAGTGTCTTAAGTATTAATTCCAATAATTTACGATCAACCAAGAACTTCGTGGTGTATTCGATTGCCCGGTTGGGTAAGGTCGTAATGTACCTGAACCGTCAGTCAAATTTTACTTAATTCACGTAACACAGCTGTTTTTCACATGTTCCAAATTCAAATACAAGTTTAATCATGTGCCACACACAATTCACATAAAAGAAAATTTTTTCTAGAATTTTTTTCTCTTAACTTTTGAACGACACGAAGACTGATCCTGACCACGTCTTCTTGTTCTGAATGTCGTGCAATAGATTGTCTGGGACGAGTATTTGTATGTATGTGTTAGTCATGGCTGAAAGAAGATGTATATCAAGTGATCATACGTCATAAGCAGTGGTAATTTCGCCACTGGCTCCAACTGCTAAACAATAACAGTTGGACGTTATTTCGTACTTACTTGGCATATTATCTTCTTGTATCCTATATCACGTCCACTAGTATTGACGGCATAAAATTTGGCGGAGGCTTTCTCACTTTGCTTCAGCGTCGTCACTGTGTTGCCTCTCTATGGTGTTCCATTTGTTGGCATTAATCGTAGACTTAAACAAAAGCTAATAATATGATGTAATTACGTTTTCCTGGAGACATACTGAGTCTCGACTTTATCCTCGATGAAGATAGAGCTGAAGTAATGAATTAAAATTTGTGCCATATTCGGAAATTAAACGTGCGTCTCCTACTTACTAGATAGATGTGATATTCACTATAACACCCTGGCACTGTGGCTAACAAGCTGCACGAACTGCCCATTACGTATAGTTTTGGGGTGATATTTCCCTATCGGAGACGAATTAGAAGAAGCAATTAAGTTGAGTTTGTGTTAGGGAAGTCACTGGACTAACGTAGTCTGTGCAGCAAATGTAAACACAGTGCCAGGGTGGTGTAGTGGATAACACATCTGTGTAGTAAGGAGGAAACTCGGGTTCGAGTCCTGGCTTTAACCCAAATTTTAATTCATTATTTCAGCTTCTCTTCTTATCTGAAGGCTAGTAAAATAAAGAGATAGATACATATTCCTAACTAAAATGTTCAACAATTTACAAAAAACTGACAATTTAATTTAAAAAAAGTAACAAATTTTTTTGGCAATATAATGTCAAAATTTAAAATATCGATTACTTTGTAATTTAAGTTTCACTCAGTTTATAGCCTGTATTAGAAAGACGCTGCTGTCTTAAGAATAGCACTCCTACTTTTATTTTGTAAGGAGAGTTTGACTGAAATTATAGAAGATCCTGCTTTTCTTTCAGATCACTTCACTGATGAGTTCACTTCGCTGGTCTTTAAAACGAGTAGAAAAAATTGACCCTCGCCCTCTGAGGGTTCCGTACAAACTTTATTAAGTATACATATATGTTGTTCATCCATCCATGGAACTGAGAATGTCAACGACTTTTGCCTTCTATCAGTATCGATAGTGAAAATGTATTAATACGGGGAATTCCAAAACCGTATTGAAATCTCCGCAGTAGCTTCTCAGACTAACCCGTATGTACAAAAAGAAGCGAGCGGTGGATTTCAGATTACGTACAACAACATGAGTACAACACACATCGTATTTGCATGCCATAAAGTTCGTCTATTATACTTTTGACGAAAGATGAATGTAATGTACGTTCAAATGGCAAAAGGTAAATTTTATGTGATATAATTACAATTGCCACGTTTGAGACTTTTTTATTTTCCTTGTGATGTGAATGCTTCCTTCCTGCCATATTTCATGATTCAGGATCAAAGGAAAGTACCCTATAGGTTTTGATGAGTGAGTTTACTAGTGTAAAAATATTTGACGTAAATGACCGAATACTTTTGATTGTATTCACTTACAAGTTTAAAATTTTTACACCTGCAAGGGAAATAGACTTTAATACGTGACATGTACACTACTGGCCATTAAAATTGCTACATCAAGAAGAAATGCAGATAATAAACGGGTATTCATTTGACAAATATATTATACTAGAACAGACATGTGATTACATTTTCACGCAATTTGGGTGCATACATCCTGATAAATCAGTACCTAGAACAACCACCTCTGGCCGTAATAACGGCCTTCATACGCCTGGGCATTGAGTCAAATAGAGCTTGGATTAAGTGTACAGGTATAGCTGCCCATGCAGCTTCGAAACGATACAACAGTTCATCAAGAGTAGTGACTGGCGTATTGTGACGAGCCAGTTGCTCGCCCACCATAGACCAGACGTTTTCAATTGGTGAAAGATCTGGAGAAGATGCTGGACAGGGCAGCAGTCCAACATTTTCTGTATCCAGTAAGGCCTGTACAGGACCTGCAACATGCGGTTGTGAATTATCCTGCTGAAATGTAAGGTTTCGCAGGGATCGAATCAAGGGTAGAGCCACGGGTCGTAACACATCTGAAATGTAACGTCCACTGTTCAAAGTGCCGTCAGTGCGAACAACCAATCGCACCTCATACCATCACGCCGGGTGATACGCCAGTATAGCGATGACGAATACACGCTTCCAGTGTGCGTTCACCGTGATATCGCCAAACACGGCTGCGACCTTCATGACGCTGTAAACAGAACCTGAACTCACCCGAAAAAATGACGTTTTGACATTCGTGCACCCAGGTTCGTCGTCGAGTACACCATCGCAGGCGCTCCTGTATGTGATGCAGCGTCAAGGGTAACCGCAGCCATGGTCTCCGAGCTGGTATTCCATGTTGCTGCAAACGTCGTCGAACTGTTCGTGCAGAAGGTTGTTGACTTGCAAACGTCCCCATCTGTTGACTCAAGGTTCGAGAAGTGACTGCACGATCCGTTACAGCTATGCGGATAAGATGCCTGTCATCTCGACTGCTAGTGATACGAGGCCGTTGGGATCCAGCACGGCGTTCCGTACAACCCTCCTGAACCCACTGATTCCATATTCTGCTAACAGTCATTGAATCTCGATCAACGCGAGCAGCAATGTCGCGATACGATAAACCGTAATCGAGATAGGCTACAATCCGACCTTTATCAAAGTCGGAAACGTGATGGTACGCATTTCTCCTCCTTACACGAGGCATCACAACAACGTTTCACCAGGCAACGCCGGTCAACCGCTGTTTGTGTATGAGAAATCGGTTGGAAAGTTTCCTCGTATCAGTACGTTGTAGGTGTCGCCACCGGCGCCTACCTTGTGTGAATGCTCTGAAAAGGTAATCATTTGCATATCACAGCATCTTCTTCCTGTCGGTTAAATTTCGCGTCTGTAGCACGTCATCTTCGTGGTGTAGCAATTTTAATGGCCAGTAATGTCTTTGAACTTAGTACCTCTACGCGTCCCTGGAAAACGGGTCCTTAACAGTCGGACAGACTGGCAGACAGACAGACAGGCAGATGGGCAACAAAACGATCCTAGAAGCGTTCAGTTTTTAGCGATTCAGAAGCGGAATCCTAAAAGTGTGTTACAAGTTTCTAACTGGAAATGTTCGACAATTCATAAAAAATGGCAATTAAAGTTTAAAAAAAATGAATATAAAAAATTTACAAATATAATGTAAGGATTTAAAATATCGATAATTTCATTTTTAAATTACACTCAGTTAATAGTTGATACAAAGAAACGTTACTATCATATGAATAGCATTGCTACTTCCGTTTTGTAATCAGAATATGTTTAAAATTATAGAAAACCCTTCTGTTTTTTGAATGAGGTACCTCTTTATTTTTTCATTTGTCTTTAAAATGAGTACTACAACAAAGCCTTATTCTATAAAATAAATACGCCAGTGATGCCCATTGTGAAGTATATATGTGTACAACTCGAGAAACACGAGTAGCACTAGTTTTCTTAGTGAGGTAATCATGTTGGAGGAGGCGGAGCGGGGTGCTACAGTGTGCGTAAGCAAGGCGGCCGCCAGTGAGGCGTCGTTTCAGTTGTGGGGATGAGCGTCACTTGTTGCAGTGAGGCGCGACGCCGCGGTCCAGACGGCCGGCGCCGCCCCCGCTGCATTAGCCACCGCCGCCGCCGCCGCCCCCGCCGCCGCCCCCACCTCGCCCGCCCTCTATATTGCAGCTGCGTTTACGGCCTTAAAGAGGAACTGCGGCCGTCTGGCTCAGCACAGCCGTCTGCACTCCACGCTTCTCAGCCACGCGAGAACAGGTGCAGGACGGCACGCGTTCCTCTGCACAATCCTCTTGCAATAAACCACACACTTTATTTGAAAATCGCAATGCCGAGTTATAGAGAATAGACTGAGGAATATCACACAGTGATTTTACACTGTGATGGCAAAAGTCATAGTATGCTTCCTGGTTTCGTGTGAGGCATCCTTTTGCACTGCGTAGAGTAGCAATTTGATGTAGCGTGGACTCAACAAGTCGTCAGAGCTCCCCCGCAGAAATAACAAGCCATCCTGCCTCTGTAGTTGTCCATAATTGCGGAAGTGTTGCATATGCATGATTTTGTGCACGAATTGGCCTGTCGATTATGTCCCATAAATGTTCAATGGGAATCATTTCGGGCGACCTGGGTGGCCAAGTCATTCGCTCGAACTATCCAGAATGTTTTTCAAACCAATCGCGTACAATTAAGTCCCAGTGACATGGCTTATTATCGTCTATAAAAATTGTATCGTTGTTTGGGAGCATGAAATCCATGGACGGGTGGAAATATTCTCCAAGTAACTGAACATAACCAGCTGAACCAGTCAAGCCTGTACATCCCGTGTGAAGACAGCCCACATCTTTATGGAGGGACCACAAGCTTGCATAGTGCCTTGTTGATAATTGCCGGCCGCGGTGGTCTCGCGGTTCTAGGCGCGCAGTCCGGAACCGTGCGACTGCTACGGTCGCAGGTTCGAATCCTGCCTCGGGCATGGATGTGTGTGATGTCCTTAGGTTAGTTAGGTTTAAGTAGTTCTAAGTTCTAGGGGACTAATGACCGCAGCAGTTGAGTCCCATAGTGCTCAGAGCCATTTGAACCATTTTTTGTTGATAATTTGGGTCCACGGCTTCATGGGATGTGCACCACACTCGAACCCTACCATCAGCGCTTAACAACTGAAATCGGGATTCACTTGACTAGACCACCGTTTTTCAATCGTCTAGGGTCCAGCCGATATGATCACAGTGATCACAAACCCAGGGACGCGCTGAAAGGGATGTCTTGCTGATAGCGATGCACTCGAGTTGTTCGTCCGTTGCCATAGTTCATTAAAGCCAAACTTCACAGCACAGTCCTGACAGATACGTTCGTCGTACATCCCACGATGATTTCTGCGGTTATTTCACGCAGTGTTGCTTCTATGTTAACCCTGACAACTTTACGCAAACGCTGGCCGGAGTGGCCGTGCGGTTCTGGGCGCTACAGTTTGGAACCGCGTGACCGCTGCGGTCGCAGGTTCGAATCCTGCCTCCGGCATGGATGTGTGATGTCCTCAGGTTAGTTAGTGTAGTGGACTGACAAGGCAGCCAGTCCACAGAGACGGGTAGCCGAAAGGGCACACGTACACACACGCCGACTGGCGCGAAGTCTGGAACAGGATTCGTAATGAATGTGATAAAGAAAAGAACGTAGCTACTAGAACACTTAACTTTTATATCGTCTTTTGGTATACTGCATTCTTGATGATACAAGTGAGACTATCTTGAGATACATGCAATGGTACAAATGGCGCCTTGCTAGGTCGTAGCCATTAATTTAGCTGAAGGCTATTCTAACTGTCTCTCGGCAATTGAGAGGAAGGCTTCGTACGTGTAGTCGCTAGCAATGTCGTCCGTACAACTGGGGCGAGTGCTAGTACGTCTCTCGAGACCTGCCTTGTGGTGGCGCTCGGTCTGATCACTGACAGTGGCGACACGCGGGTCCGACATGTACTAATGGACCGCGGCCGATTTAAGCTACCACCTAGCAAGTGTGGTGTCTGGCGGTGACACCACAGTTAGGTTTAAGTATTTCTAAGTTCTAGGGGACTGATGACCACAACAGTTAAGTCCCATAGTGCTCAGAGCCATTTCAACCATTTGCACGCAAACATGACTGCTCTCGTCATCAATTGACGGCAGTCGGCCGCTGCGTTGTCCGAGGTGGGAGGTAATGACCGAAATTTTTATCCTTGGCACTCTCTTAACACTGTGGAACACAGAATACTGAATCCTCTAACGATTTCCGAAAGGCAATGCGTCACGCGTCTAGCTCCAACTACCATTCCGCGTTCAGAGTCTGTCAATTCCCGTCCTGCGGCCATAACCACGTCGGTAATCTTTTGGTACGCATCACGTGAGTACAAATTCAGCTCCACCAATGCACTGCCGTTTTATAACTTATGTACGCTCTGCTGCCCCCATTTGTATATGTGCTTGTCGCTGTATTATGACTTTTGTCACCTCAGTGTATGTTAGCATGTTTCCCACACAGCGATTGGCCCAGACGAAAAAGAACAGAGCGTAATCTGAAGGCAATGGGTGCGAGTTTCTCTCGTGAAATCCTTACTATTTCTCTTTTTTAGGTTACTTGCAGGGCAGACAAACGGAAATAATGCTGAATATATTGCATTAATTAATCGACTTGGATTTCATCAGGAAACGTTTTGCCCAGCGACCGTAAACTACAAGGAAGGAGGGGCATACAGCAGTCAGTCACAATCACGTTAGAGTCTATTATTCTTGTAAATCAAGTTTTTGGCTATAAATAGGCATCTTCAATGAATTTACGTTGTATTTCATGAGACTCGCGGTTGAAACAACCGCCTCAGCCTCCTTCTGCCTAGACGCCTGTAAGAACATATGGTGACATGAATAAACTTGTAGCTGGGATTCGCAGTCATACAGAGTTTTTTGAAGGACAGCATCTTTACCTCCGCCAGTGACTGTTATAAGTTTTTATTACACTATTGCAATTTCGTCATCAGGCCATTATCTGTAAGTGCACATGTTCGTTAAACCATCACTAGTCACAAATGCTTACAGATTATGTTGTTTTACGATGCTTGAATACGTGTGCTCGCACTGTGTAACAACGTCACGAGTGTATTTAACAGTATTGGCAACGACATTCAAATGTGTCAGCTTACATTACGTTGACATGGCTTAAAGGTATAATATCAGTACTTGATAATGGCCTAAGGCCGAAATTGCAATAGTGTAATAAAAACGTGTAACAGTCACTGGCGTAAAGATAATGTCCTTCAAAAAATATGATGGCATGAACTGCCGCGAGTCTGTTGAAATATAACTAAAATGCACGGAAGGTGGCCATTTACAGCCGAAATATATAGATTTGCATGAATAACAAAACCTAACGGGATTGCATCTGACAGATGTGTGCCTCTCTCCTGTCGCATTTTTAAGATTCTCGTAAGAAATCTGACAAGAAAAAAACATAGGAAAATGTGGCATCGCAAATAAATATCCTGGAGGGAATTGAAAGGCATTCAGGAGAACTGCGTTTGTGAAGTTTTATTATTTTATGAAGTTTTATTATTTTACGATTCACGATTTACATATGCTGCGGTGCTATTAGTAGTATGAAAAGGTGAACCAGTAACATTCTTGAAATGTCCTACATGTCACAAACGACGCAGTTTTGCAATTACGTGGTTGTTTTAAAGTTTCTACAGAAAAACGAATTTGGTTTACGCTTATGAAAGGTTCTACCTCTTAGCACAATTTGGCAGCAATCCAGGTCAAATATTGGCGATGGAGTCTGGTTATGTACAGTGGAATGTATTTTGATGCAGTCTTATCAGGATGGGGCCTCTTCTTCTCTCTCGATTAAATACAACAGTTTTCAATCTCTTGGATCAAATTCCTTACATGACCCTAAAAACAGACAACACAAGGTGCCATTAACAGGGTGCATCTCGGTGGAAGGGGGAGGGGGGGGCGGGGGACAGGAATCACTTGAATACTGCACGATGGCAGACCTTGTCTCGCAATATCTCGTCGTATAATTGTCGATTTGTTTGTCTTCCCCACGCATCAGTTAACAAAGGTAATTTGTTCTCGTGCACGTAGGGTTCCAACACATCAGTCAAATTTCGCTGAATAAGGCTGCTGTAAGTTTCCCACATCTCGATGATGAAATGGCGACAATGCCATATTTTACCACGTACTCACCATTTTTTGAATCGTTGGCCAAAGAGAGTATGGCTCTCTTGTAGGCACACGTAGGCTCAAAAATGGTTCAAATGGCTTTGAGCACTATGGGACTTAACATCTTAGGTCATAAGTCCCCTAGAATTTAGAACTACTTAAACCTAACTAACCTAAGGACATCACACACACCCATGCCCGAGGCAGGATTCGAACCTGCGACCGTAGCAGTCCCGCGGTTCCGGACTTCAGCGCCAGAACCGCTAGACCACCGCGGCCGGCCACACGTAGGCGACAAGAATTTTTTAGAAAGGGTTATAGCGTATTCTGCTCTATGCTAGTGGTTTACTTTGTTCGTATCCTGTCTTTTTACTTGAACTACTTTTGCCCATCGATGGTCTAGAGCTCCGTTAGAAATCGATTGCTACTGGCAACGAGGAAACAGAAAATATTATTTTAAATATTGTATTATACATGACATTAAAAACATTATTTCGATTGACGTCGACAGATGAATATTGCCGCCGGAGAGGCCGTGCGGTTCTAGGCGCTACAGTCTGAGCGACCGCTACGGTCGCAGATTCGAATCCTGCCTCGGGCATGGATGTGTTTGATGGCCTTAGGTTAGTTAGGTTCAATTAGTTCTAAGTTCTAGGCAACTGCTGACCTCAGACGTTAAGTCGTATAGTGCTCAGAGCCATTTGAACCAATGAATATTCTAGACTCTCCTGTCCCCTCGAATGTTATAATAATCCCTTCTTGGAAAATTATTTGCAGAGTCCTCGTGGACGCTGTAAGTGCAATCCTTTCTTAGATATTTAGTTGCAATCCGAAATTTGCCTTATCTTTTCCTGCCTTTTAGGAAAATATTAATAAATACGATATACTGAACATTACTTCGGCTTATTTACAGAGCAGATAACGTAAAAAGGGAAAAACGGTTTCGCCAGAATAACTCGAACCCACAAACCTAGGATTACCGATCTCCACCCTCTCCACTGTAGCGACTGTTGCAGGGGACCTAGGCAAACATACCTGCCCCATGTCTCACCTGCACCGCAATATTTTTTTTTTCCGCTCGGCCATCAGAAGCTCCACATCTGTCACTTTCATTTCTGTCCAGGCCCTGCAGATACCATACATTTGGAATACATCGATGAATATTATGTAGACTGAAGGTGGAGGAGGGATAAAGGAAAGCAACGGAACTGATGACATCAGCTACATCGGGGCTAATGCAAAATCAGCGGCGACGAGTGAAAATATGTGCCACAACAAGATCTGAACCCGGGATGTCATGTTACCTAGGCAGTTGCATCAAGTAGTGCGCGACCCGGACTGTGCGGACTATCTCGACACGCTCCTCGACCGACCCCCATTCCGAATCAGTGCCGCAACTCATCCCCAGTCCCTGTCGATGTCCTCCATGCTAATTAAGATTAGATTCCCGCTGGATGTCGAACGTAAATGCTCGTTTGCACTGATGATTGTGGATTCAAAGCCCATCAAGACATATCACTTACATGAACGCGTAGTGTCTGTTCTTTTGGACGTGTCTGACAAACGGACACCACGCATTCGTATCGATGAAATTGGTTCAAATGGTTCAAATGGCTCTGAGCACTATGGGACTCAACTTCTGAGGTAATTAGTCCCCTAGAACTTAGAACTAGTTAAACCTAACTAACCTAAGGACATCACCCACATCCATGCCCGAGGCAGGATTCGAACCTGCGACCGTAGCGGTCTCGCGGTTCCAGACTGCAGCGCCTAGAACCGCACGCGCCACTTCGGCCGGCTGATGAAATTGGTGAGGACGAATATGAGCGATCCCCCTGAGATTCGTTAGCGTAGTTAACGGCCAGGAGGATGACCCGTTTTTAGTTCTTGGTACTGCCAGGGATTTTTCCTTGGTGGGAGGACTGGAACGGTGTAACTAACCTGTTTCTACGGGTTATTACGTTATTATTGGGAATGTAAATACTTATTGCTTGGGACGTTAATGTGCGAAGATTAGGGTCGCCACCGACTCTAACCATACAACTAATCGAAGGTTTGGTCGAGTCGGAAAATAAATTAATTTGATCACAGACCAAAAACACACAAAAATGCAAACGTTGTGATGTCGCTCATAGCGGATACAATGTAATTAATAGTTTTGCCCGTGCACTGTTCACGACAATCAAACATTTAAAATAAAATAGAACATGCATGAACACTGCATAAGATCAGCTCCCAGCAACACGCCTGAAAATAAGACTTAATCTAAAACACTTGTTTTAAAATGAAAGAGGAAACTAATCACTGGACCTGTGCGTAAGGAAACGCATTGGATGTGCTAACGGGAAAGCTGTGAGGTGAGTAGCTTAGGTGCAAAAACGTAACCTCGGAACACAAGAGAAAATTGTAGATAAAATCATTTATTCCTAGCCGGCCTGAGTGGCCGTGCGGTTCTAGGCGCTACAGTCTGGAGCCGAGGGACCGCTACGGTCGCAGGTTCGAATCCTGCCTCGGGCATGGATGTGTGTGATGTCCTTAGGTTAGTTAGGTTTAATTAGTTCTAAGTTCTAGGCGACTAATGACCTCAGAAGTTAAGTCGCATAGTGCTCAGAGCCATTTGAAACCATTTATTCCTAAGACATGAAAAAGGAGGCATGTACACAATTTCTGATAACATTAATTCCTAAAACATTAACGAAAAGCATCGATACATTCACCGTTATAATCTACACCTAAAATCATTGGTGTGAATCATTCATACAACTGCTGTTGCCTGATAACTGATCGCAATAACTCGTGAAACGGTACACGTTTCGCAGTACATCCGCGTGCCCACGTGGTTTGTGGAGACGCAATTTCTAGGTGTAGTGCCCAAATTGCAACAATATCACCTCACACAATCATGTTAACATTATCTAAAACAAACATGCGATCGGACAGTTAGTGATGCCAGTAGCCCAACAACTATAATCTTCTACCACGTGGTTGGCTCCCCACGGACGAAAGACACACAAACCAAGGAAAATTTACGAGAAGGGAAAGCTATTACTATGTAGAAAAATGAAAGCTTATACAGGCACAGCTGAAGGCAAACAGACATTCATACAGAAGCGAGTGCTCACTTCTTATCGACACCTTTGTGTGGCGCTCTTCTGGCGGATCCAAGTCGGCTACAGAAATTTACTAAAAGAAAAATCTGCCGAAGTTTTGCATTCCTTGCTGCGACAAGGCAAAGCAATCTTTCAGAGTTTAAAAGCGAGACCAAAAGCTAACAGCTCTCCCCTCGCCAAGTAACAACGCGCCACGCGGTCAGTCTAACTCACCCTTCTTCGACTGGAGCACAGCTGTGGACGCTTCCCGTACCGGCGACAGACTGCCCCCTGCTTCTTCTCCAGCCTCTTCCACACTCCGCGTGGCCCGGAAAACCCAAAGATACCATTTCCGCCACCAACCTAACGCAGGTGGATTTCTCGCCAGTAGCTCAAACCTCTTTGCCTACTTGACCACTACGAGAGTTGGTTATTCTGTACACTCCTGCTGAATCTGTACGACTATCGCAGACTTTCTGCTGGAGACTACGCCACCGTCTAGCAACGTGACACACAACCACATACATTCAATCACACCACTATGATGATTAAGAGAAAAGAGAAACAAGGACGGAAAGAGAAATAGTAATGAAAATGGACTACCGGACTGATGAAAGGTGGCTACAGGACCCTTTCAACGGGACTGCTCAGTTAACGAGCAACTCGAATGACAAGTAGCGGCTCTAACAACTGATGTTGTACTTGAACAGGAGTCAGTAAATATTTCAGAGTGCTCCAGTTTTTCATTGTACATATCAAAGAATACCTGAAGTCGAAGAAGCACATCACTGATCTGAAACAGTTGTGTTCAGCGGCTTTTGCTCTTCCTATAATTGATAGGCCTGGAAACAGAGGAACCAACCTTCTGACACATCTTGCATATTTCCACAGAATAATTTTTTTATGGAATAATTTCCTGAAGCAGCTAACCACTTAGGTAGGAAGTACTGACAGTACAAAAAAAAGTAAGAGTAATATGTGGTGCTCACCGGAGATCGTCATGAAGGCACCTTTACGCGTTCTAACTTCACCATCACAATACACGTATTAACTAATGAAATTCATCGTAAATAACCAAACACAGCTCGAGAAGGACAGTGACGTTCATGCAAATAACACCAGAGACCTTCTGTTACTACAGAAATCTCGATCATAATTCTCATTAAATAGATATTACTGATGAAAGTAACGGTGGTGAAAATGCAAAATGCACAGTGTACAACAAACTGCATTCGCAGGACAACAAAGGTCAAAAATGGGTTCGGTGGGTGCAGTGCTTTTCATGGAGCCATGAAAAATGGAATGGACGAATTTTACATAAAACTACGTTTATTTACACTCTTTGTCTGAAACTTCAATGTTAATTCCCCAAAATTTTTTTAGTATTAACTTTGCGATTTTATTACCAACTGTCAAAGTTTTGTGTAGATCACCATTCACAGAAATAAAGAAACTCCACTTTTTTATTACCATTCTTTTTTACATTCTCCATAAAATTATAGCAAAAGGTTGACCTTGGCACATATAGTAAACATTCTTGGCTGTATAGTAACACATTCACTTGTGTTTCTTCTAGCAGTTTGATGGATTTACAAGTGATAATAAAAACGGGAGCCATATTTGGGGACCGTACCTTATGGCCGGAAATGCGTTCCAAGTAAGGGGACATAATAGTTGTTGAACGGCGTAGAATGTATCGGCATAAAGCATATGGCGCAGCCCGCATCTCGTGGTCGTGCGGTAGCGTTCTCGCTTCCCACGCCCGGGTTCCCGGGTTCGATTCCCGGCGGGGTCAGGGATTTTCTCTGCCTCGTGATGGCTGGGTGTTGTGTGATGTCCATAGGTTAGTTAGGTTTAAGTAGTTCTAAGTTCTAGGAGACTGATGACCATAGATGTTAAGTCCCATAGTGCTCAGAGCCATTTGAACCATTTGAACCAGATGGCGCACCAGCAACTACATCTACATCTACACTTATACTCCGCAAGCCACCCAACGGTGTGTGGCGGAGGGCACTTTACGTGCCACTGTCATTACCTCCCTTTCCTGTTCCAGTCCCGTATGGTTCGCGGGAAGAACGACTGTCTGAAAGCCTCCGTGCGCGCTCTAATCTCTCTAATTTTACATTCGCGATCTCCTAGGGAGGTATAAGTAGGGGGAAGCAATATATTCGATACCTCATCCAGAAACGCATCCTCTCGAAACCTGGCGAGCAAGCTACACCGCGATGCAGAGCGCCTCTCTTGCAGAGTCTGCCACTTGAGTTTATTAAACATCTCCGTAACGCTATCACGGTTACCAAATAACCCTGTGACGAAACGCGCCGCTCTTCTTTGGATCTTCTCTATCTCTTCCGTCAACCCGATCTGGTACGGATCCCACACTGATGAGCAATACTCTAGTATAGGTCGAACGAGTGTTTTGTAAGCCACCTCCTTTGTTGATGGACTACATTTTCTAAGCACTCTCCCAATGAATCTCAACCTGGTACCCGCCTTACCAACAATTAATTTTATATGATCATTCCACTTCAAATAGTTCCGCACGCATACTCCCAGATATTTTACAGAAGTAACCCAGATGGCTGAGTGTAGCTTTCTCCACAACTGCTTCTATCCGTATCATTTAGAACCCATGCAGGCATTGTTACCTACGTACGTTCCTCTGCGATGACGATTTTGTCGCTGGCTCGTCGCACAGGCCACTGCGGTGCTGGAATTTCTGTCATCTGTCCTCTTCACAGATGACGCTACCTGTACGAGGCCAGGTATCGTGAACCTTCAGACCCACCTGTGGGCTAATGGGCACCCGCATGGTATGGGACAATAAACCATCAGCACCTGTACAGCCTCCATGTGTGAGGGGGATTTCTGGCGACCACCTGTTGAATGTCGAACTACAACGCACTTACCCAAAGAACATTTCCATTAGCCTGGTGTGTTCTAATGTCTGCTTTCAATCATTGTAACCAGCAGTGTCAAAGATCTTTCACATCCACCTTTCAATGGATGCACCTCCGTTGTTGCGTATTTCCAGCCATATGTCCACATGACCTTTAACGCTACTTGTCCTCTCAGGGATGCTTTCCAGCTGTTTCCACTTGTTTCAAAAAATGTCCGCGAATAAACTAATAAACCCGGGTGTTGCTAGAAAATAAAGAAGCCGATCAGCCAAAAACGGGGTAGTTTACTGTTGAGATGCCGAGACACACAGAGAAAAACAATTCTTAATATACATAATATACAGTGATGTGTATGATCACGTTAGTTGGTACCTCTTCAGGATATGATCACATAGAAAACCATACGAAACAACTGCGCACGAATCGTAGAGAACAAATGTGAATGCTTGTTGCTGTCTTATATAGATTAGTTAACGGTCCGTTTTTATTTGTGAAAACGACAATGACACGAGCTGTGCACTTTCAGCTATCACAGAGGAATGTTCTATGTATTTAACACACCTCTTAGATGCTATAAAATCTATCCCGATGACCTACACTGTGAGATAACACCTCATAAAAACATGGGACTTAAAATAAAACGAAGTCACGCAATGGAAAATAGTTTCTCTAGCTAAATTAACAGCGGTGGCCCAACGAAGCATGAAATGTGGGTACCGCGCTTCGCATAGACATATAGCTGTACGATCCATTAAATATGAAAAGAAACTAGAGGCTACTATAACAATATTATTTATTGCTAAAATATATCAAAAAGGTTTTTTCACTGATACAAGAATAAAATTATCTGGGGAACAACATGTGCGATAGGTTTGACACATGGCGCATGATACAAAAGATTGTAAATTGTGTACATGAATATTTGCAGTGATTGTGGAAAAAGTTAATAAGCTAAAGAAAAGTCTCGGAAAAGCACTAACAAACACCAGTACTCTCACTGAAGTGCATAGTGGGTGCAGCTAGCTCGTAAAACTTACATCAGCAAAATCAAGAATTGATGCAAGATACGTGACTTTGCACTTGCCTCGTCTTGATAAATGCTAATATGGCAAATACCACTGTAGTGATAATTTTAAGTTTAGCTTTGGCATCTGATTTCTGTTGTAAGTTGGAGAAATCTCACTCTGCAGCTCTAAGACGAGGTATAGGGTATCGAGACCTGCAGAGAAATCTTCTCTGTTATCCTCCTGGAGCAAGTGTTCGCTGCGACGCCCATGAAGCAAGCGTTCTCTCACTCTCACTCTAGAGAACATAGGTTGTTCGGGCAGCATTGGAAACTTGCTGGCTAATTACTAAATACTTTGTGACTTCTGTCCAATGATAATTCAATAAACATGCAAACAATCCCGTTCTTATGGTGTCTGCTATCTTTAACCAATGAAGTAAATTTCTTCCTTGGAGCAGAACAGATGGCAGAAAGTTTCCCTCACTATATGACAGATTTATAGTTATGGGCAATAAGAAAGTGTGCACTTATGAATGTGCGGGAATTCTCCCATACGCCCGAAACAACTGCTATGAGCGACTCAGGGGTCTCCTTACTAACTTCTGAACAACAGTTCCAACTAATCTCCTTCGAACATGCTAGCAGTGTTGTGTTTTGATCCTGTTCCTCCTAACAGGCAAACCGGTATGAAACTTTATAAAAATGAAACTCTACAGCGAGTGGACCACCCTTCCTCCCCCTGCATTTAGCTGTCAGAGCACTCTCGTATAACTGGTCGAGAGTTCGCTTTCAGCACAAGCATTTTTACGAGCCACATGGTTCCCGCATGATTATCACTCTTTTCCAGCCAGCAAAAAGCCTCCGGCTGCATCAAATTGCAGGAATCCATCATAAGACCAAAAGGAAAGGAGATAGTGCTAAATTTGATCTGCAATCCTTGACATTATATCTTTCATGCAAACATTAGTGATTTAATTTTATTTGCGACTCAGATCTGCATACTGAATTACTAAACAGATTACAGCATAGTTTTGGTAAAAAATTGACACATAAAACTCAAAATGAAATGAAGATTTAGGATATGATGTTCCCGGCCTCCTGCAGGCAGCAGCTAGCAAGCAGTGTGCCGTGGTCGTAGTTCCTGTCATTACGCCCGCCCATTCCCAGCTCTCCACCCATACACCACTAAATTGCTGCGTATGTGGTAAAGATCTCTGGCTTGTTATACCACCATGATCTGTGGTATCATCACAATGGACTCGATAAGCAGATTTACGACACAAAAGAAGAAAGAGGTTGCAGACTTCAATTGAAAAGGAACTTTCTTGGCAAGCATGTCGTTTGTAACTTTGGAAAAGAGGGCGTAATGCAACAGCAAAGGAATCGAAAGTCAAATCGTATAATCTGGTGAAATGTAAGGAAATGCTAAGCGCATAGGAAGCAGTATTTCCGCTGCTGGACCCTTCTGATGATAGGTCTCGTGTGTGGCACTTTCAAGTGTGCTTGGAGAACAGGAGTAGGTCGTTGGGGTAAGTAATTACCCTAAACTGTAGTCTTTAGCATTAAGACCTGATCCACTTCAGATGAGGTCTTTGGACACTCAGAAGCCAGTATCCCTCTATGCTTGCTCACACAAACAGCTCTGCTTGCTCCCAACAACCTGATATGACTGCATGGCAATAAAATGAACTAATACACCTTTGTAAATATTTGTCTTCCACAACATTGTAAATGTACCTCTTCAGCTATTTTCGTCTTGAATTATATCAAGCAGTGAGCATAAATTAATAACTACAATCAAGGAAACCTGCCCAGGGCTAATCATTAATATAATTGACATACCATATTTGGTTTTTAATTCCAATGTATGAGAGAAAGATGTTAAATATTTACGTATAAGTTTGATAAAGGCATTTTCTGTCAGTCTACCTGTGGTTCAAAACAGATCCATTTTTTAAATGGAAGATCAATAATAATAACCTTTAACTAAACTCCTGCAGCATCGTTTCTATATATTAAGTTAACGTTGATGTAAGTTGCTGCAAGTTAATGTTGATACTTTTATTTAGTATAGGTCCACGTAATTACTTAATTCAACTTCTCCAGCCATATAGTATAATTAAGTTATCACTACGTAAATTAAATTCCTAAACAGTCTATTAATGAAAGCATCACGAATAGTTTTCCAACATGGTTTTAGCAATTAATCATTAGATGAAACACTACTGAGCGTAGGTCTAACAACATATCTGCACAGAAGACATCATATTCTTCCAATGCGATGGATGATGTTCATAACTTTCTGGATAGGAAATCCCTGTATTGATGTACTGGTCATATTGCATGACTAGCTCTAGCATTTGAGTTCATTTATTCGGATAGCTTCCTTTTGATGCTGTATCAAACAATAAGTGTACAAAGTTTGTATGAAAGATACCTGGCATTTGAATGAAAGAAGTGTGGAAGCTGTTGAACATGTTACACCCAAGTATCTCAACAATGTAAGAAAGAAATGGTACATCACTTATACATCTGTAAGGTAGGAAATGAAGGACACACTTAAAAGTAGTAAACTTGTAAAGCATCTTGGATGATTCATGAGTAATTATTCATGTTCTGGATAGTCTTTAAGTTAAATAATAATTCATGAAAAAACTAAATACTGGAAATTATTGTCAATACGATATATTCACCCAAGACTCTTCCAGCTCTTCAGAGCATGAGCCTTAACGTATGGGGGAAACACTCACTTTACATATGCCTACCAATGGCTTATTTAGAATCAGCATAATTTAGGATCCACTAGAACAGAGTTTACATCATGAAGATCTGTGTATCAACGTATTTTTCTCAAACCTTTTTTGCAGTTATGCAGCCGCATTTATACTTCCCTTCTTCACTCAAGGTGTGCTTCATTTTTATGAATCATTTCGAGCTTGAAAATGTTTAAATATTTATTTACTAATTTTCTTCTTTATCTATCAGGTTCCTTGGGACCACTTGAGACAGAACGACATGGTCGTGGAACGAGTCAATACTTAGGTTATTTTTTTATTAAAAAAATTTCAAACAAGGGAATTAAAAAATTAACAAAGCATGTGAATGTATATGAAGAAATAACACATTACAGAGCGAATTCTAAAGTACTACGAGGAATTGTAAGTGAAATCTGCTGAGTAGCACATCCCCATGAATGTTGCAGCTTCTTCTGCATGAGTCAACATTCTCAACAACAAATACGACGAAGAAATTTATGTTCATGCATGGCGAACTAGAATTCGAGACATCTGAACAACCACTTGCACGAAATTCGCATATGAACATGTTCCGGCGTAAAGTCAAGCGCGAGGGATCAGAGAGGTCTGTGAAGAAGCTAGCCAATTGCAGGGTGACTGACCCCTCTCCTGAACGAGAACGCGACGGCAGCGTCCTCGAAGCGAAGAGGGCATAAGCGCCGCGCCGACTGGTCGCGGACCACTTCTACGGAAGCATCAAGATTAGGCACTTCAAGATCAGCGACTCAGGAATTGTATACACTGAGGAGATTTCTTATTTGCATGTCGCCCTTCTCATGCGACACTTCTGTATTATAGTCCAAGTTAAATATTGTAATCATTTCCTTTAGTAATAAAATTCATTGATACGATTTGCTTGAATTGTTATCTAGCGATCAGAGAAAGCATGTTTCCTAGACATCCCATATTTCACGAGTAGCCAGGATACAACAGGACACCACACATAGGTCCGACCGCCGTTTTAAGGAGTAAGAATATTTTTGGTGACCACACAGAGTTCCCCATGTAAGACAGCAGAGTGAGAGTGGGCAAATCTTCGTGTTTCAGGGTCATAAAGTGAGGGATCATCCTTATAGCGAAGATGCCAGCGTTCGGTTTCTGCACAAGATCTTGAGCGTGATGCTTCAAGGAAAATTATCCGTCTTAAACATTTCAAGTAGTAGACTCGCACTGCCTGTTTGACCATCTCGGGGTACCAAAATTTCGGTTTTTGCGTTAATCTGTTCTCTGAATACCACGTGTTGAAGTTACTAACCTGTTGGCTACAGAATTTACGTTACATCCCATGTCTTTCACAGTTACAATTGTGCAAACTGTATAGATAAATACTTTTGAGTTGTCCGTCTTGTTTAGTGTGAAACGTCCCCTTAGAACAATTGTACAAGACTGTGCTTAAACTGAAACACAATATTTTTTAGCGCAACGCAATCTGACTTTCAAAAATCTCTACAAAAAAATGGCCCTGGCTAACATTAACCTATACCTTTCACAAATCACTTACCTCACAAAAATCTTGGTTACTCGAACTACTGCAATACAGAAAGCGCCAAACCTTTGCATCATTGTACTTCAAATATCTTTAAAAACAAATGTTTTAAGTACAAAATTAATCACTCAAATACGTATACTGTAGCGCTAAACTGTGCGTCTTGTTGTAAGATAATCTCTGTGGAAGTGTCGTAGTTATCGTCCTCCGAAAGCTAAGTTCTGCAGAAGTCAATGTACTTACCTCATGATAAACAAAAGTGAAATGCTTTGCATATAGATATCTTAGTTATTACGCTTATTGCCGTGATGAAGATAGTACTGTGCTGTAACGTATTGTTGTGCTGCGGAAAAGGCTGTCTCATTGTAGCTATACCACAAAAGTTAGTATTAAAACTTGTTTTCCTTTCCAGGAGAATTCAGAAAATCTGTGCAAATATAAAACAGATACACCGCAAAAGCAACAATGTAAATTGGTCACATATTAGTAGCGTCATGATATAGTCGTGTAGCTGTCAAAGAAACCAAACACTAAGTCATCTTTAATCTCACAGCAAGTACTTCAAATAAAGAATGTATTTTCAAGTAAACCAAAATGTTGCATTAAAATCTCATTAGCAGTACCGGTACATGTTCTAAGTATGTCAGCCATATAGTCGTTACGTAATCGTGCAACTAACAAGCAAGAATGTACACACACAATAACACTGTGTCGTCTGTTCACTGTAACAATGCATTCGTAATTTCTGTTTAAATAATTTCTCTTGGTTCTTGACTGGATATTTAACTTCAAATATTGTTTCATATTAACAGTTTCTCAGAGTGACAAATTGTACTAGTAGCGTGAAGTGAAAAGTTTTGTGGCAAAGACTAAGTTAAAAAACAGATAATCTTTCAATAAACGGTTTTACATGTGAAATGTGGCGTAAACCTTTACTCTTCCTAGTGCACAGAGTTTCAACTTCAAAGTAATTATCATGTTGTATACGTCGGTAAGGAGTGCTAAAATTTTTCTCAAGGTTAGCGTCTATGTTATTTTTCGCTGAGCCAGCTGGTGCACGTGGCTGCCTGCAGTGCGAGTCATTGTCTGTCTCTTTGTTGGCGCGCATCGTTATTGGGATTAGGAGACCTAACTTCTCCAAATTCACCTTGTCGAGAGGGCCCTGCACTGTTTGAACGACGCCAGTTTTGGTTAAATTCTGGTCTGTTGTTAAGATTATATCGACTGTCGTCATGTCGATAGTTCCTGTAGTTTCTTTGTTGTCGGTTATGTGGTGGAGAATTTCTCCATGAATCGTAACTGTGCGCTGGACCATTGCGTCTAAAGGTATTCTGTCTCCCCTGATAATATTTATTTTGATTCCCATATTGTCTGTTTCTCTGATTGTCTCTGTGAGAGTCATTACCGCGGAGAGGTGATCTTTCCCTGTAATTATTACTACTCTGCCAACGGTTGTCATACGGGTGGTGTCTGTTTTGGTCACGATTTGTGTTGTGAGAATAGCATTGTCGCGTCCAGTTATTATTTCTTTCATCGCAGAATTGCGACGGTTGTGACCTGTAATTGTTGTGTTCCTGTTTTCGCGTTCCGCGATTGTCAGTGTCAATTTCTAATTCTCGTAAGAGTCCCTGAAAAGCTTCAATGTTGTCTTTGCAACGTTCTGCCAAAATAATATTTCTTAAATGTTCAGGCAATTTCATTGAGCAAACGCAGATGAGTTCTGAAGGGCTGAATGGTTTGAAAGATATTGATTCTTATGCAACATGTCTTCAAAATATTTGACAAGACTGGAAAATTCAGTGTTTCATCATCATGATGCTATGTTTTACTCGGTCTTGTGTAGCTTGAGACCAATATGCTGAGAGGAAGGCATGGTAAAATTCTCCTTCACTGTGACAATCGTGAATGACCGATCGCATTCTTACAGCTGGTTCATTCTCTAAGTAGCCACACATAAATTCTAATCTGTGTTCTAATGACCAGTTGGGAGGAAAACAATGAGAGAATTGATGGAGCCACGCTTGTGGATGAATGTCGTTGCCAGAATTCTTAAATGTTTTGAATTTACGTGTAGTAATGAACAGCTTATAGTCAAAATCATCATGTCGGCGAGTCACATATCGGTCATTGTTACGTCGTTTCGGCGGTTCCATTTCAAAATTCGGTGCACCTTTCCAATTTCTTTCATAATTTCCGAAATGCGCTGTGTTATTATTTTGTGGCTGTTCCGTATTTCTATGTCTCTCTTCTCGTATTGGGGCGCGAGTGTCCTCTGAAATACGTAATTCTTGTATTACCTGTGTCAACTGATCTTGTACTTCCCGGATTTCTCTTTGGTGTTGCGTATTAATTTGATTTTGATTTTGTTTGAATTTCCTAATTTGTTTGCACTCTTCTGTGTCATTAAAGACTACCGGTTTTGTGTCATTCAGATTATCATCTACCTTAGTAGATAAATTATTTAGCCGATCCGAAAGTTCAACTACTTTCCCTGATAATGAACTAATTTCCTCCATGTGTCTTTCTGAAGCAATTTTCAGAGTATCTACTGTGTCCTTTAAGTTTTCTTCAGTTTTTGCAAGTTGCGTAACCGAATCAGTAGATGCAACCGAGTCAATTTTAGCTTGCAAGGTCTCATGATTTTGATGAACAATAGTTTGCAGTTCTTTTAAGGTTGCTTCGTGATTCTGTAATGCATTTTCATGCCGCGTAAAAATAGGTTGAAAATGCTCACAAATGTGTGTTTTTACGTCATTACAGACTTTCTGACATTTCGATTCAATGTTATGTAACTCAGTAGTTAAATCTTCACGTGTTTGTTCAAGTGTGGTGTCTAACTTTTGAAGCTGTTGCTGTGTTTGTCTCTGATTTTGTTCCATTGTGTCTAACTTTTGAAGCTTTTGCTGTGTTTGTCTCTGATTTCGTACCATTGTGTCTAACTTTTGAAGCTTTTGCTGTGTTTGTCTCTGATTTTGTCCCATTGTGCCTAACTTTTGAAGATTTGGTTCCATTATGTCTAACTTTTGAAGCTTTTGTCCCATTTGTTGCATTAATTGTAATAACAATGCACTGGTGTCTGAAACATGTTCCTCAGTGCTATTCGGCAATGCATTTGAACCGGCAATATTCGCAGTTTGTAAAGCAGAAAATGTGTCTTGACTTATTTGAGAACACGGCGAGGACGCAAAACCTGAATCTACAGTATTTGCAAGATTGTGTCCTGTCATTTCAGATTCCTCAGGCAAGCTGTTGCCGACCGATCGATCGATAATGCTTCCCTGTTCACTAATTGTTTCACTGTCTACACCATTGTTTGCAGCCCGCTCCGTTTCCCTATGCACAATTACCAAATTACTACTTTGAACATTAGTTAATTCATTACTAATTGGGTTCTGAGGCCATCCTTGGTTCCTTCCGGCGGCTGGCTGATTTGGTGAAGACAACCAGCATCGCACGCGGAGTTCAAGCTGAGCTCAATATCTGCAGCATAGTGCCCAGAGTCGATCGCGGTCCTCTGGTTTGGAGCCGTGTGGAGGGTCTAAACCAGAGGCTCAGACGACTCTGCGACTATAATGGTTGCAAATTCATCGACCTCCGTTATTGGGTGGAGAACTGTAGGGCCCCCCTAGACAGGTCAGGCGTGCACTACACACCGGAAGCAGCTACTAGGGTAGCAGAGTACGTGTGGCGTGCACACGGGGTTTTTTTTAGGTTAGAGGGACCCCCCCTTGGGCGAAACGATAAAATACCTGACGGCTTACCAGAGAGAACATCAGCATCGTTGATAAAGAACGTCCGTCCTCAGAGACCAAAAACAGGAAAAGTTAACGTAATATTGGTAAACTGCAGGAGTATCCAGGGCAAGGTTCCTGAATTAGTATCGCTTATTGAAGGAAATAGTGCGCATATAGTATTAGGAACGGAAAGTTGGTTAAAACCGGAAGTGAACAGTAACGAAATCCTAGACACAGAATGGAATATATACCGCAAGGATAGGATAAACGCCAATGGTGGAGGAGTATTTATAGCAGTAAAGAATTCAATAATATCCAGTGAAGTTATTAGCGAATGCGAATGTGAAATAATCTGGGTTAAGTTAGGTATCAAAGGTGGGTCAGATATGATAGTCGGATGCTTCTATAGACCACCTGCATCAGCAACCGTAGTAGTTGAGCGCCTCAGAGAGAACCTGCAGAACGTCGTGAAGAAGTTTCGTGATCATACTATTGTAATAGGGGGAGACTTCAATCTACCAGGTATAGAATGGGATAGTCACAAAATCAGAACTGGAGCCAGGGACAGAGACTCTTGTGACATTATCCTGACTGCCTTGTCCGAGAATTACTTCGAGCAGATAGTTAGAGAACCAACTCGTGAAGCTAACGTTTTAGACCTCATAGCAACAAATAGACCGGAACTTTTCGACTCCGTGAATGTAGAAGAGGGTATCAGTGATCATAAGTCAGTGGTTGCATCAATGACTACAAGTGTAATAAGAAATGCCAAGAAAGGAAGGAAAATATATTTGCTTAACAAGAGTGATAGGGCACAAATCGCAGAATATCTGAGTGACCACCATCAAACGTTCATTTCTGAGGAAGAGAATGTGGAACAAAAATGGAAAAAATTCAGAAACATCGTCCAGTACGCCTTAGATAAGTTCGTACCGACTAAGGTCCAAAGCGAGGGGAAAGATCCACCGTGGTATAACAATCATGTACGAAAGGTACTACGGAAACAAAGGAAGCTTCATCATAGGTTTAAGAGTAGTCGAATCATAGCTGATAAGGAAAAGCTGAACGAAGCGAAAAAGAGCGTAAAGAGAGCAATGAGAGAAGCATTCAACGAATTCGAACATAAAACATTGGCAAACAATCTAAACAAGAACCCTAAAAAGTTTTGGTCATATGTAAAATCGGTAAGCGGATCTAAATCCCCTATTCAGTCACTCGTTGACCACGATGGCACCGAAACAGAGGACGACCGAAGAAAGGCAGAAATACTGAATTCAGTGTTCCGAAACTGTTTCACTGCGGAAAATCGTAACACGGTCCCTGACTTCAGCCGTCGCACGGACGCCAAAATGGAAAATATTGAAATAAACGATATCGGAATTGAAAAACAACTGCTATCACTTAGTAGCGGAAAAGCATCCGGACCAGACGAGATACCCGTAAGATTCTACAGTGATTATGCTAAAGAACTTGCCCCCTTTCTATCAGCAATTTATCGTAGATCTCTGGAAGAACGTAAAGTACCTAGCGACTGGAAGAAAGCGCAGGTCGTTCCCATTTTCAAGAAGGGTCATAAATCAGATGCGAATAATTATAGGCCTATTTCGCTTACGTCAATCTGTTGTAGAATAATGGAACATGTTTTATGTTCTCGTATTATGACGTTCTTAGATAATACAAATCTCCTTCATCATAACCAACATGGATTCCGCAAACAGAGATCATGTGAAACTCAGCTCGCCCTATTTGTCCAAGAAATTCACAGTGCCGTAGACACTGGCGAGCAGATTGATGCCGTATTCCTGGACTTCAGGAAGGCATTTGATACGGTTCCGCACTTACGTTTAGTGAAAAAAATACGAGCTTACGGAATATCGGACCAGGTTTGTGATTGGATTCAAGATTTCCTAGAAGAAAGAACACAACATGTCATTCTTAACGGTTCAAAATCTGCAGATGTAGAGGTAATTTCGGGAGTACCGCAAGGAAGCGTGATAGGACCTTTATTGTTTACAATATACATAAATGACTTAGTTGACAACATCGGTAGCTCCGTGAGGCTATTTGCAGATGACACGGTTGTCTACAAGAAAGTAGCAACATCAGAAGACTCGTACGTACTCCAGGAAGACCTGCAGAGGATTAATGAATGGTGCGACAGCTGGCAGCTTTCCCTAAACGTAGATAAATGTAATATAATGCGCATACATAGGGGCAGAAATCCATTCCAGTACGATTATGCCATAGGTGGTAAATCATTGGAAGCGGTAACGACCGTAAAATACTTAGGAGTTACTATCCGGAGCGATCTGAAGTGGAATGATCACATAAAACAAATAGTGGGAAAAGCAGGCGCCAGGTTGAGATTCATAGGAAGAATTCTAAGAAAATGTGACTCATCGACGAAAGAAGTAGCTTACAAAACGCTTGTTCGTCCGATTCTTGAGTATTGCTCATCAGTATGGGACCCTTACCATGTTGGATTAATAGAAGAGATAGACATGATCCAGCGAAAAGCAGCGCGATTCGTCATGGGGACATTTAGTCAGCGCGAGAGCGTTACGGAGATGCTGAACAAGCTCCAGTGGCGGACACTTCAAGAAAGGCGTTACGCAATACGGAGAGGTTTATTATCGAAATTACGAGAGACCACATTCCGGGAAGAGATGGGCAACATATTACTACCGCCCACATATATCTCGCGTAATGATCACAACGAAAAGATCCGAGAAATTAGAGCAAATACGGAGACTTACAAGCAGTCGTTCTTCCCACGCACAATTCGTGAATGGAACAGGGAAGGGGGGATCAGATAGTGGTACAATAAGTACCCTCCGCCACACACCGTAAGGTGGCTCGCGGAGTATAGATGTAGATGTAGATGTACTCGGTGGCGCTAACACACTGCTTTCGTCTTCACTGTCATTTCTCAGTTTACTTTGGAGCCTAGTATTACGTTCTTCACACGCCATTATTGTCACAATATTTCACACGATAACACAGAAAAGCACAATTTGAAGAGCAAAATAAGATAACACATTAACATAGCAATGGGAATAATGTCTACTTAATTGCAAGCGCAGCTGCGAAATACTTGGTGCAAATCTACATGCATGCCACAACAACAATGAAAGGCTGCAACTACAAAGGAGATTCTCTCTACAACTACGCGCTAGCAATAAACAATAGCTACACTAATTACACAAACTACAAGAAAAAAATCAGAAGATTCCAGTGAGGTATCCTCGGCTAAGGGTCAACATATGAAACGTCCCCTTAGAACAATTGTACAAGACTGTGCTTAAACTAAAACACAATATTTTATAGCGCAACGCAATCTGACGTTCAAAAATCTCTACAAAAGAATGGCCCTGACTAACATTAACCTATACCTTTCAAAAATCACATACCTCACAAAAATCTTGGTTACTCGAACTACTGCAATACAGCGAGCGCCACTACTGCCAGCTAAATAAAAGATTCAAACTACGGAAGGCACTATCTACTGATAGGCATAGTTAGCAAATGAAAGATTTTAATAGAGAACAAACAATGTATTTACCTTAATGGTCATCATATATATAGAAGTTCATGACATCCAGTCTTACAAATTTCAAAACTCCGCCATCTCTCTCCCCACATCCACCACTGCTGGCGGCTCACCTCCAACTGCGCAACGCTACGCGCTGTTCACATCCAGCTGCCGCTGCCCAACACTACAATGGCAGACAACAATGCAAACTAGCCACAGACTGCACACAGCACAGCCAGTGATTTTCATACAGAGCCTACTTACAAGTGGCATATTGTTGATATATATCAATAAGAGCAATAGGCCCAGCCGCCCTGGGTGACCGAGTGGTTATAGGCGCAACATCTGGAACCGCGCGACCGCTACGGTCGCAGGTTCGAATCCTGCCTCGGGCATGGATGTGTGTGATGTCCTTAGGATAGTTAGGTTTAAGTAGTTCTAAGTTCTAGGGGACTGATGACCTCAGCAGTTAAGTCCCATAGTGCTCAGAGCCATTTGAACCATTTGAATAGACCCAGAACAACTGGTAAAACTCAGAAATGTTTCACTCGAAAAATTTAGTGGCTTTAGATTATGGCTAATGTTGATGTAAGTGGTAGACGCATAAGAAATTCAGTTTTGGGGACGTTCAACGAGCAATGTTTTTTCACTCTACAGGCGACTCCACACATAAATTCTCAACAGATCAGATGAAACGAGGTATCACATTTCCCTGCTCCTTTGCGACGTGTAAATACACATTTTACAACCACGCATGTCAATTACCGACGCGCCATTTCGTATGTAGGGGTCGTTTAGGAAACCGCAAGCTACAGGCCCCGGCACGACCACGGCGACTACCCGCGCTCGTAACGGTGCCAATATGGCGCCCAGGAGAGCAGCTGTAGGTGTTTTCACGTGTCGGCACTGCGCGTCCATTTCTGCAGCACCGTTTAATGAGGCTGTAAAATAAAACACGTCTGAATAAAGCGATGCAATCAGCGACACTCTGGCCGAAATTCATTAACACGTGAAGCTGCGGCTACTGTTCCCACAAACTATTATTGCGCATGGTTTACAGTGGGCGAATTACGGGAGTCCGAATAGAGCTCCGGTGGAGAACAAGGGGAGTCCATATGTACACCGATTCCGAGCGGAAATTCTCTCGTTATCACCATGTATTCGCTGCTCACTGCCCCAACCAGTGCAGTATGGCGACACGTCCTTCAATTAGCAGAAACTGCTATCTGATCGAGTTTAATGTTCATTAAGTAAGATGCGCAAAACGGAATCTGTCTGCTGCTGTACTGTCGCGTTCTGATGCCAAAGATTATCGGTAAACTCTGTGTTTGCAAACAAAAACAAAGTTTTTATGATCTTCTTTCTTTTTACCTTTTTTTCGTTTTCATCTAGGTTTCCGAGTAGGCTTTCTGTTTTTTCGGATGATATCATAAAAGCTTATGAAACCAAGCGGCCGGCCGAAGTGGCCGAGCGGTTCTAGGCGCTTCAGTCTTGAACCGCGCGACCGTTACGGTCGCAGGTTCAAATCCTGCCTCGGGCATGGATGTGTGTGACGTCCTTAGATTAGTTAGGTTTAAGTAGTTCTAAATTCAGGGGGACTGATGACCTCAGAAGTTAAGTCCCATTGTGCTCAGAGCCACTTGAACCATTTTTTCTTCTCCGTCCATCTCCTCCCTGCCTCCCCGCCTACCGCTTCTCAGTCTTTGGCACTGAGATTTGATTATATTCATTGCAAATTACGGTTCTGTAGTAGTATTCTAACGGTAAGCCAATAAGCCATAAACACAACTTTCCTGTTTTCTGTGAAGAAGACGAAACAGCACAGTGTTGTATGTACAGTTTTGTTTAAAAACACATAGAATGGGAAAGAATACATACGGGAGAAAAATTTGTGTAGTAGTTTACATGGCTTGCTATCGTAGTTAAAATTGATAGCAAGGAAAGAACTGCACATTTTCACAGCAGAGCGCATAACAATATTTTCTTTCTCGCAGTTAATTCTGACAAAAGACCAGTACATGTTTAACTGCGAGGAAATAATGACGGCAAATCATGTGAATGATGTGTTTCTTTTACTGACAGTTTTATCCTTCCGCTGTCGTAAGGAATCCTCGGAAGCTGCATGTAAAATCAATTTCCGCTGTCGTAAGGAAATCTCGGAAGCTGCATGTAAAAATAATTAAATGTGAACAGCAACATTAGTATTAAAAGAAGACAAAATAATAGGAGATTATAAGTCTTCATCAGTTTCACAAGCATAAAAACTTTACCACTCCAAACCTTACAATTTTCGTGCTGATAAAAAAACTTCTTCGTAATATGTTCCACGTAAAAAGAAACATTAAACCACAAAGTTGTCTTTTTTCAAGGCAGCAAAAATGTACTTTTCGTTCTGAGGAAGACATAGCATAACCATACCCATGGGTGTGTAGAGTCGGAGTGTGGTTGTAGGGGGAGGGGTAGTAATAAGAGCAAATTACTTAAATCTGGGCCAGAAACGACTATTCGCCATTTCTTTACAATCAAATAAATAAGAACTAAAATGTTCAACAGTGAAAGCGTATGTTACACAGTAATAATCGTATAGGTAATATATCCTAACAGAAAGGAAACAAAAAAACTTTTAAATAATTTAGTGGTGAAGAACAAACAATCATCCAGTAACCGAGTTTCGTAATATGCCGTACACATTATACCACATAAGTGGCATAAAGACACAACAAACACAGAAACTTTATTATCCAACCAGCAGCAGCCAACAGGCACCACAGACAATAGAACATATTTAAAAAAAAGAGCTGTACTCCTCGGTGTATCAGCAATAGAACATAATAACGATGCAAGAACCGAACCACATACTGTAAAATATACGATGTATTTTTATGAAATGAGGTTTCCAATAGTTGACTGTTTTTGGTAGAGGATTGAGAAATTAATAATTTTATTGTTGACTTGCACCGTTTCACATTTAATGATTTCTCCGTGCCAACAGGACCCACAACTTTGTAATAAGTGCCGTATGTGGCGCTGCTTTGTATTACTGGTCAGTCATTTTAAGTATTTTACACTTTTTGGTAGAGATTTTAAAAAGTATTAATTTTATTATGCACTTTTACTGCTACTGTATGAATTGATGTATCGTTGATGGTGGTAGAACATTTCATTTAATAAAAAAAAATCCTGTATCCTGGTAGCTTCCCGAGGTTTCCTTACGACAGTGGAAGTAGTAAACTGCCAGTTATTTGTATTCACTATCATTTCTCGTTGCACATTTTCGACATCTTCGGAAATGCCACAAACTAGTCATCGAATGAATAAACAATAAAAATTTGCAACTTGGACTGGTCTTTGGTTCTACTAATGTACAGCCTGTGTCCACCCGAATGTTCATTACAGTATCGTGTAAGAGTTTGAAGTAAATCAGACAGGAACATTTTCGAGATTTCTGGGGACCACGTTTCTCCTTATAGAATATCGTGTAAAAATCTGAAGTAAATAGGTTGTTAATTTCTTGAACCATTGTTTCACCAATCTTACACCACGACGGAGGCCTTCTTCTTTGCTGCTTACTTAAATATTTCTTGCTACTTTCATTACTGATTTGTACAGTTAGGCTTAGCTTCTGGACGTCTTCTGTCATCGATCGTTTATAGTTTTTGTGAAATATTCAGCTTCGCGCATCAACCTTGTCTTATTGTTATCATTTTCTAGCGAGTATTGTTAATAAGTTGTCGCCGTTTTGATTTATATCGTGGTCTTTATTGTTAAGGCAATGTGTTATTTTGCAGTTAAACCACCATTTCAAGTATAAAATATTTTGTCACGTTCAATTTTTGGCACACTGTTCGTGGTTTGTTGGAGTTGAGCTCGAGTACTGGTTTCTTGTTTTGTTATTTAAGCTGAATACGCTCTCATTAACCACGTTGTATTATACAACAATAATATTGCTGTTGACAAGTATTTGCGCCCACACAACCCCAAGCCATTGTGCACTGCCAACATTTCCTGCTTCGCAGCAGTAAAGCCGTAGACTAAATCCTTTTTATTTTCAACTCATCACACAACTGCGTTCCCGCCTTCCGACTGCAAGTTTAAATGTCCGATGGTAAGTTTAAATGTCACACAATCATTAATTTCGTATGTTCTAGTTTGAGAACATCAGGGGCAAAATAACTAGCTATCAAAGTTCTAAAATTGACGTAGAGTGATGAAAAGTAGGCACTTTCGGTGCGAGCCACTTAAAAGTTCATCAACCTGTTTGACAATCGGTATACCGAGATGAACTGTTATACAGAAAGTATTATTTTTTTGAAATACTCACCACTGATGAATTAAAGCTGTTATCGCAGGCAAGGAACTTTGTGTTATTTGAAAATCATTGATTACTTCTCAACTTATTTCTCTGCTACCATTGTAAATCGACAGAGATCTTTATCGTTGTTGGGTTAAAATTGTCAAAAATGGCTAGGCCATTTCTGTAGGCCAACATATCAACGTATACCACTGCAGTTTGGGCCTTACTCTGATCATCACTTTATTCGCTTCTTCTTGGTTCATTGTCTTCCTCCATTTTCGAATGACTTTTTCCTAAACATAGTTAAAAGAGCTCTAGAGAGTCCATCTCCTTGTATGATGCCAGTTTTTTTTATTTCGGGGAGAAAACGAGATCTCACCATCGGATTTCGCTTTTTACACTGTTTCGTTTAGAGATTGTTTAACGGGATTTGTTGACGTGTCATTCACCCCAAATTCTCTCAGAACACTCAATGATGACCCACAGCCAGCTGAGTCCTATGGTTTTTGTAAAACAATTGTAATCACGCACTCGTATCTGCAAATTGCTGTGCGACCTGTTCAGGTTGAAAATCTGCTCTGTACCAGAATGTCCTTTGCCGAAATTTCACCAAGATAATCTTCAATTCTTTTCTGGAGTTATTTTGAGAGGATTTTGTGTGGAAGAGGTACTAATGAAATATGATTGTAATTACTGAAGTCCTTTTTGTCTCCCCTTTCATAGAATGGTGAGATTACTGACGACTGATACTCAGAGGGCATCCTGACGTCACTCCATATCTCCTCGAAGCCTTCATCTAGTATGTTCAGACTACCTCCATTCGCCAGTTTCAGCTGCTTTATTATTCAGGCATTCGGTGATCTATTTCATTTCTGCCTTAAGGGGTGGATATGAGTTGAGCGGCACTTGGTTGGCATTGGGATAATCTCGTTTGTGGTTCATTACATTTGAATATTTTTTTAAAGTACTGAGCTACGAGTCCACTGTTCTCTTTGTTATTCAAGTCCAGCTTCCCATTTTCGTCCTTGGAGCACATGCTCGTGGCTCGATACATTTTCAGAGCAGCGCTGAATGTCTGACAGAAATCCCAGACATTATTCGTTCAAAAATCCTGACCAACCTATTTCATCTGTTCTTTTACGTTTTTTACACCATTTACATTGTTATTTTTGTGGATAGATTGTTTTGTATTAGTACCAAACTGTTGGTCGTATGGTTCAATAAATCCAAGTCGAATAAGAAAAGAAGGAAGGAAGAAAGTTGCGGCATAGAAAGGCTGCTCAGGCGGCTCAAAAAACATTGCACACTAGTAAGTAACAACCGCCCGTGCTCGCAGTGAGCTCGCTGCTTCAGAAATGGTTTCGCTACACACACACACGGCAGCATCGCAGCTGCAGTAGCGCAGCAGTACTATATTGGAAGGCATCCAGTATGAACGTAGACATAAGAAAGCGGGCAGTGTGACTGTTAACACAATAAAGCAGTAATTTCACTGAGCCAGCTGAAAGAAGAAAATAAACTCTCAGACAAAAAAGAATGAGCAACGTACCGCAAAGGAGATCGGTAGAAATGATGCACATATACAGACAAACAAATGATTACTGTTTCAGAAAAATTGGATAATTTATTCAAGAAGAAGTGTATCACGATTTGAGCAAGTCAGTAAGGCGCTGATCCACCTCTGGTCCTTATGCCAGCAGTTATTCGGGCTGGTACTGATTGACATAGTTGTTCGACGTCCTCCTGAGAGATATCTGTGCCATATTTTGTCCAATTGGCGTATTAGATCGCCAAACTTGCGAGCTGGTTGGAAGGCTCTGCCCATAATGCTTCTCAGTTGTGGAGAGATCCGGCGACCTTGTTGGCCAAGGTAGGATTTGGTAAGCAAGAAGACCAACAGTAGAGACTCTCGTCATGTAAAGTAGGGTATTATCTTGCTGAAATGTAAGCCCAGGATGGCCTGCCATGAAGAGCAACATAACGGGGCGCATAATATGGTCGGCGTACCACTGTGGTGTAAGGGTGCCGTGGATGATAAACATAGGGGTCCTGCTACGAAAAGAAATGGCTAGCTGTTGGACCGTATGGCAAGTGGCAGTCGGTTTGGTATCCCATCATTGCCCGGGGCATCTCTAGATACGTCTTCGACCTAGAAAATCATTGAGTGGAATAGAATTCTCTTCAGTGATGAATCCCGCTTCGAAGTGATCCCCGACGACCAGCGAAGACGTGTCTGCAGGTGCCGCAGCAACGTGGGATACCAACCTGATTGTCTTCCTCCATACGGTCCGACAACCAACAGTAATGGTACAGGGTGTCGTTTCTTTTCGTAGCAGAATCCCTTTGGTTGTAATCCTCAGCGTTCTTACAGCACTGTGGTACAGAGAGGATACTCTACGCCCAGCTTTGTTGCCCTTCATGGCAAGCTATCCGGGGCTTACATTTCAGCAAGATAATGCCTGCCCACACACGATGAAAGTTCTCATTGTTTGTCTTCGTACTTGCTAAACCCAACCTTGGCCAGAAGGGTTGCCGGACCTCTCCCCATTAGAGAACTTTTGCAGCAATACGGGTGGGGCACTCCAACAAAATCGAGATTTTGGTGATCTAAAGCGCCAGTTCGATAGAATTTGGCACGATATCCCTCTTGAAGTCATCGAACAACTCTTTCAATCAGCGCCAAGCCGAATAACTGTTCGCATAAGGGCCAGAGGTGCACCAACGCATTATTGACTTGCTCGGTTTGTGAAGCTCTTTCTCTTGAATACACAATCAAAATTTTTAAATTTTAATAATTTGTTTGTCTTTACATGTATATCACATCTGCCGATTTTCACCCAATTCGGATAATTCCTTGCGTCCTTCTTTATTTCTCTACTCATTTTGTCTAATGAGTGAAGATTTGTATGTTCAGATGAAAGGGCTTTCGCCTGGGAGCAAAGAACTTGCTGCCTGGGGCTATTTTAAGTTTTGAATGGTCACATTCGAGTGAAAACGCCACCGCTACAATATAAACACAGTTAGTTTAACAGTGATGCCTGCGTATATTATTTCTCTCCTCATTCCGTTTGGCAGCAAAACCCTCACAAAGCTTGTCACACATTTTGAAAAGTCAATCAGTTCATTAACCTGCGTCTCCCTTATAGGAGCGATTCGCGCAATGAAAATACACTTGCACAGTGCATCCTGCAAAAGTTAATAAATTGAATGACTTCGTATGGTAGCTAAATATTGATGTCTTAATCCCGGCAAACACGTACCTTGATGTTCCACTGCAAGTCGCACGTAACTTGTTACGGGGTAGTTGAAAATTCCATTAAAAAGTAAGTGTGTTGCGCCAATGCTGGAGGGAACTTATTATCTCTCGTCTTTAAATACACTCCTGGAAATGGAAAAAAGAACACATTGACACCGGTGTGTCAGACCCACCATATTTGCTCCGGACACTGCGAGAGAGCTGTACAAGCAATGATCACACGCACAGCACAGCGGACACACCAGGAACCGCGGTGTTGGCCGTCGAATGGCGCTAGCTGCGCAGCATTTGTGCACCGCCGCCGTCAGTGTCAGCCAGTTTGCCGTGGCATACGGAGCTCCATCGCAGTCTTTAACACTGGTAGCATGCCGCGACAGCGTGGACGTGAACCGTATGTGCAGTTGACGGACTTTGAGCGAGGGCGTATAGTGGGCATGCGGGAGGCCGGGTGGACGTACCGCCGAATTGCTCAACACGTGGGGCGTGAGGTCTCCACAGTACATCGATGTTGTCGCCAGTGGTCGGCGGAAGGTGCACGTGCCCGTCGACCTGGGACCGGACCGCAGCGACGCACGGATGCACGCCAAGACCGTAGGATCCTACGCAGTGCCGTAGGGGACCGCACCGCCACTTCCCAACAAATTAGGGACACTGTTGCTCCTGGGGTATCGGCGAGGACCATTCGCAACCGTCTCCATGAAGCTGGGCTACGGTCCCGCACACCGTTAGGCCGTCTTCCGCTCACGCCCCAACATCGTGCAGCCCGCCTCCAGTGGTGTCGCGACAGGCGTGAATGGAGGGACGAATGGAGACGTGTAGTCTTCAGCGATGAGAGTCGCTTCTGCCTTGGTGCCAATGATGGTCGTATGCGTGTTTGGCGCCGTGCAGGTGAGCGCCACAATCAGGACTGCATACGACCGAGGCACACAGGGCCAACACCCGGCATCATGGTATGGGGAGCGATCTCCTACACTGGCCGTACACCACTGGTGATCGTCGAGGGGACACTGAATAGTGCACGGTACATCCAAACCGTCATCGAACCCATCGTTCTACCATTCCTAGACCGGCAAGGGAACTTGCTGTTCCAACAGGACAATGCATGTCCGCATGTATCCCGTGCCACCCAACGTGCTCTAGAATGTGTAAGTCAACTACCCTGGCCAGCAGGATCTCCGGATGTGTCCCCCATTGAGCATGTTTGGGACTGGATGAAGCGTCGTCTCACGCGGTCTGCACGTGCAGCACGAACGCTGGTCCAACTGAGGCGCCAGGTGGAAATGGCATGGCAAGCCGTTCCACAGGACTACATCCAGCATCTCTACGATCGTCTCCATGGGAGAATAGCAGCCTGCATTGCTGCGAAAGGTGGATATACACTGTACTAGTGCCGACATTGTGCATGCTCTGTTGCCTGTGTCTATGTGCCTGTCGTTCTGTCAGTGTGATCATGCGATGTATCTGACCCCAGGAATGTGTCAATAAAGTTTCCCCTTCCTGGGACAATGAATTCACGGTGTTCTTATTTTAATTTCCAGGAGTGTATAACGAAAACGAATGTAACTGTCTCGTGAACGAAGTTCTAAATTGAGCAAATATGAGGATCTCAATAAAGGTCAGAGGAGTGAAAAATGACTTCGTCCGAGACGTAACTAACTCTTCAACAGCCCCGTGGCTCGGGGTGACCAAATCTTTATACACTGAAGAGCCAAAGAAACAGGTGCGCCTGCCTAATATCGTGTAGGGCCCCGCGAGCGTGCAGAAGTGCCGCAGCACCACGTCACTTGGACTCGACTAATCTCTGAAGTAGAGCTGGATGGTACTGACACGGAATCCTGCAGCGCTGTCCATAAATTCGTAAGAGTACGAGGGGGTCGAGATCTCTTCTCAACAGCACGTTGTAAACCATCCCAGATATGCTCAATAATGTTAATGTTTGGGGACTTTGATGGCCAGCGGAAATGTTTAAACTCGGAAGAGTGTTCCTGGATCCACTCTGTAGCAGCACTGGACATGCGGAGTGTCGCATTGTGTTGCTAGAACTGCCCAAGTCCGTCGGAATGCACAATGGACAAGAATGGATGCAGGTGATCAGACAGGATGTTTACGTAAGTTTCAGCTTTAAGAGTCGTGTCTACACGTAACAGAGGACTCATATCACTCCAACTGCACCCTTCCCACGCTATTATAGAGCCTCCACCAGCTTGGAAAGTCCCCTGCTGACGTGGAGGGTCCATGGATTCATAAGGTTGTCTCCATAGCCGTACACTTCTATCCATACGATACAATTTGAAACGAGGCTCCTCTGGTTAGGCACTTATTTCCAGTCATCAATAGTCCAATGTTGTTGCTGACAGGCCCAGGCGAGGCGTAAAGCTTTGTCTCGAGCAGTCATCAAAGGTACACGAGTGGCCTTCGGCTCCGAAAGTCCATAGCGATTATATTTCGTAGAATGGTTCGCACTTTGACACTTGTTGATGGCCCAGCATTGAAATTCGCAGCAATTTGAGGATGGGTGGCAATTCTGTAACGTTTAACGATTCTCTTCAGTCGTCGACCGTCCCGCTCTTACAGGATTTTTTTTTCCGGCCGTAGCGATGTCGGAGATTTGATGTTGTACCGGATTCCTGATTTTCACGGTACACTCATGGAATAGCGTACGGTAAAATCCCCACTTCATCGTTACCTCGGAGACGCTGTTTCCCATCGCTCGTGCGCTGACTATAACAAACACTACGTTCAAACTTACTTCACTCTTGATAACCTGCGATTGTAGCAGAAGTAATCAATAATCGAAAAACTGCGCCAGACACTTGTTGCCTTATATTGGCGTTGCCGACCGCAGCGAAGTTTTTTGCCTGTTTACATAGTTCTGTATTTGAATACGCGTGCCTATATCAGTTTCTTTGGCGCTTCAGTGTAAAAAGTAGAAAAATAATCCCTTGTTTATATTAATGCCCTTAATATTATTTAATGAGTGGAAAAGCATTGAGATAATAACTTTCAGAACTGAGTGGTTGAAGTGGAATTACTTATTGACTCTGTCGTGTTTCAATCATCAGGCTATGAAACAGAAAAAAGAACTAGAATTGCTCACGTGAAGTATACTTGCGAAGTATCTGATGTGAATAAATCTGAAACAACCGCATTACGTACAACTAAGCAAAAACAGCGCAACCGTCTCGCCATAATACTGGACGAAGTCCATTTCAGTACCCCAAGAAGAAGCCTCAACATTAAATATTTTAGTACGCCCATGCGGTAGCAAGCAGGAAGTCAGAGAGTGTTCACAGCAGCACGCAGAGATGAAGCGTTTCCCCTTGTGCTCAAACCAAGCGGCCATTGGTAACCGATTCTCAGCGCCAAACAGTAGTGTTGGCTCGCTGAGCGACTTGCGTAATACATACCTCTGCAGTTCCCCACCAAAGATAAGGCTACTCTAACAGACAGAAGAGTGACTACAGGTTCTTGTAGACATGCGATGGCTCATCGAGACACATATTCAAATGTCTCTGAGCACTATGCGACTTAACTTCTGAGGTCATCAGTCGCCTATAACTTAGAACTAATTAAACCTAACTAACCTAAGGACATCACACAGATCCATGCCCGAGGCAGGATTCGAACCTGCGACCGTAGCGGTCGCTCGGCTCCAGACTGTAGCGCCTAGAACCGCACGGCCACTCCGGCCGGCTGGACACATATGAATACTGTAACACGCCTCTTTGTAATGTTTTGCACGATAGCTTATCTACTGTAGGAATATGAGTTAGTTTGAATGAAAATGAAAAGACGTGCACACAGTATTAAACTGTTGAATTGTACTCAGCTGATTTTGTATTCGTTGTCACTTCTCACAGGTGTGATAGGGTTAGCAGGGTTTGCTTGTACTATGAAACGATTCTGTTTACAGGATTGTAAAGTTCACTGGCCCACCAGCTACTAAATGAAAAATTTTCACATTTTTAACCTATTGTTTTTTTTTTTTTTAAATTCTTCAGGCATTGATAAAATTTACTATTAGCTCCCTTGAACTTCACATTATAAATTAAACATGTCTCTTTACAATGACTAAAACTCAACTGTTTCTTGCAATAACCAGAGCATGACTGCATCTTACATTAGCTAATAGATGCCTCCTTGTTACAAATCTTCCAAATGCGAGCAAGATTGTCAGAGCTGCTCAAATATATGTTGTCCAACGATTTCAAATGCTTGCGCAGATACTGAACGAAATTTTCAAACAGTCTTACATAAAGTGACATGTAAGTATGAGGAAAGTTTGTCTTAACATTTATGATAATGACCTTACAAAATAGGCATTTTATGCCCTTGTTAATTTAACTACACAAATGTTACATTTTTTATCGATAAAATAGGTGCTCACCGGGTATAAAGACGGGTTTTTTACAAAGCTTCTATTTCATTTACGCATGATATGGTCTTTACACACCGGTATCAAGTATTTCGTTTTACGTGTTAGGCTTGATTTAACAAAATGCATGAAAGGTGTCTGTAAGGGACGACATGCAATTTTATGTAGCTCTTTTCTACATTCTGATTTAACTAAATGCATGAAAGGTGTCTGTAGGGGACGACATTCAACATTATGTAGCTGTTTTCTACATTTTAGTATTGCACTCTTTTGGGGATACGTCCCGTGTTCGGGTATATGTTCTCGCGACGAGAACAACTGTGATTTGGTCACACTGCGCATTATCATCCATAAAAATTCCATCTTTGTTTGGGAAAATGAAGTCAATGAATAGCTGTTAATGATCTCAAAGTATCCGAACGTAACCATTTTCAGTTAAAAAGTCGGTTCAGTTGGACCTAATGATCCAGTCCATTCCATGTAAACACAGTCCAAACCATTTTGGAGGCACCACCAACTTGCATAGTGCCTTGTTGACAACTTGAGTCCATGGGCTCGGGTGGTCTACGCCACACGCGAACCCTACCATCAAATCTTAGCAACTGAAATTCGGCCTAATTACCAAGCCACGGTTTTCCAGTCCTCTAGAGTCCAACCGATGTGCGCAGGAGATGGACTGCAGGCGATGTCAAGCTGTTAGCAAAGGCTCTCAGGTCGGTAGTTTGCTGCCTTTGTCCATTAACGCCAAACTTCCCCGCAGTGTCCTACAAGATACGTTCTCCGAAAGGCTCACATTGATTTCTGCGGTTATTTCACAAAGTGTTGCTTGTCTGTGAGCACTGATTTCTGTACACAAACACCGCTGCCCTCGGTCGTTCAACGAAAGCCGTTGGCCACTGCGTTGTCCGTGGTGAAAGACAATCCCTGAAATTTGGTATTTCCGGCACACTATTGACCATGTGAATCTCGGAATACTGAATTTCTTTGCGATTTCCGAAACGGTGTGTGCCACGCATCGAGCTCCAACTGCAAATTGCGCCTTCAGTGTCTCTTAGTTCCGTCGTGCGACCATAATGACGTCGGAAACAGTTTCACATGAATCCTCTGAATACAAATGACAGCTCTGCCAACTCACTGGCCTTTTCTATCTTGTGAATGTGAGACTTCCGCCATCTGTATACGTGCATATCGCTGAACGAGGACGTTCGTCAGTTCATTGTAAATCACTTGTGTGAGTCAAGCGTAAAGGCATGACAAGGATCTCGCGGTTACAGAAGTCTCAATCGCTGCACTGGAATCACACCTGTACAGCCTATCATACGACAACTGTCGGCCAACCACGCGAACTGACGCTCTGCTGTCGCTGAGTGGCCCGCGGAACAAGTGGTCGATTGTGCGGCGGGGAGTGTTCGCCGCCGCACGCAGTAAATATGGTGGGAGGCGGCCTCGCTGAGCCGACGCCGGCGGCAATTCAATTCCACGACGCAGCACGGCGGACGTGGCCGTGCGTCTTAATTCGGCAGTCGGGCCGCGTCGCTCCGTGCTGCGACTCTGCGCTGAGCGGCGACGGCGAGGGGACAATCCGCCCCCTCAAATTCCGCGCGTCCCGTTTTAACGTATTTTATCGGGAAGCAATTTGAATATGGCGGCCGCGTCACCCCGCTCGCCCGCCGCCGATCCCGATGGCCCCTCTTAATAGAGTTTCTCAGTTATTTAATTCGGCAGTCTAATTGCTTCTGAGCCGGTCGGTATTCACAACACGTTCCGGGGCAGCGCGCCCCTCTCCCTCCGCCCCCGCACCGATCCCGCCCCTCTTCCGCCCCCAGTCACTCCGCTCCGCCCCCGCCGCCTGGAGCCTTGAAGCTCTGCGCCACCCCATCGCGCCTCTTTAATTATTCGGATCGCTGTCGTTTATCGCTTCCGTAGAAAAGACGAATTAAGGATGCGAAATAGGGGCTTACAGGGTTTCAGCGCTGTGCACCTGTTTGATGAAACTCATATTGTAACTCGCCGGCCATGTAGAACTGAAAATATTTCCTTTTACATTTTTATACCGTTTTATTTGTACGGACCACGTAAATATTTATATCCGATTTAACTTCCGGCTTCTCCAATAAGTTTTCATTCTCTCACAGTGCTATTGTTTCCAGCATTGGTTAAAAACAGTCTTGGTTGCAATTTTAGTTTTTTTTCTTTTTTCTCTCTCAACGACGCGTTTCGCCTTATTTAGGCATCTTCAGGTTATCTAAATAGTAAACAGAGAACAAATACATCTATTTAAGAATCGCGATCGCTTTGTGCAGACTTGGATAACCTATAAGCATATATAAACAGATCACCTATTGAAAATATAAACAGATCACCTATTGAAAGAGCAAATAGCTTAATTTGGTATTTCTTGAGAATCCTTTAGTCAGTATAGCCAAAGGACATCGTCGAATATATCAGGCCAACATCGCCTTCGTTAAACTCAGTAAAAACTGGAAACATAAAATAGTAAAATCATTGCCTTTTCTAGATGGGCGCGAGAGGCACCAAGATCTGCATAACGCGTTCCCGTAAGATGGGGCTCAGGTAGTTGTTTGACTACCTGAGCTCCCATCTTACTGTTACTCGCTCCAGTGAACGTTTATCGCTTCCACAGAAAGTACGAATAAAGAAGGTGAAATGAGAACTTATAAGCCGTCATCACTGAGTACCTTTTTGTTGAAACTGAAAATGTGGGAGCCGGCAGCTGTGGCCGAGCGGTTCTAGGCGCTTCAGTTCGGAACCGCGTTGATGCTACGGTCGCTGGTTCGAATCCTGCCTCGGGCATGGATGTGTTTAAATAGTCATCAGTCTAGGGGACTGATGACCTCAGATGTTAAGTCCCATAGTGCGTAGAGCCATTTTGAAGCCATTTGAAAATGTAGGACTGAACATATTGTACTTAAATTCAAAGTCAATTTCTGTTTTTCCATTTCTCTTTCCGAGTCTAGATGGTAGTGAGTGCCTGATACTCAAAATGAAACTCTGCGCTGAATCATAAAAAAGTGGACTGCATGTTACACCTTTCATGACTTACCACTCATGTAAGCGTAATAGTCTATCTTAAAGAGTGCAATCTACAAATGGGTTTAAGGCCAGGAAATGTCTCTGTACTATCTAACCACTGTTTGTCAGGCGATAGTACTACCCGAACGTTCCGTATAATCTGGTGGGAGCAGTCCTACAAGCAAAAGTTTATGTAGCTTCTTTACTATAGAACAAATTGCTGTATCTACAGAATTCGTTGTCTGTCTTTCCCTCGCTAATCTACACCATTACGATCAACAAGTACGACTATTAAACAAAACAATGTTTTTGTTTCTTCTCCCTGGTCGCTTTTTCCCTTTTGTGAAGTAACGGGCGACTTGTGGCGCCCTGAAAATATTTTGAGTTCGGAGTTGGCGTGGTCGCTAGGGCCGCTCGGCAAGCCAGGGCTCGACAGCAACCACGTGGTGCTGAACAACAGCCGGGGCAAGAGGGGTAGCCCCAGCGCGTGGTCCAGGCTGACCGCATGGCTGGGAATTCCACGTTGACGCTGTGCCGAGGAGTGTGCTTTGTGTCGATGAAGGAGATTTGTATGCCAGGAGTGCCAAAGAAGGCGAACTTTATGAAACCATAGTGGCAGACAATTCACACTTCATGTAGAAATTAATAATAGCCAGAGGAAAAAGAAACATGTACATTTCCATTATTTGCACAACGATTCTGTTGGTATGATCATTTCATTATCTTTATTAGTTTAAAGTTTAATATCAGACTGTAAATTGTACAAGAAACACCCAGCAACGATTTTCCAAAATCTAAATGGCTCATTCGATTTTGTTGATCGACATGTCTTTAGAAAGCTATTAGTGTAAACCTAAATTGGTATCAATTACAGGCTTGTAACTTGAATAGTACATTAGTTGTTGGTGATCAAAGTGGTCGATTACTATTGATCGTGTCAGGCCATAAGTACTCTATAGTTACACGAAAGAACGGTAGCAGCATGCTTATAAACATATTTATTCGTTTATGCCTTTCTTTATATCCGATATATACTACTATTCATGAAGAAATTGGTCAGTATTTACTGTTGTGTAGAAAGTATAGAGGCAGTAGGCTACTGGCGTACTTCTGTCTCTATTTCTTTGATATATGTTTATTTAATTTGCTTATGTCTGTAATAATGTGCGCCGGCCACAGTGGCCAAGCGGTTCTAGGCACTTCAGTCTGGAACAGCGTGACAGCTACGGTCGCAGGTTCGAATACTGCCTTGGGCATGGATGTGTGCGATGTCCTTAGGTTAGTTAGGTTTAAGTAGCTCTAAGTTGTAGGCGACTGATGGCCTCAGATGTTAAGTCCCATAGTGCTCAGAGCCATTTAAACCATTTTTAATAATGTGTGTTAGAGCGTGTTTATTGTCCAGCTGTAGGAATATTTATTTAATTTCAAGTTCTTTAAATGTAAATACAGTATTTCGTATGTGTTTCTATATGTTTGTGAGTGTGCATTGGTTTGGAGAGACGACGGGAGCGCTCTAGCCAATCACAGCGTTCGTTGCTACAGTAGGCGACTACCGAAGTCAATGGAGAGACTGCATGGAAGTGGGTGAGGAGGATTGGATGGCTCAGGACACTGGGGTGTGCTGGACAGGAAGCAGCGATGGGAGGTTGCAGGAAATACTTGGAGAATGTTGAGCAGTTTGCGCGTGGTCGCAGGAGATAGAAATATTTAGTAGTGCCGATTTGTGCACTTGTGAGGTTTCCATGGCTTCTGCAGTGAAGATGTGATATGTTTGGAAGTGAATATCTCAGGAACTATGTTGTTGTTCATAACTAACTATGTGATGTAGGGCCGCGCGGGATTAGCCGAGCGGTCTGGGGCGCTGCAGTCATGGACTCTGCGGCCGGTCCCGGTGGAGGTTCAAGTCCTCCCTCGGGCATGAGTGTGTGTGTTTGTCCTTAGGATAATTTAGGTTAAGTAGTGTGTAAGCTTACGGACTGATTACCTTAGCAGTTAAGTCCCATAAGATTTCACACACATTTGAACATGTGAAGTAGGAATCAATTGTTTCCCTGTTATTCAACTTATTTTTTTATTGAATAGCAGGAACATCGATACCAATAAGTGTTTTACAGTAGTAAACCGCATTCTTAAAGGTAATTCTGCTATCGTACTCATCGTTTAAAGTCGTTAAAAATAGTACCTGCAGAATTTATTTAATTGCGATCTTTCATTTCTGAATTTCTATGTTACGTTCAGAATTCGCAATTTCCGAATGATAGGAACCTTCGACTGTTCGATTCATGTGTATATTCAAGGACTTGATTATAAACAACATTTATAGTTACATGTCGACGCGCAGCTGCTTCGTGTGCCTACAACGCGATTTTGTAAACGTCTCTATCGAACAGTTCTTCGTAGCTCTAGGCGGCTATTGGTTTCGCCTACAGCCGGCCGGTGTGGCCGTGCGGTTCTAGGCGCTTCAGTCTGGAACCGCATGACCGCTACGGTCGCAGGTTCGAATCCTGTCTCGGGCATGGATGTGTGTGATGTCCTTAGGTTAGTTAGGTTTAAGTAGTTCTAAGTTCTAGGGGACTGATGACCACAGATGTTAAGTCCCATAGTGCTCAGAGCCATTTGAACCATTTTTTTGTTCCGCCTACAGCCGTTTGCGCTTTGCAGTTGAAAGCTGTCAACAGTGGTGCTAGGTATCAGGGATATCCTCAAACTGAGTCCACAGTAGAAGCGTGTTAGCATCACAGAACAAATGTATTAAAACTTCATGCATGTTGCAATATTTTTTCTTACATGTCAGTGCTTACGGCATCGTATCTCTTGAGCTGTATGTCTTACAATGACGTACATTCGGTGCCATATGTGGGTACAGTCTGCGAAATATGTTGCGAATAGAATTAATAGCAAAGAAGCAATAAATTTAAACGTCATGTATGATGCGGTAGCTTTTCAGGCATTTTATCGTTTGTGATGTCACATCTCCTGAACTATGGGAGGTAGGTAGTTCCTACAGCCATGGAGATTGTTTCCCGACGGAAAGAACATCTATACGTTGTTTGATTGAAGCCGGCCCAGTGGTTTTAGGAGGAGAAGCGGCACATACACACATACATACATTCATTTTTCTAATATACATATGTTTTAAAAACGAACCTGTGCAGAGACCACCTGCGAAACAATTATACGTGCCTGCAGGCAACTGGAATGGGAAAGGTATTAAGGCGTTGCCTCCCTTCAAGCGTCTAGGTGTGCTTCACAGGTTGTCTCTGTATAGGTTCATTTTTAAAATTCTCAATAAATGTGGGCTGGTGCCTCCAGGAGATCTGCCGGAATGGAGGGGCTTTTAGGGACCAATTGCTGTTTGATTCACACAGTTTCAATGTCGCACACTCCGTCCCCCTCCTCCGTCCCGCAGCTCCCATCATCGGGCCAAGGGTTGCCAAGAAACAGAATGGCTGAGAGATAACATAAGCACCCTTTGCTGCTTTGGACCACATTCAAATTTCGTTGGATGGTTTTTAACGGCCCCTAGTAGTTCCAACCTGTACATGAGAGCAGAAACTGCGGTCCCGCAGCGCTCCAAAGGGATGCAGCCCAACAGTGTCCCTAGGAGGGGTGTCAACAGTGTCAACAAGTCACACGAACTTCTGAGCTCTGCTCTTCCTCCAGCATGCGTCGACGCCTTGCTGTTGAAGTGTCGTCCAGCCAGAGGCTTGTGTCGCAGGCCACTAGTCTTTAATTACAGAGGGAAATCGTGGACATCTTCGAGCCAATTACGGGGTTTCCAGAAAGTGATTTTTAGTTATGTTGCGCAGTATATTTGCAATTTATTTTTAATCATTCAAAATTAAATTACGCTAAAATACGAATACTAAACGTTCATAGAGAAAATTTCAGCCATCTTCATAATAAAACGTGGTTGCAGCTCCTGCTTCATTTTAGCGACTACATTGCATGAACGTCTCTACCTCCCATTTCTTTCTTTCTTTTTTCTTTCACTGGTGCCATGTCCCGCACTGACGCAGGGTCGGCATTGTTACGAACGGATTTGGCAAGGTTAGTATGAAGGGGTGGCCGGATGCCCTTCCTGCCGCCACCCCGTACCCCCCGGGACGGGATTAGTGTACTGCTGCTGTCTGCGACTAGTGTCATTCATGGAATAGTGCGAACGTGTTCAGATGTCGGAGAGTCGCGTAACTGAGGCGGAACGTGGGGACCAGCCCGGTATTCACCTAGCGGGATGTGGAAAACCGCCTAAAAACCACATCCAGGGTGGCCGGCACACCGGCCCTCGTCGTTAATCCGCCGGGCAAATTCGATCCAGGGCCGGAGCACCTACCCAAGTCCAGGAAGCAACACGTTAGCGATCTCGGTCAGCAGCTCGTGGTCGTGCGGTAGCGTTCTCGCTTCCCGCGCCCGGGTTCCCGGGTTCGATCCCCGGCGGGGTCAGGGATTTTCTCTGCCTCGTGATGACTGGGTGTTGTGTGATGTCCTTAGGTTAGTTAGGTTTAAGTAGTTCTAGGGGACTGATGACCATAGATGTTAAGTCCCATAGTGCTCAGAGCCATTTGAACCATTTTTAGTGATCTCAGCTATCCTGGCGGGTTTCTACCTCCCATTTCAAACTGGCATAAAAAGTAAAGAAAGGAAGGTACAGTTGTAGGTGTAGCTGATGAGTAGAGCGTATTACACTATCAAGGTTGAACTCCTCAAAATCGAGGTTACAGTTTAACATCGAGTCAACGATGAAAATAAGGAAATAAGTGAAAGCATATTTTCCAAACGAACCGATCTGTTCGTTAAGTGACCGATCTTTGCATTAACATCATTTCGTCGGCAAGGGGAGATGGGCTGGTAGCATCAGCTTTCACAAGACAGAACTAGTGACCCGGATGAAATGCCAAACGCCTGTATTTCACGCAGTGAGAGCTTGTGAATGCTGAGATCCATCTGCAGGATGGAGGTGTTGAGTTTGGCAGCCCGGTTGGAGCAATCTAGGCAGAGGCTGCTATATGCTTTCAATGGGTTTCACTCTCTCAATTTTCCCTAATCTTCATCAAATGACATTAGTTTCTACATACCTCTATCATAGTCACCTACATCAAACATCTGCAGTTTAAGTCCGTAACTACTGAAACGCCCGCTAAACCCGTTGGGCAGAACAGGTGATTAGGACTGTGGAAAGGGCCAAATAAGGTGTCGGTCAGGTTCATTCCAAATTGTGATTTATTGTAATTTGGTAACACCTTTAAACCAAAACGGCACATAGCCGAACCTTTAGAACTACGAGTTTCAAAAAGGCAATTATTTCACGGCTGAGAGCCTTCAAACAAGAAATCTTAAAAGTCAACAAAACGAAAAGAGAATACAGTTAAAATAGCAAATAAAATAATTAAAATATGTATGGTGTCACAGCTAGGCTGGAAAGCCTCAAGACAAGGTAGACAGAACAAACATATGCCAGGTGCAATTCAAGCGCCTGAGGGTCGCAATTAAATATGGAAATTTTAAAATATATTACCATAATCTTTTAAGGCAGAAGGGCGCAATGTTTTTGCTTGGAGGGTAATTTCAAGAATAAGGTTTTAAGCAGCTTAAGGCCCACAATTGATTTTGCAAAATTCAAAAATACATAAAGATCAGTAAAAACAAGAATCTTTAAATCATTGGCTATGATAGATAATAAAGAGACAATGAAACACCGGTGAGAAGGGCAAGTAAACGACACTCAGAAGTTCCAGGGAGGTCGGTGTGCCCTCTTTCACTTAGGTGAGACAGGGGGTGAGTCCAACTACACTTGATCCGTCGGAACCCAACCAGGGGACAGCCACGGACCGACCAACACAACGACTTGCTTGCCACCAATGAGTACATGAGAACTCAAACACAAAAGGCTACGAACGTGATAATCCACAATGAAGTATGTATTAGCTGTCAAAACTACACAACATGTTGGACAGCGACAACAAGTGAGGAAAGGACGCTGCCTGAAATTACGTTGGTTGCCAGGGCAGGTAACCGGGACACTTACGGCCATAAGGCAGAAAATTCCACTGGTGCACTCAAATTGTAGTCAATCGATATAGTTAAATTCACAGCATGGCGGCTAAATTTCAGCAATAAAAATACTCGGTGTTGCTCACAGGAAAACCTCCCCAACAGCGAACCACCGATACCAACCACACAACATGAATGGACGTGGGTTGGGTAGTTGAAACCACTACTCAACTTTGACGTCCTGGGTCGGTGAACCACGAAGCTTGTAGCGATCAGACAGCTCCACACACGCTCCGACACTGTGGAGGGACCGCCAAGGGAACCAGCCGCCTGCACCGCACGCAGATCCTCCCTGGTCCGCACCAACCCACCGACCCCTGCTGATCCGTCCGCGACTGCTGCTCCGTCGCGACTGCACTGCTGGTGCGTCTCAGACTCACTTTCAGACACATGACGGCGGAAATACTGGCTCAGACCCAACCATGCAGAGGCGACACACCCATTGGCTAAACGACATCCCTGCATGAGGAAAGGGGCGACCGAAGTTCCCCAAGGTGGAGGGGCCCAGAAGCGCTCAGAGAACCAGTTACACGTCGCCCGATGAGACGGAGCACTGCCCTCAGAATGTCGACAACATCTAAAATAGTCGTTAGTGGAAATAACGGCAACTACACACACAAGCTGACAAACACTTGCATGAGGACCTGAACGATACCCAACTGTCACTACACACGCGCGAAGACAAATCGGGAGTAGATGCTCACACACATAGCCGACTCATGAACGATCGGCGAGCCAAAACGTGTCGTCCGTTAGGACGACCGATCGACCATCCACCAGGACCGTGGCCCGGCTCAAGTGATGCGTGGCGGCAATGGTCGGGCGAGCCATGTCCACTCAGACCTCACTGCTCCAACCCGACTGTACTAGTGCCGCATTGCAACTCCACGACTGGCAGGTCCGGACTGCTCTCCAGACGCGTTCCAACTGACTGGCAGCCCGAACACGCGACCCCAACTGGCTTACGACAGACAACGACCGGGAAGTAATAGCAGTCGGCCAAAGATACTACGAGAGGGGATATATCGATACACACTGCTAGCGCCGGTCACAATGAGGCAAAGCAGCAAATCAGTGATATAGTAATTTAAATTAACGTAGTGAGCTGGAGGTACGTTGAAAACATGGTGTTAAATACATGACGGTGATAACACGAGCCACGCACAGCTCAACTACATCGACTATGAAGGCATGCACCAGGCCTACAGCCTTCGAATGACTCATGAAATAATTTGTTTATGTATGATTTGCACTTGGCCTAACTTTATACAGACAAGATATACACCGGAGCGCCAGAGAAACTGGTATATGCACGCGTATTCAAATACAGAGATATGTAAACATGCACAATACGGCGCTGCGATCGGCAACAGTTATATAAGACAGCAACTGTCTGGCGCAGTTGTTAGATCGGTTACTGCTGCTACAATTGCAAGTTATCAACATTTAAGTGAGTTTGAACGTGGTGTTATAGTCGGCGCCCGAACGATGGGACACAGCATCACCGAGGTAGCGATGAAGTTGAGATTTTCCCGTAAGACCATTACAAGAGTGTGCTGTGAATGTCAGGGATCCGGTGAAACATCAAATGTAAGACATCGGTGCGGCCGGAAAAAGATTCTGCAAAAACGGGACCAGCAACGACTGAAGAGAATCGCTCAACGTGACAGAAGTTCTACCATTTCGAAAATTGCTGCAGATTTTAATAATGGGCCGTCAACAAGTGTCAGCGTGCGAACCATTCAACGAATCATCATCGATATGGGCTTTCGCAGTCGAAGGCACACTCGTGTGCCCTTGATGACACGAAGCTTTACGCCTCGCCTGGGCCCGTCAACACCGATATTGGACTGTTGACGACTGGAAACATGTTGCCTGGTCGGACGAGTCTCGTTTCAAATTGTATCGAGTGGATGGACGTGTACGGGTATGGAGACGAAGTCATGAACCCATGGACCCTGCATGTCAGCAGGGGACTGTTCAAGCTGGGGGTGTAATGGTGTGGGGCGTGTGCAGTGATATGGTGTGTTATGGAACTCCTCATAAGTCTAGATACGACTCTGACGGATGACACGTACGTAATCATCCTGTCTGACTACCTGTATCCATTCATGTCCACTGTGCATTCCGACGTACTTGGGCAGTTCCAGCAGGACAATGCGACACTCTTCACTTGCAGAATTGCTACAGAGTGCCTACAGGAACGCTCCTCTGAGTTTAAACACTTTCACTGGCCACCAAACTCACCAGACATGAACATTATTGAGAGTATCTGGGATACCTGTTCAGAAGAAATCTCGAGCCCATCGTATCCTTACGGATTTATGGACAGCCCTACAAGATTCATGATGTCATTTCCATCCAGCACTACTTCAGACATTAGTCGAGTCCATGCCACGTTGTGTTGTGGCACTTACGCGTTCTCGCGAGGGCCCTACACGATATTAGGCAGGTGTACCAATTTATTTGGCTATTCAGTGTATATAACCTTGACTCATTGTTACTTCCGTTATTTTTCACAGATTCGAGGAAACAACTGCATTTTATCTGCCTTCTGTGACGTACATCGTTTCGTCGACTATTGCGTGAAAACAGTATCATACCGCAAGTTTTTCGTACGATTTAGCAAATGCCAACTGTGTGGGTACGCACATGGGAGCCACAGGCAGAACTACATTTGTATTATAGTACCAAATCAATCTCTATCAATGCTTAACGTTTATTTAAAAGCTAAGACACGATAGAATTAAAAATTTTAAATTGTCATTCTCAGAATTTGATATTGTTATTTTCAGGTTTTCGTTGTGTTTACAAGCGAATATCATTTTAAAACAACTACGTCAGCTTTACGATAAAATTTCCTGTTGTTTGTTTGTGGAATCGTTAAAATGCTTTGCAGCACAGACTACGGACGTATGAATTTAAATAAGGAATTGTTTAAATTGGTTTAAGTACATGCAGAATTAATGGACGTTTTTGCAGTGGTTTTATCTGCTTGTTTAGAACGTGCGGCAAAAATTTTATGCGAGCTTTACCAGATCTACATGTCTGCATTAATTATACTTTTCCATATTTATAAAACTGACCTTTGAATTTCGTTTCATGCAAAACAGAGAGATTCATGTTCGTTTCTGTATGCCTTTAGCTCACATAGTTTTTAATGACATCGGCACCTCAGTAGTAGCAGCAGCAGCAGCAGCGTCAACAGAACCGCTATGATCGCTTACATTAAACAGAATTACCGTCTAATTAAGCTCGTATTATTTCTCCATTTAACGATACTCTCATGCTAGTCAAACAGATTTTGACTTGGTTCAGAAATAATTCTCATTATGTTGCTACACTGTTGTTCTTCTCCATCCCTTACGCAGTCGGTGCCTCAGATCAGAAACAATTAAACGCAGTCAAACAGATTTTGTGGTATAGTTCACCCTATACTGTTGGCCACAATAAAAGTTTTAGTGGCTTATCTTATCATAAGGTAACTTGAATAACTATAACAATGAAGGACATCGGGCCTTCTTCCGATTCACAAACGGAATCCTCTTCCTAACTTCTTAATGCTCTTATATATTCTCATTTTCACAAAGAAAATAGGATACTATTTTTGGAATAAGCGGAATTTCTACTTGATAAATATTATACTCACAAGACAGGATCCTTTAACGGACATCTCCATCACTCATATTCGCTAAAAAAATAAGACAACTTCAGTTATTCCGCAACCTTCTGCATACTAACACATACTCTCACAAGAAACCACTGCAGTGAGAGGTCGCATAAGGCCAATGATGACCGTGTAGTGCATAGGACAAACTATGGATATTCAAGGGAGGACAAGGCGCACTTATTGCAAAAACTGGTGTTTGCGCGATTCAAGGACGCTCGCTACAGTTTACAGGATGTGCGTGGTAGTGCCCTACCACATTATGCACATCAAACTGCGCACGACAAACATTACAGTGATTTCAAGGGGAGCAATAGATGATTGCGTAACTTCAAACAGCGTTAGAGAACTGAAAGATGTAAGGTAGCGAAACTTCAAAGAAAGCGTCAACTTGACGATGTATAGCGAACTGCCGAATCGACCCTAAAATTGGTGGACGAGATAAACAAAGTTATCCCACCGTTCCCACCGTTCAGTAAGGAATTTCTTTTCACCTCCGACCAACTGGTATTTGAAGAGAAAGTACATACGAAAGGAACCATGAGCATTAGAGAAGCCAAGAGAGATGTAGCAACATCAACTAATATCAGTGACTTAATGAGTTTCTACACAGTTACGCCGATTGTTAATCTGAATGGTAAATTGGCTGCAAAGTCATTTATTGTGCTACGTTAAGTTGTAGGTGCTCTGCCTCCTACAATTGTTTCTCGTTCGCGTAATCTTACAAGGGCAGTAGGGAACATCTACGTCACAACAACCAAGAATTGGGAAAATGGGTGTAAGAGAACTGGAACTATGGTATGAGCACTGCTTTTGACCAATACCTGTTCAAAATAACTTGTTTTTCTTAGTTTATGTGTAACACCATAGCTCTAATGCTGTAATGATTTATTTTGCTTTTGTTTCATTTAATGTTACATTGCTGTGCTTCTGTAAATGTGTTTGATTGAATAGATGACACAAAATTCTATACTCTTTCCTTTGTTAAAACTTTGATGTATTTGATTTGATCTGTCGTTTAAATGCTTTGTCCCATTTGGAGGGAACAAAACTTACTGTATATGATTGTAATTTTGTGTGAATAATTTTTGGTAGAAATGTCAATATGTGCAAATGTTCCGTTTTATTTAATGTATTTGGTTGCTGTTATGTAAACTGCTGATCCTCACTTAGGATTCTTAGTTATTCTGTATGTAAAAGTTGTTGTGGTTCCCCTCGGGAACGGAACTGTGTAGCGCGCGCAAATTGTGGTTGGCCTAGGTGGAAAAGGTGGAACTGATAGTCAGTCGGGGACGAACTACGAGTCGGGGACGAGCTACGAGTCGGGGCGAGCTACCAAACCATGCACTGCCATGTAAGAGATGCATATTGTGCTGGTTCCGAGAGAGGATTTTTCTGCTACTTTCCAGTGCCTCGGATGGATGGATAACTAGCTGGAACTATTCTGGAATTTGTAACTATCATCACCACCAAGAAGGGCCAGAGTCCAGCAATTCTGTCTGCGAATCCACCTACCAACATGCGGTTGCCACCACGTTGCGCAATCACTGTAACGTAATACTATAATGGTGTACAGTGAAGGATCAGCTTAATGGATGTTTTAGTGTGCACAAATATAAGGTAATTTATACCTGAATTTATGTACGTACCTTAATTTTTTCCTTATCGTAACACCTCTCAGGTTCCTTTCCGTTTGAACTAAAGTAATTACCGAGTGTCCCTACCGAAAGAAAATTTATGACCAATTTTATACTAATTAATGCCTCTTGAACTTAGTAAAAAGAAATTTAAAGTTAATGTGGCAAGAGAGTGAGTTAAAGTAAATGTTGTTTGCTGAAAATAATTTTCCTATTAAAACTGGTTATTAAAGTGCTGTTGCCAACTGCGAAATTAAAAGTTCTTAAGACTGAGGCTTATAAAGTTTTGCTTAGCAAATGATCACCTTGATATCTGTATTAAATTCAGAAAGGTGAGTCAGTTTCTTGCAATGTTGTCAACATTGTGTTTCGCTGTAGTAAAAGTGGAAAACTGCAGTTGTGAAACGTTATATACTCATGTTTGTTAAGTGTATGTCTCTCTTGTGTATAGGAAGTGCATATTAATAATATAACAGGATCCACAGTTTGTCTATTGTATTAATGCTGGGTAACAAGTAATGGGAAGACCACTAATTATAAAAAACCATAATTTCTTTAAAGCCTGAAAGTAATAGGGTGTTTCGGTATCTCTTATAATTTTGCAAATAGTTTGTGCTGCTCCAGTTGTTAGCTTCAATCTTAACGTAAACATATGTATGAGTCAGAGTTCATTGCACTCGCGTGTGGCCAAGTATAGGTTGTGTTTATCCATTAAAGTTACTAATAACTATTTTCTTGAACGAGAATGTTAATCATTCTCTTGCCTAGTTAGGCTGGCGACCGTTTTCTTTATGAGTTGAACAGTACAGATAGGCAAAATTTTGTTCGTACTGTTCAAATATTTACGTAATTCTGACTTTCATTTTCGATAAGCCATTCCCGTTAGGTACAGCACGGTCAACCTAGCAAAATTCCTCTCAGAGGGTAACACTGCTCTGTTGCTTTATACCATATTTGTTTTTACTAGATAATTATATTTCACGACCTACCTCGTACTTTAAGGTTATGGCATAGCAGTAGCAGACGGGCGTGTTATATATGATCTGTGTATGAAAATCGTACTCATTTAGAGCAAACTATCCCTCCTAAAAAGTTTGTGACATTGCAGTACATACCACCTGGAACCATTTGACAAATTCAGTGTCTGGATGTTTGTTTCTTCCGTGCCTATACAATGTATTATCGCACTATCTGCAGCTACGCCTTAAAGGATAGCCAGCTTCACGACAGACCCGCATTCCGTTGCATGCCGTGACATTCCATCAGTTCTCACCACTTCGTTACACCAACATGGTTCTATATGCATTATTTATTTAAAACTGGATACCTTGTTGAACACCCTGTTTGGTTTGTAACTACCGAGGAGTTGATGGTGCGAAAATTTGTGATCACTGCAGCGAGCCATTTTTCATTCAGTGTTCATCGTGCAAGTTAATGGTTTGTTTTGATCATTTCTTGACATCCATTTAACGTAGTGTAATACATACATCCCATAGAAGGCTGACCTCTGCACCTCCAGGACAATCATTTTCTGTCGCCCTCCCGATGAACGTGCTGAGTCATTAACAGGTAACATTTTTCGTATCATAATTGTTAACACAACAATTTCAAATGAGCTCTACTAAAGATTGAACGTGCCACCTCGCACTCAAGGGGTTCCAAGTCAGCGCAAGTTATCGATGCTAGAGGTTACAGAAATGACTTACAGGATTCTCGGGGAATTTTTTTTTCACTAAACGGCAAGGCGGTACAGTGCCAAAAGCCTTGCTAATGCCGATGAACACGGCCTCAGTGTGGACGCCTACGTTTACAATGCTGGGGATCCCAGAGAGGAATAGAGGGAATTGAGTTTCGCAAGATCTGGAAGTATTCCAATGTCTTTCTTCCTCTATAGTTTTGATCCTTTTTACGAGGATACATATACTATTAAATACGGAGAAATAACCATTTATCTTCAGAGGATATCGTTCTAAAATCTTTGTGCTTTCTGGGATATTGTTTATGCATGTAGAAACCACAATAGGTTGGACTACGAGCGAAGAGAATTCTGGGTGACTTTCTCATGTGATACAAAATGCAATGACGTACACGTGTGCTGCAAGGATCCAAAAGGTAATGTACCATATTAGAAAAGGTATAAACGCTATTACAATTGTCCACAGTAATATTTATTTGATGTTATGTTGTAAGCCGGCTTTCGGTTTCCGAGATCATAAACAGCTAAGTAAATAAGTACTATGGTACAATATTAACAACTCCTGTTTCAGTTTTTAATATGTCTGTGTTCCTAAAAGTACCAAATTAATTATATTTTATTTGACTATTCCCTTTTTATTTCAGACACAATAATGTTAATATGTTTTAATTGTGATCTACTACGATTAAAAGTGAGGTGTAATGGTTGAGTGAAAAAGAAACAAAGTTAACTGTCTGGTAAATGTCACAAAAATATCTCCATCGACAAAATGCAGATTTCTCCGGTTTATGTTATTACGGAGTCCCTTGTTTATCACTAACGTGGGGACTAATTTTAGTTAAGCACTGTATTATTATGTATTGTTATTTTAATACTGTATTTGAATGAGTTGTTATTTGAATGCATTCAGAGTTGTATGTTTTAAATTTTTGTACATTATGGTACCATAACAATTGATTGCGGGTAATTATTAATATCTAATGTGAGACGAAACCGTCCCATGTACAGCGCAGTCGCCAGATCTCACACCTCTGGACTCTTTCTTTGGGGTACGTCAAGACGTTGGTGTATGAAACAAACTTAGAAACGTATAAAGACCTGAAGGAGATTTTCACTCTGCAGCGGAGTGTGCGCTGATATGAAACTTCCTGGCAAATTAAAACTGTGTGCCGGACCGAGACTCGAACTCGGGACTTTTGCCTTTCGCGGGCAAGTGCTCTACCAACTGAGCTACCCAAGCACGACTCACGCCCCTTCCTCACAGCTTTACTTCTGCCAGTACCTCGTCTCCTACCTTCCAAAAGCCGGCCGAAGTGGCCGTGCGGTTAAAGGCGCTGCAGTCTGGAGCCGCAAGACCGCTACGGTCGCAGGTTCGAATCCTGTCTCGGGCATGGATGTTTGTGATGTCCTTAGGTTAGTTAGGTTTACCTAGTTCTAAGTTCTAGGGGACTAATGACCTCAGCAGTTGAGTCTCATAGTGCTCAGAGCCATTTGAACCATTTTCGAACCTTCCAAACTTTACAGAGGCTCTGCTGCGAACCTTGCAGAACTAGCACCCCTGAAAGAAAGGATACTGCGGAGACATGGCTTAGCCACAGCCTGGGGGATGTTTCCAGAATGAGATTTTCACTCTGCAGCGGAGTGTGCGCTGATATGAAACTTCCTGGCAGATTAAAACTGTGTGCCCGACCGATACTCGAACTCGGGACCTTTGCCTTTCGCGGGCAAGTGCTCTACCATCTGAGCTACCGAAGCACGACTCACGCCCGGTACTCACAGCTTTACTTCTGCCAGTACCTCTTCTCCTACCTTCCAAACTTTACAGAAGCTCTCCTGCGAACCATGCAGAACTAGCACTCCCTGAAAGAAAGGATGCTGCGGAGACATGGCTTAGCCACAGCCTGTGAGTATATTTACTATAAAACGGTATTTTACAAATACACCGGGTGATTTGATGCATTGTTTGGACACTGAAGTAACATCTGGCAGTGGCAGATTTCATATCACTGTCTGGTTGCACTGATATCAATCACTATTCCAAGTTTTTGTTAAGTATGTTAAGGTGAATGCTCGCATGGTTCCTTCTGTAGTGTATCGACCATACTCGGTCAAAAAGTACGCCCAACACAGGCAGGCGAGAGTGTTCTGGATTGCGAAGCAAAAAACGGATGATGGCAAATGAGAAGTAGAGCCATCTGGGTGCAGAAAGCAACAGCCGACACTGCAGCATGGTAGCGGAAGGACGAAAGCCTTTTCTCACTTGCCATAATGGAAGTGTTTAGACTATGTACCTTAAGCAACAAACGAGCATAGTATGGAGCACACAATTACTCAGTCTTTCGTATACTAAAATATTCTCGTCTCAGTATTACAGCCTACACCATGAGCCTGCAACACCTGGAGCAACATCTAGGAACACAATATGGGGTCTGTTATTCGACCACATTCGACCACCCGATAGGGCAGCCTTCACTGAGTCACAAATGTGACCGCCGCTGGACCAGAAAGCCGCCCACTCAATTGAGGGGGGTCACAGCCGCCTCCTCAGTATCGTCAGGTGTGCTCCCACACTGTCATCATTGTCGCAGCCGGAGACGTCGCTGATAGTGGCATTTGAATGACACCATGATAGACCCCATTGTTTGCACTGTCAGCAATGCTAAACGTCTGTTGTTTAGCATGAAAGGCTACTGGACACCTCCATCAAGATCTTCCTGAAGTAATTACGGCTGAGGGGCAGAATACAGAAATAAATTAAATATACTGTCATCCTCTCGTCTCATATCACTCTTCATGGATGACAAGCAAAGGGTCATCTAGCAACGGTGTCAGATCACTGATGTCACTGAACCTACAGCCTCATGCATGGTGAGCTCAAAAAATTATGTCTTTATATTGCTCATAGAGAAAAGGTTTGATGGTTGTGCATTTTATAAAGTAGATTTTACTGCGAGTAGAGAACCAGAGGATTTGTCTGTTTTTAAAGGTAATGTAAGTCACAGTGGTTAGTTCCAGTTAGACGTGCACAGTGTAACCTTGAGTGCACTCAGAATCATGTACGGAATCAATTCCAGTGAAATGTTATTATACATATGTTGCGGGGTATATGGCTATGCAATGCCGGGAGCCAAGATGGCTCATGATTAAATGTAAGAATTAAGTTAACGTATTTTGTTTTCTTGTCTTGTGAGTGTTAGTTCTCAAAATGAGACAGAACCAGAGATGCAAATTTGCTAGAGCTGAAAGCAGTACGCATATTGTAAGGAAAAGCAACACAATTAACAGCAGATAATATAGAACTGCGTTGGATGGTGGAACACAATCATTACAGTGGAGTGTAGATTTGTGTCACGAGTTTAATTTCTTGTTTTTCTGGTAATGTAACAGAGGATGTGCAAGCCTTTGTGGGAGACATTGGAAATCTGGCTCAGAAGGAAGGTTGTTCTGATAAGGAATTATAGAATGTTGCAAAATTGAGCTTAATGGGGGCAGCTAAAGCTTATGTAGGGCATACAGAAGCCCTTAAAGGAGCCACAACATTTGAAGAATTTAAAGAAGGGTTAATGCAGAGATATTCGAAACCAAATAGTACCAAACACTGTAGCGAACATTTAGGAAGGGGCACCTGCAGTACGAATCAAAGATTCATAGCCTCCCAGAACTGAAAACTGGCAGCCAGGCTGCGCGCGGCGGTGGACAGTAAGCTTTGCCATTCTTCGGACACCGTTGGGGAAGTTAGTACCTCTCTTCCTATTCCATTATTTGAGCCGCGTTAGATGATGTGTCCTTCCTAGAAGGCAGCCAACACACCTATAAGCAGTCTTGTAGGATTCAGTCGCACATCGCTCATTGGGGAAATCGCTTAATGGATTTCCGTCATATTGAGCGTTACGATTCCGAGAAGCAAGGGGTTAAACAGTTACGTAATTTGGTAAGGGATCTGCAGGTTACAGCGGAATCTCTAAGTTTTGGGAGCGAGGATGTGGAGTCGGAGCAGGAAGTTTTAAGTCGTAATCAGCTACTTGATGATAAACGGTCCGATGCGCGAGGTCTTGGTAGTTTGCCCTCTGATCACTTCGCCAAATTGCGTAACCTTATTACGTGCCTCTTTATTGGTATATCTGAGTTGTCTATTGATGATTTGCATCAAGTACAACAAGTGCTGTGGCTGCTGGTCCAGTTTGTCTCATGCTGATGCCGTGCGCATACCGCAGCGTGTGATCCTTTCGTTATTTTATCCATTAACAAAAGCGACGCTGAGTATATTGGTTTCTGAATCCCAGAAACATCAGGATTTCGTAGGACAGCTGAGGAAAAAGCTGGAGGCGCTATGCGTAATGAGATTCAGAGGAGGTATTTTCGGCGAATGCAGGAACCTTCCGAGACATTGAGCCAATATGTTGAACGAGTGCATATGTCTGTGTCAGCACTGGACATGGGGTTACCGAATCTGACAATATTCTAGAAGGCATGCGAACGGAGGATCGGTCTCGCTTGGTGTTTGCGAGCCTCGCGACAAGTTTCGATGAATTTCAGGAATTGCTAGGGTCAGTTGAGGCACTGATCTTCTCTGGCGAGCAGCGCGGGCCGGATGGAAGTCTGCCATCGACGACTTTTATTTTGCGCAATAACAAACCACGATCACAATCTGATTGCTTCAGTCGCAAGTGTTGTTTCCGTCGTGGGGAAAGTGAGCAGTTGTAAGAAGCCTCAGGTCTAACAGCTGACGCTTTGGGGCTGGGTGAGTGGACGAACGTGCCAGAGAAGATAACCGTTTCATTGTACGCCTATTCGTGCTATTGAAAGATATATATTTGTACCGGTGTTGGACAGTAACCACTTTGCACGTTATTGGACTCAGGCAGTTAGGTCTCATTTTTTCATTAGAAATGGTACCTGGAGTTTGGTCACTTGTGTAAACTGTTTCCCGTGCGCTCATCTTCTCAGTGAGCAAGAGTTGTCTCTGTTTGACAAGGTACGCGGTAGTGCATCCGTTTGTAACTTCTCATGACCGGTCAGGCATCTCATAGTTAAGGACCTGGTGGTCACATTGTTGCTCGACTGCGATTTTATTCGGCTGACCGGGCTGTTCCTTGGTTCTGCGAGTGGTTCCTTGTTCTTTAAATTTTCTCCAGCGAAGAAGATAGCCCTCTACTTCTGTCGCGGTCCGAGCCTAATTAATTCTTCAAGTTTGTAAACGGAAGAGTGTGCGTTTGGTCATCTTCAGCCGGAAGAGGTGAGACAGTTGTTGGACCTGTTGATGGAGTTTCCGGATCTCTTGTCTGACTAACTGTGTGTTACCAATTTTTTTCAATACAATATTCGTCTATTTGATGATGTTTCAGTTCTAAAGGCCCCTTATCATCTTTTGCCACCTAAAATGAAAATTTTGATGCAGAAGATCAGTGATACATTGCGGGGTGGGGTAATTAGGCCTTCCACTTCACCGAATGCTTCATCAACATTCCTTGTCGCTAAAGCTCAGGGACAGGACTATTGGCTGGTAGTCATTTTGGAATCAGTCCCCTTGCTTGATCTTCTTAACTGTTTTATGTGGTTTTCTGGGGCTAGCTTCTTCACTGTGCTTGACTTGAATCAAGCCTGTTACCAAATTCCCTTAAGAATTTAAGCATCTCACTGCCTTTTGCACGAACTGGAGTCTGTACTAGTTCAATAGAGTGCCGTTCGGGTTGGCAACTGGAACCACTGTTCTTGTTCGTTTATTGTATCGTGTTTCGGTGGATTTTAAATTTGTGTGTGTTTACAACTATCTCAATGACGTGGTTGTCTATAGCCGTTCGAGGAACACTTTTCTCACCTTGGTCACGTGTTGTTCAGACTTCGTTCTGCTGGGTTAACAGAGAAGCCATTTAAGATCACCCTCGCCAGGCGACAGACCTCATTTTTGGGTTACCTCGTTTCAGGTGATGGCATTAGGATCCACCACGAGCGAACAAAGGACCTGAAGAAATTTCCTCGACCTAGGAGTAAAAAGGAGGTGGCCAGGTTTATAGCAATAACTAATTATTTTCGCAAATTCGTTCCCACTTTCGCCCAATTTGCTGCTCCGCTTAATAATTTACGCAGGTGAGGAGTTAGCTTTGAGTGGGAAGAAAGTCAGTAGTGTGCTTTTGAGGCTATTACGACCGCCATCACTAAAGCTCCAGTGTTGGCTGCGCCTGATTTCGACAAGAAATTTATTGCCTAGGCTGACTCTTCAAATGCTGGCGTCGCCACGGTCCTTCTCCAGGAAGATCTGGGTGGAGGACGTTCTTTAGCTTTTGCCTCGAAGAGGCTGACGGTTCCGGCACTTGGGTATTCGGTGCATGAGTGTGAGGCCTTAGCCGTTTTATTTGCCCTTGAAAAGTGCATATTTTATCTTCAACACAGAGAATTTGATTTATAAACCGACAATCAGGCGTTGAGTTGGGTTCTGTTTAAGCCCAGGAAAACTGGTAGGACTGCGAGATGCGCTGTCCACATATCAGCCTTCCGTTTGAAGGTACGTCATATTAAAGGCTCCGACAATTAGATAGCAGATGCGCTTAGTCACATGTTTGAACAGCCGAAAGTAAGGTTGGGAATCCTCATGATGCTGTGTGCAGTGTGTTAGCTGAAGTTCCGCAATTGTTTGTAGCCTTAAGGTCTAGCGGGATAAGTTTCTGTCGCGGGGACCTATTAGGAGGCAATTGCTATTTGGAGGCTGTGTCCCAAAGTATTTGTTAAACGATGAGATTTTGTGTAAACAGGTAGGTGAACTCGGTGAGACAAGGATTTGTCTTCCTGTTGAGTTAGTTCCCTTCATCTTTCATTATTTCCGTATCTCCGTGGTGAGTTGTCAATTAGGCCTTTACAAAACCTTGGTGAAGGTGCGTCTCACTTCATGTGGGCTTCGTTGTACAGGAATATTCGCCATTTGGTTAATGAGTGCGAGTTTTGTGAGAGGGGTAAACCGAACACTATCTCGCCCAGGAGGATGGTGCAGGCCGAGCGAGGACAGCATCCTACGGATAAACTCTTCATTGATATCATAGGTCTCCTTCCCCCTACTAAGAGGGGCAAACGTTAACATCTTGGTTTTGTCGATGTTTTTGCTTGGCTGCTCCCTAGTCGAGGGGTTACAGCCGCCACTACTATTCATCACCAACATCTTTGAGCGGTTTTGCACTCTAGGCTCTTGTGAGCGATAGTGCTCTGCCCTTTGTTTCCAGGCAGTTTAGACAATTCTGTTTCCACAATGGCTTTAGGGTTATTACCACCACGTTGTATTATCCGCAGGAGTAGTTTGTGGAGAGCGTCAATCGTAATATTAAGGCGGTCTAAATAATGTACCACGATAAGTCTCTGAGCAAATCGGATGGCACCCTTCCCTGGCTCAACTTCGCGTTATATTCCGCTCAGCATGAGGCATCCAAAGCTGTTCCTCCCGCTCTTATGTTAGTGTATCTCCTTAATTCTCCACACTTGTGGAACATTGATGACCTTTTACCCATTTCGATCACTCTGGATGTCCTCAAGGTAAATTGGCAGCGGACCAAGTAGAACACAGAATTGGCTCAAAGCCTTCAGGCAAGGCGCTACAACCGTGGCAAACGACCCTTTCGGGGTATGTTGGGAGATAAATTTTTTGTTCGTGGGGCAAGCACAGAATGTGCTAGTGTTGGTAAGTTGCCTGCTTTGTGGGCCCTTGTCCTATCATCAATGTTTAAGGGCCGATTAATTTGTTAGTCAAGGAGTTAGCCACTGGGATGACTTTCCAAGTGCACCTTTGTCAGCAGAGAGGATCTTTCGGTTTGAACGGGAGAGGTAAAGCAGTGGCCGATTCTGAGAAGGCTCACGCATCATCCCGCTGGTGTCAATTGTGCGCGCGTTCCATCGACTCTGGCTCTCGTCGTATCAGCTTTGCTGGGTCGTATGTTCTCTCAGGGGCTGTGAGGTGGCCAGTGGGGATGTCGGACACGGAGCCGGATGGGTGTGCCTGAGTTCTCGGCAAATGGGTCTGAGCACTATGGGACTTAACATCTGAGGTCATGAGTGCTCTAGAACTTAGAACTACTTAAACCTAACTAACCTAAGGACATCACACACGTCCATGCCCGAGGCAGGATTCGAGCCTGCGACCATAGCAGTCGCGCGGTTCCAGACTGCAGCGCCTCGCGATTGCAGTGAGTTGACCGTTGGGCTATAGGGGCCCGCGTTTCCTGCTGCGTTGACCGCTGCTATCGGCAAGTTTAGTGGGCAAGGAACGGTTCTCGTCGCGTGCAACCTGCTTACGACGTGCATCAGTCAACTGTGGTGAGCTAAATACGCCAAGATGTATTGAGCAATTTGTAAGCAACCACGAGCAGCAGGGCAGTATTATCCGGTAGCTACCTGGAGTTCATAAGCTTTTATTTGAAATTATCTGTAAAGAATGTTTAGTAAGTACTTTAAGTAAAGATTGTGAGCTGGCGAGGAATCCAGTCTCTTATGTCTTTTGGTGACTCCTTTGGGGCCGTGTGTCTCGATCTGGAGGAACCAGTATTTTGCAATCTTAATCATGTACTTGAAATCATGGTTTGTTATTATTGAGTTTTTGATACTACTGATTGTAATTCCTGATTGTTGCGGATCTCATAGCCCTTCTTGGGGCGAGTTATTGAATTTGGCCTGTAACTTGTGTACGCTCAGCCTAAAGGTACGCACTTGTGGATCATATGTGTGCGTGCTTGTATTTGCACACTCTCTTACTCTGTGTTGAGGAGCCCTTCGGGTTATAAGAGTACAGTTTAACCAGCCGTTGGCTTTTTGGTACATATCCCAATTACAGTGTCTATTACCTCTAAGAGGCCCCAGTGAAAATATATCTTGAACTTAAAAATCTTGTTTAAATAATTATGTAATTATTCTTTTAAATGGCCTTGTACATTGCTTCTTGTTATTGCTAGCAAGTTGAACTTTCAATGTTATGAGCGGGCCTCTCCCATATTGAAGTTTTAACAGTTGCTTTTTCAATTGCCCGTTTAACTATTACTGTGCATGTTAATTTTTCTCAAACTTGGTTTGCTGTATGTTGTTTGGTATATGTTGCCAGTCTTGTACCGGCAGCGATAGCGCGTTGCTGTTCTGCTAGTCCGGGCTTTCCCATCATCCCACGAGGCTAAGTGTTGGCAGGTCACACACCATTCTGCGGATCTCCTGTTCCAAGCCCAAGTTGAGTGAATATAAACTGTCAACCACAATAAACTTTTCTTTTACACAGGGTTATCGGTTTCGGTCTGTTTTAGGCCATCTTCAGACCCGCAACATTACGTACGCGTAGATGGTGGCTGTGAACAGAGAAGGCGCTACACTTCAACTAAGGCTAACTGCTACAGCAGTTCGTGGAATTGCAGAGCCTCCTCTGTTCAGCCACCGTCTACATCATGGTGTGGGACTGAAGATCGTCTTAAACAGACCGAAACTGGTAACCTTATACAAAAAAAGTTTATTGCAGCTGTGACTGTTTATTTTCAATTTTAAATAATAAATAAATCGTTATACGCCAGAAAGACATGTTCTCAAAAATTACTCAGTTCGTTCTTATTCTTTTGGTACCGTGCCACGGCGGGGATGTCGCCAGATTAGGAAGTAACTGAGTCAGTAACTTTGTTATTCTAAGGCTCGTATGGGTGTATGATGAAAGTATTTGGGTAAACTGAGCAATGAGTATCTTGATTTCCTTAAGACATTAAGGTTTTCATTGTCATTATTATTTTAACTGTGTTATAGGGGCCACGAAGTTTAAGTACTGAACTGCATTTATCTGGAAGCGACCTGTGGCCAATCAGTGAAGTATTACTGTTGCTTCGTTTTTGGGATGTGGGTAGCCTTTAGGCACCTTGGCCGTATCTTGTCTATATCAGAGCAGAATATCCAGTGAAAATTATTCGTATTTTAATGTTTTTTATTTAATGTTTCTTGAACTTGCATTCAAGTCCAGTTGTGGTTCAGCCCACAGTTGTGATCTAGTTGCGGAGACAGATTACCGCCACAGATTTATTTAATTGTTGAAATTTTTGGGGTACTATTTGTAATTTTGTGTATAGTGTCAAGGTCCTTATAAACTGTGAATCTAATTTAAAAATCTTAACCATTTTAACAGAAGAAAAATTCGGAGTAGAAATTAAAATCTATGGAGAAGAAACAAAAACTTTGAGATTTGCTGATGAAATTATAATTCTATCAGAGGCAGCAAAGGACCTGGAAGAGCAGCTGAACAGCATGGACATTGTCTTGCAAGGAGGATATAAAATTAACACCAGTAAAAGCAAAAGGAGGATAATGGAATGTAGTCGAATTAAATCGGGTGATGCTGCGGGAATTAGATTAGGAAATGAGACGCTTAAAGTAGTAAATGAGTTTTGCGATTTGGGGAGCAAAATAACTGATGATGGTCGAAGTAGAGACGATATAAAATGTAGACTGGCAATGGCAAGGAAAGCGTTTCTGAAGAAGAGAAATTTGTTAATATCGAGTATAGATTTAAGTGCCAGGAGGTCGTTTCTGAAAGTATTTGCATGGAGTGTAGCCATGTATGGAAGTGAAAAGTGGACGGTAAATAGTTTGGACAAGAAGAGAGTAGTAGCTTTCGAAACGTGGTGCTACAGAAGAATACTGAAGATTAGATGGGTAGATCAAATAACTAATATGGAGGTACTGAATAGAATTGGAGGCAAGAGAAATTTGTGGTACAACGTGACTAGAAGAAGGGATCGGTTGGTAGGGCATATTCTGAGGCATCAAGGGATCACCATTTTAGTAGTGGAGGGCAGCGTGGAGGGTAAAAATCGTAGAGGGAGACCAAAAGATGAATACACTAAACAGATTCAGAAGGATGTAGGTTGCAGTAGGTACTGAGAGATGAAGAACCTTCCACAGGATAGAGTAGCATGGAGAGCTGCATCAAACCAGTCTCTGGACCGAAGACCACAACAACAACAACCATTTTTATGTATTTCAAAATAATCTCGGTAACTGTCACTTGCCTCATCACTGAATTGTTATTAAGTAAAAATATTTGTTGAGAATGACAAATGACGCATCAAGTTGGTACACCATTCCACACCGAGCGAGGTGGCGCAGTGGTAAGACACTGGACTCGCATTCGGGAGGACGACGGTTCAATCCCGCGTCCGGCCATCCTGATTTAGGTTTTCCGTGATTTCCCTAAATCACTCCAGACAAATGCCGGGATGGTTCCTCTGAAAGGGCACGGCCGACTTCCTTCCCCATCCTTCCGTAATCCGATGAGACCGATGACCACGCTGTCTGGTCTCCTTCCCCAAAACCAACCAACCAACACCATTCCACACGTATTCCTAAATTAATCCCGATCCTTGTTCAATGTATCACTAACTACAACAACTTCTGAATACTAAATTTCTGGAGGAACTACTTATTTCAATACAGTTAGAGCAGATAATAGCATGACCTGACAAACATTTAGAAGGGGATTTACGTTTATGCGTAACTGATATTTTATGTAACATGTGCTCACTATCGTAAGATTACTATTAATATTTGAATAAGAACATTAACAAAAAATTGTATACCCTATAATTTATACATGTAGAGTGTTGATAAGTAGGATGGTGTGGGCGAATCCAGTCTCGTTATGATTTTTGAGGTAACGGCCTGGAAGAGAGTGGTTACGCCTTTTCTTGAAGGGGCACAAAAATATCCACAGAAACATCATTCAATATGTCTCTAGGTTTTACAAGAGAAAATGTGGAATATTTGCTCTCTGCTTAACAAGAGATGGGGAAAAACAACTATCCACCGGGTAGATTATACAAGGTCGGCGAAATTAGTCTAAGAATTGCGCAGAGCGAAGATGCCCCTGTCATTGCAAGAAAGTGAAAGCTACAACTAGCAGCCAGTCCTCTGCCGGGAGGGGATCACTTGCGACCGTTGTCCCCTGCGTGAGTGTTACAGGAAATTTTGTCTCATCGATAACCATATTCTATCGCAAGAATCTCAGCAGTCTGCAAATAACAGGTGCTGCACCTCGTTGTTGAGTTTCATCCCTCTAGGTGGATTCAAAGCAAGAACTTCATTGATTGGTTTCCTGTCAAAGGTGAAGCCAACACCAGAATCACCGGTGCTTCTGAGTCTGGGTGGGCATATAGCCATTATGGAAATATGGATGTCTGCAAATAACAGGTGCTGCACCTCGTTGTTGAGTTTCATCCCTCTAGGTGGATTCAAAGCAAGAACTTCATTGATTGGTTTCCTGTCAAAGGTGAAGCCAACACCAGAATCACCGGTGCTTCTGATTCTGGGTGGGCATTGAAAGGTGGCTACACTGAGCCACAGCGCCAGAGATCGCTAGAGAGCATTGTTCCGCCGCCTCCACGGACAGTGATTGTTCAGATGTCGTAGTGCAGTGCTTGTCCAGGACTCGTAGTAGTCAGTTCGTGTTCAGATGTGCTAGTAAGGAGTGCTTGCTGAGATGTGATACTGAAAAGTTCTTGTTGAGATGTGGTAATAGCGAGTCGGTGTGGAGATATATTGTAATTATGAGAGTGATTTTGGTCAATATATGAAGGTAACGAAACTTGATTTATTTTTCATTATTTCCATGTTTTAAATAATGCGTCATTACAGGTTCAGTCAACAAAGCATCTGGCTTGTGTTCTTGGATTAGAGTGTAATTCTGGTTTTCTTGAGTAATTATGGTATTTTTATTTCCTTTAATTAATTCAGTATAAATGATATTTAAAATTTCTTGTGTTGTTGAAGAAGAACCGTGCCAGATGCGTACGTTGAGTCACACTCCCACACACAGAACAGTTACTCTTGTGCTTGTTGTTGCGTTGGTTTTATAGTTGCTGGGGACTTAATTAATTAATTGTGTTAATGAAAATTTCCATTTCATTCCTTGTTGTTGTTCTAAGCAGTCAGATTGCGTAATAATAACAGTCAGGGCCAACCGTTTACGAGATTTCGTAAACGGACAGACAGCTACTAAATCGAGAAATTAAAATTATTTGCATTACATTTTAATTAAGCCCCCATGCACGTGGCGACCGCTGCTTCGGATCGTCCCTTGGAATTCTTCTGATTGTAGAAATAGTAGACAGTAGCATTGTTGTAGTAATTTGTAGTTTAGTAATTGTAGTCTATTTTGCATGTGTAGATTTGGTAATTGTCATTCTTCTAATGGTATTTTTTTTTTTGCAAAATTTCATTTCTGTTGTCTTGTCTACGGGTTTGACAATTAGTGCAATTATTTCAATTGTTCGATGATCGTGTTTGAGGGAAACATTTCGAGTGAATGGTATTGTTGGAGATAAAGAGTCATAGTGTATAATTTCCGTACAGTGACGAGTTTTGTATGTTTTGTAAATGATTACGCGATCAATGAAAAAGGCAAAAATGATGAATAGTGAGAATGACGAAGTTGTTGACATGGCGAACTCGCCAACACAGGAGAACAGTATGTTGAATAATGAAGTGGAAAACAATGTAATAAGTCGGGAAAATAGTCCGGAACCATTTCAAAATTTTTCTACAGCTATGACGAAGGAAACTGGTTTCGCGGGAAATGTTAGGGGCGAAAAGAATTTCGAACAAGTTAATATGGAGCAGTTGATGAGTGCAATATTAAATTTTCGATCTGAATTAAAAACTGAGATAGGAACAATTAAAACAGATATAGGGACAATTAAAACGGATATGGGAACAATGGAAACACGGTTAGGATCTTAATTAAAAACAATGGAAACACGTTTTGACTCACTGGGATCACAGTTAGGATCTGAATTAAAAACAATGGAAACACGGGTAGATTCGCGAATAGGGACATGTTTCAAAAACATGAAGGATGAATTAAAGAAAGAGATTAGAGAGGAAGTACAACCGATTTTGAATGCTCACAATAATAGATTAATTGTAGTAGAGATTAGACAAAGGGAACAGGATAGAGAAAAGGAAGAAAGAGATCGCGTGATAGTACAAAAATTTTCAGAGTTAAATTTACAACGTGCACACGATAAGGAAGAAATATTTGAGAGAATCGAGGAATCCGTTCCAAATGACAGAATAAATAACTTAACGCAACAGTGTGAACAGTTAACTACTAAATGTGACAATACTGAAACCCGAGTCGCGACACTTACGGAAGACGTAAATATACAGAAAGAACAAATAGGTGATTTGTCGGAAAGAGTTGAGGAGATTTCAGATAAATTGACAAGTCTTAGTTTAAATGGGGATAGAGATTCAGATGATACAGCTCCATTACCATTTGCAGAAACCGAAGAGTACCAGAACATAAATAAGTATGTTGAAAATCAGGGAAAGTTTAATGAACGCGTTAAAAGGGAAGTAGAGGCATTACGAAAGCAAGTCAAACAAATCGAAGGTGAAATTGTAGGAAAAGACAGCAAAAGAAATTTAGAATCACAGGTAGCAGAGGGGTTTGAAGAAAGTAATTTGTTTCATTTACGGGATGCAACAAGAGAGCGCCAGGCGCGCGAACTTGACAATAATCGACATTCAAACTGGGACAGACGCGGTAGGTCTTTGTCGCCACGAGGCGAAAACTTTGACTATAAACACTTTTTGACTGTTCGGAAATTTAAGATCTTCCGCAATTCTAAAAATGACATACATCCATGTGCATGGTTAGATCAATTTATGTATGCACTCCCACCAAATTGGCCACTAAGTCACAAACTGGAATTTATGTGTGGATATTTAGAAAACGAACCGGCGACGCGGATGCGTGCACTCATTAGAGATTGTAATAATCTGAATGATTTTTATCATGCATTTCTATCGGCATATTGGTCCGAAAACACGCAAGACAGAGTCAAACACAGTCTTATTATGCAGCGTAATTTCAAACAGTCTGAATTCCGCACGCCAGCAGAATATTTTGAAGACATGATTCGAAAGAATCAGTTCCTTTCCAACCCTTACAGCCCGACTGAATTAATTCGCATTTGTTTAACTAAGCTGCCACAATCCATAAGACAAATTGCTTTAGCCGGAAGATGTAAAGACGACATTGAGACTTTTAAGACTTTGCTACAAGAACTTGAGTATGACAACGACGACGGGACTTCTTGTAATTTTTTCAGTAGCAGTAATTACAATACATTTTCAGAGAAAAGGGATAGTGATCGGAACGGACGTTATATGGGTAACTTTGAGAATGACAGACGTAACAGACAGGACAATAGATACCAGCCTTATGACAATAACAGACGTTCTAACAGAGATTACACAGACAATTATAATAACGGTAATTCTTACCGGAATGATCAATCATACGGAAACAGTAATCGGTATCATCAAGACAGAAATTATTCATACAATAATAGAAACTCTTACTACAGAAATAACCAGGGTAGTAGGTCTAACAATAATTTCAGAAGTGACAGTCGAAATTATACAAGAAGTAGTTATGCAGACAGACAGGAAAACAGAAATTTTAATGACAGACACAACCAAGAATTTGCATCTAGCAGACAGGAAGGACCTAATTGGCATCCTCTGCGTGACAGAAATTCAGAGAGACAAGTGGAAATAGTAGAAATTGATCCGCAAAATGTCGGGAATAATCAAAGACGTGACGCAAACAATCGACAATGACTAGCAGCTTCGGCTTCTGGCAGCAATATAGACGGTTCAGAAAGTAATGACACTACGACTTTACACTACGTACGCCTGGAAGACATGAGAGACATTTTGCTAGATGAAAAGGAAAATAATGTAGACGCATTTTTACATCCTGTTATTGAAGTATGTGTGGGTAAGAATAAGTTCACTGCAGTTTTAGATTCTGGGAGCCCATTGAACGTCATTAGTGAATCAGTTTTTCGTATATGTGAAAGAACTATTGCCTGTCCTGTGTTACCTATTTCTAAAACTACAATTCGAGGAGCGATTTCTGGAAAAGGTGTGGAAGTTAAACAACAGACCAACCTAAATTTCATTTGTCAAGGATACGAATTTTCGGCTAATTTTATTATTGTTCCATTACTCAGTACACAGATTATATTAGGTATGGAGTTTCTTAACACACATAAGGCAATTTTGAACTTTAAAGAAGGAAGTGTGAATTTGAATGTTGCCGGTATGCCGAAATGTTTGAAATTTTTCGGGTGTTTAGCAAGATCTGAATCAGATACAAAATGTTTAAGGTTTCTTACTTCTGATGTTTTCGTTGAGCATTATGACGACAGTGTGTTTATTCATGACAATGACAATAGATACAGAGACGCGATGGAGGATATAATTAGTAGCGAAGAATTAATTAATGAAAAGGTTAAAAAAGCTGAAGTGCCAGATGACGTTGCAAGAGAAGAGCTGCACCATATTTTGACTTCACATGCTACAGTGTTTAGTCATCACACAGGAACTATACAAGGCTTACAATATTTATTTAAAGTAAAAGAACACACACCATTTCGCGGAAAAACGTACGCTATTCCTTTGGCTTACAGAGACAAGGTTAAGAATGAACTTCAATACATGTTAGATCAGGGCATTGTTGAGCCAGCAGTCAGTCCTTATACCAGCCCATTACACGTTGTTCTTAAAAAAGGATGGGTCAATTCGTTTGGTTCTGGATTCCAGACAGATAAATAATATTATTATTCCTGAAACTGACCGTCCACAAAATTTAGATGAACTTCTTCAACATTTCCATGGAATTAAAGTTTTATCCACGATTGATATGCGCGCAAGTTTTTGGCAAATAGAACTCCACCCTGATTGTAGAAAATATACTGCTTTTTTAGCCTTTGGTAACTGTTACCAGTTTCGGAAATTACCGTTTGGACTTACTGTATCTTCAGCAGCATTCATTCGTAGCTTAAATGAAATTTTACCTGTTTATCTTCGTGACAATATTACTTCATATGTTGACGATATTCTTATTGCTAAACGTTCTTGGAGTGAGCATAACAAAATTTTGGATTCATTATTACGTATTTTTGCACGAGTTGGCATGACAGTGAACTTGGAAAAATCAGAATTTGGTCGTTCTCAGGTGAAATTTCTCGGTCACATTATTTCTACAGAAGGTATTCTTCCCGATCCAGAGAAACTAGATGCTATTCGTAATTATGCTGTTCCTACCACAAAACGTGATGTTCGTAGTTTCCTTGGTGTTTGTAATTTTCTTAGACGGTTTGTTAGATTGGACAATTTGGCCACACCTCGTTTATGTGAACTATCTGGAAAGAATTCTAATTGGTGTTGGGATGAGGAAGCTCAATCAGAATTTGAACAACTTCGTGACGCTTTAGTTGCTGCTCCACTTCTTTCACATCCGGATTTATCTAGAGATTTTTGTTTGGCGACGGACTCATCATACAAAGGCCTAGGTGCACATTTATTTCAAGAGATAGAAGAAAACGGCGTTGTAGTACAGAAGACTATTGCATTTGGAAGTCGTGTTCTCTCTAAATCCGAAAAGAATTATTCGATTACGGAACTTGAAGCTTTGGCTGTTGTTTGGGCTTTCACAAAATTTCGCACATTTTTGTTTGGTAGACATACTAAGGTTTACACTGATCATCGAGCTTTGGAATTTCTTATGTCGACAAAATTAACTCATGGCAGATTGTCACGATGGGCGCTGTATCTACAGGAATTTGATTTTAGTATTGTTTACATACAGGGATCTTCAAATATTGTTGCTGATGCTTTATCACGTGCACCTATGGGTTTGAAACAATGTGCTGAAGAGGACTGCAAAGAAAACCATTATTGTTTGATGTACATTCAAGGTGTTGCGTTTGAGAACTTTATTTCGTCTTCGCTCCAGGACATCGCTAAGGAGCAAAATAAGGATCCAATCTGGAAGGACATTAAGGAGAAGTGGCGGAGAAAGGAAAGCGTAGCGATTAGACAGCATTATTTAGTTCGCAATGACATTCTTTTTAAACGGAAATCGGTCGACAACTCTGTTTGGTTAGTTTGTATTCCTGATGAGTGGGTCAATAAATTGATTTGGTACACACATTTTAGTTATGCGCACTTTGGTCCCAGAAAATGCTTTCATAAATTACGAGAAAATTGCTACTTCAGTAATATGGAAAAACGTATTCGATCCGTTCTTGCCAAATGCAAATTATGTCAAATGGCTAAGCCGCCAACTGTTTCTCACAGAGCACCGTTGTTTCCTATCATTCCAGCGAAATTAAAGGACATGGCTGCAGTCGATTTGTTCGGTCCAGTGGTTCGTTCTACTAATGGTTTTGCGTACATTTTCGTAGCAGTGGAATTGACATCAAAATATGTGTGTTTTACACCTTTACGCAAAGCAACAGCTCGTTCAGTATCTAACGCTTTCATCAAACATTTTCTTAAAGAAGTGGGTCATGTTGATAAGGTTATATCAGATAATGGATCACAGTTTCGCTCTAAAATTTGGCTTCGTACTCTACGGCGACGTAAAATTAAACCAATTTTCATTTCACTTTTTCACCCTCAATCTAACGCTTCAGAGAGATGGATGAAGGAAATCAATAAATTGTGTCGTCTTTATTGTCATCAGAATCACAGAACGTGGGATCAGTATCTTCATATTTTTCAAAATATTCTGAATGAACTCCCTAATGATTCAACTTCTTTACCGCCTACACTGATATTAAAAAATAAAGCACCGACAAATCGCATTTCTGAAAGCGTTCCTTTTCCGCCTTCACGAAAACTGCGGCATTCTGAAGTTGTCAACCTGGCTCTACAAAATATTGCATCGGCGGCTGCTAGAAGAGAGAAATCAGCGAAACGTCCTGGTCGTTTAAAAATCTTGTCAGTTGGCCAGAAGGTGTTAATTAAGTCCCACCGTTTGTCTCATAAAGGAAAAGGATTGTGTCGCAAATTTTTTCTGCTTTATAATGGTCCATTTAGAGTTCGCAAAATTATTCATGATAACACTGTTGAAGTAGATACTCTTAAATCTCGGCGCTCTAAGGGAATACATCATATATCGAACGTAAAAATTTTTGTGGAATGACATACTTTTGAGAAACCAACAGCTACATGTAAACACGAAGAGAGTACAAGGATACCGCGCTGTGTTTAGGCGGCGGCACATACTCAAAGCAACAGTCAGTCTGCGCGCCGCACAAGGCAGTCGTTGACCGCAAACAATCACTTCCTACGTCACGCGCCTACAGCTGATCGAGCGCTCAGTGCGAATGCACTGACAGACGTAAATAAATACACAGTTTAATTTCTCCGAATAAATTCTGTATAAAGCTATAAGGACTTCATAAATTATGTTATTAACGTTCAGTATTTTTCAGGATACGGTTGTATAAAATATTTAAGACCTTCAGGTAAATTCTGTGCGTGTCCGATGTTAAGAGGACTTGCTATCGAGAAAATTTTCAGGAACAATGTAATTGCGAAGAAGAAAGTAATAAACTAAAAAGGTAACGATTAATTGAGTTTATTTTTCAGGTAACATATTTCCACTTAGGTACGTACTTTAGACGTAATTTGCTGCTCGCGATTACGTGATTCATACTTTGTGCTAATTTCATGTTCTATGAATTTACTTGTGAAGCGACGTGCTTGCGCACGTTAACTGATTTTGACAATGAGTGATTAATGAACAGGGTTGCTATTTGTATATATTATGCATCGCTTGGCTGCTATGCTCTTTCACTGATGTCATATTTTTCTATTATGTGCCTGCTGTGCTTATTTATTTAAATTATAATTGTCACCTGATTAATTGTGCTGATGTGGTTAGATATGTAAGTTATACTTTGTGATTTATCTGCTTGCGCCTTCATGGGTACTTATTAAGATTACATATAAACATTTATTTGCTTATGCTGATATGATGCTAATGACCTGTTTATTATGATAGATAACATATTTGCTGCCTTGCTTATGGATTGCATATTTACACATTTCTGTTTTGTTGTCATAACTACTCTTCAATTTAGTATATAGAAATGCTGATATACTGTGTACAAACATAGAGACTAGGTTACACTATGGTATTAATTGTAGATTGTTCGCTTGGCAGAGCCTTGTTATAGGGATTGTGCTGCATCCACTTGTTGACATTCTGTTCTCTACTGGTATATTTACTCGCTATTGCATGTTTTGCTTACGCTCAGTGCCTTATATTTTTAAGATAAGAAAATGAACTGCTATAATTCGACGAACGACATTAGTACAAGAAAGTCATAGAAGTCACATGAGCTGAGGTTTTATGGAAGCTGTATAAATTTATGCTAATAGGAAGGAAGCTAACGACATGACAGACCAAAACTAGGTTTAGACCATTGACAGTATTACACTGCATTTTGGTGAGCAATTGAAATAGGAAGTGACACTTGACACAAAAAATACTCCACATGCTTGCTTCTGCTATGATTCTTGAAGTGGTGTACACACTGTGAAATATTATGATCATTCACACTCCGTAATCGTACTTAATCACTGAGAGTTATTCGAACTAAAGTCTGTTAGAGGTCATGTATGCATTTCTTTTATTTAATGATGGACAAGGAACCAAAATGTATCTTATAATTTATAATGAGTAGAAAATTTGGGTCAGATGGATTACACAGAGGTTGTGTGTGGACACTGTGTCTTCGGATTGTATGGGATGCTGAATTGAAGTTGCACTAGGATTTTGTCTGTACTTGTTCGAGGAGACTGACTAGAGGAAAGAGTTGTTATGGAAGTGAAATGATATTGGTGCTGAGGTTTATATGTATCGACGTATTATTGAGGTATTGAGATTATGTGAAGTTGATGATTATTCGAGTTTCGTGGACAAGAGGTAAGGTAAATGAGGTATTATTGAAGTATTAAGATTAAGTGATGATTATTGGAGTTTTGGTGGATAAGAGGTAAAGTAAGTGAGGAGCATATTTTTTTTGTTGGTCCATATGGAACAAGGAGGATGAAGATGGCAGACGAGAACACTCAAGTAGAAAGAAGATTGCCTACACACACACTTTGTCAAATCACTAAGCAGTATACACTTTTTTTTGAAGAGAGGAAGTATTTGCATATCTTGGCTCTCTGACAGTTGTTCAGCAACAGTACATTTTGATCTGGCTTGGCAAACATTGGTCTTGACATGATGACTATGACGTTGACTAACTATTATTGACTGTTATACATTGCTGCCACTACTACTTGATACACATGATGAACATAAAATTTTGACAGAATTGCATTTACACAGTTAACACTATTCAATTACACAGTAGCACTAATGTGGATGAAAGATGAGTGAGTGTGTTTTGTATGTTTTCCTTTGATAATCCCAGAGAAGTGATCCCAACCTATCTCCTAAATATTATTTCACTTGTTTGTTGTGGCTTGCACTGACACCCATAAATATTATAGGTTAACTGTTATTGTGTACTGTAATAGTTAATGTGACAATTACCTGATATCATTTGTGTGTTTATTATGATTTGTATGTTTAGTGTAAGAGCATTGATAATAATTTGTTAAAGAAATTGTATGTGCATTCAAACTATTGTTCATGACTGAACTGTCTCAGTAGTTATGGTGAATAGTATGGAGTGTTACTTGCACTTTTTCTACATGATTGGTGCCACAAGGACATGTTTAATTTCTGCTGATGAACTGTGTGATCAGTGATTGTAAAAAATTATGGACTGTTACTTGTACCTTTTCTACATGATTGGTGCCACTAGGACATGTTTAATTTCTGCTTATAAACACTGATGAACAGTGTGAACAGTGCTAGTGAATTTTATGGAACTGCTTCTGCTGAGAAATGTGACTTGTTGCTGTGTGCACCTGATCAACATTGCTGGTGCCACTAATGGACTGCTTCTACTGAAATGGTGTTACTTGTTGCTGTCTGCACCTGCTCAACATTGCTGGGTGCCACTGATGGATTGCTTCCACTGAAATGAAGTCACCTGTTGCTGTGTGCACCTGATCAACATTGCTGGTGCCACAAATGGACTGCTTCTACTGAAATGGTGTTACTTGTTGGTGTCTGCACCTGCTCAACATTACTGGGTGCCACTGATGGACTGCTTCTACTGAGATGATGTCACTTGTTGGTGTCAGCACCTGTTGACCATTGCTGGGTGCTACTGCTGGAACTGTCAACTGCTTATTCTTGAGCTATGGAAAGCGTTTATGTGAATATTTGTATAAACTGATTTTTTGTGTATTACTGTTTGTGAAAAGCTATGAGACTCTTACCTGCACATATTCGTCATTGCTGACGCTATTGATTGAACTGTTTAACCACATAATACTTGTGTAAACTGTTATGTAAAGTCACATGTATGAAAGAATTTGTATTGCTTACTGTATTTTATATATTAGGTTATTGAAATGTCAGTGCAAAGCCAAAAGTTTATCTAGTTATATGATATTTACGTATTAATATTATCTTTTATTTTTGTCTGTATTTTTTTGACGAATTTGGTGGTATTTTCACCACCAATGCTGGCAAAAATACCATCAAATTCTAGCCGTGGAGGAAGGGCATATGAAAGGTGGCTACACTGAGCCACAGCGCCAGAGATCGCTAGAGAGCATTGTTCCGCCGGCTCCACGAACAGTGATTGTTCAGATGTCGTAGTGCAGTGCTTGTCCAGGACTCGTAGTAGTCAGTTCGTGTTCAGATGTGCTAGTAAGGAGTGCTTGCTGAGATGTGATACTGAAAAGTTCTTGTTGAGATGTGGTAATAGCGAGTCGGTGTGGAGATATATTGTAATTATGAGAGTGATTTTGGTCAATATATGAAGGTAACGAAACTTGATTTATTTTTCATTATTTCCATGTTTTAAATAATGCGTCATTACAGGTACAGTCAACAAAGCATCTGGCTTGTGTTCTTGGATTAGAGTGTAATTCTGGTTTTCTTGAGTAATTATGGTATTTTTATTTCCTTTAATTAATTCAGTATAAGTGATATTTAAAATTTCTTGTGTTGTTGAAGAAGAACCGTGCCAGATGCGTACGTTGAGTCATACTTCCACACACAGAACAGTTACACTTGTGCTTTGGTTTCGTAGGTTTTATAGTTGCTGGGGACTTAATTAATTAATTGTGTTAATGAAAATTTCCATTTCATTCTTTGTTGTTGTTCTATGCAGTCAGATAGCGTAATAATAACAGTCAGGGCCAACCGTTACGAGACTTCGTAATCGGACAGTACAGCGACTGAAAATTAAAATTATTTGTATTTTCATTACATTTAATAAAGCCCCCATGCAGCATATAGCCATTATAGAAATATGGATGTCTGCAAATAACAGGTGCTGCACCTTGTTGTTGAGTTTCATCCCTCTAGGTGGATTCAAAGCAAGAACTTCATTGATTGGTTTCCTGTCAAAGGTGAAGCCAACACCAGAATCACCGGTGCTTATGATTCTGCGTGGGCATATAGCCATTATGGAATTCTGGATGTCACATGCGAAAAGCATGTCAGCGTATAGTGTCTGCCCCCTTATACCTGCCACAAGATGCAACTACTGGATAGAATTTTGACGAGTCGTTTGAAATCCTATTGCTCTTAGTATGGATGAGGACACTGCCGAACTGTTTGGGAAGGCATACCGCAACTACCACACAGAAGACATGGCCGTAAATGGGTTCTGGGTGACTGGAATATACCCGTTAAACCCTCATATTTTCTGGATGCGGATTTCATTGCCTACAGTGAAGGAATAATTGAGCATTTACCCAGTGATCCAGGAAATGAAACATCCGCACGAGCTGTGGCGTCTAAAAATTAAAAGGCTGATGTCGAAGTCGAGACGGGACCATCTTCCGCCACATCTGAAATTACACCTCGGAAAATCTCACGCGCTCCGAAAATACGAGTAAAGCAGAGGACCAGCACCAAGGGAAGAAAAGCAAGTTCTTCAGCAGTCTTATCCTCGTCTCCATACAACAGATGTCTTGAAGCAGCAACGACAGCAACATTTAAACTGAAGAAGAGGAAGGAGAGGCCACCAAAGGATAGGAATAAAGAATCATCTGATTCTGTGGATGATATTCTTCGTGTGCGCTACGACACGTCGACCCTCAGTGTACCGGACTACAGCGTATCCAGCAATAAAGATGTCGATGGTCTCTTCCGTTCAGGTACATTTTCTCACGACAAGGCAGGGGAAGAAAGGGTAATGTCTCTAATGCGTGAAATATGGGCTCACACTGAATGTGCAGGCTACAATAAGAGACGATATGTGCGTCACTTCTTCAAGTGAAATCACTTACAGTATGGAATTTAATAGCTGAACATTGTATATCTTTTGTGTTTTTGTGTTTTATCATGTTTTCTTTGATAACTAATTACTAGATTTTCCATTTTCTGCTTTAATCACAACAAACTTGAAAAGAATGAACTCTTACATATTTATATCGCATAATCTGAAGTCAAAAATGTCAATTGCAATTTAGAAAAGTTCCTAACGTATCCATTCCTAATTGAACGAAATACTGAAATGCATCTCACAGTATGTGCTACAGATATTTTGTTTGCATAATGAGAAATTTATGAACAGAAAACATTTGTACCTTTCCTTTTTGTGTGCCATTCTGGGGCTGCTTTATCGTATATCTTCCTGCACCACTCTTCCAGTAGTGTATTTTGTCTACTGTGTTTTGTGTAGTTCAAAAAACGGCTCTGAGCACTATGGGACTCAACTGCTGTGGTCATTAGTCCCCTAGAACTTAGAACTACTTAAACCTAACTAACCTAAGGACATCACACACATCCATGCCCGAGGCAGGATTCGAACCTGCGACCGTAGCAGTCACACGGTTCCGGACTGCGCGCCTAGAACCGCGAGACCACCGCGGCCGGCTTTCTTGTGTAGTTGTAGAGGTTTATTATCACATTCTATTGTGTATCTTCTTTTCTCCCATATTGTTGACACACTAGGGTATTGCTTTTCCTGTGCATTTGTGTCTGGGTCACGAACTACGCTGCAGTGTATCCTTAAACATAGTGTTTATCATTTTTTCCCCTGCTGTGGTTTTCTGCCTTTCGGGAAGGAGGTGATTAATGAATGAAATTATGATTGCCTATCTGTCTCACACACCGGATCCTGATCGCTTCTGAAACTATTAATGTTCTTGGACCAGGTGAGAGATCAGGGGCTTGATGAAATCCTCTTAAAAATGCAATGCCTCATTACACTGATGGCCTATTTTAATTACCTGACTGCATGGGAACTAAGGTTCGTTCTTCCACACGATCTAAAATTTTCAATCCTCTCGGAATATCATGAGTTCCAAAGGGTAAATGTTTTGCACTTTTCGTAATTGCTTTCAAATGAAGTTAAATGCTTCAGAAAATGTTAACCAATAAATTAAAGTCATAGTTCAAGTTCTACAAACACTTTTCTTAAAACAATACAAACATTGGGCCTTGTTTATGCATACCTATCTTAAGCAGCTCAAGCAATCCAAATTCAATTTCAATTCAGTCAAAGCCGGCCTGCCGCAGAACGAATGATCGACGCCAGTCTACCAAGAATGAAACGCAACCACTGACTGCACACAATTAGATTTTTTTATGTTTTTTGTTCCTTATTCTGCAGCAGTGACAGCCCGATGTTCTTCGGATGCCGGAATATTGTCGCTCTGCTATCGTTGCTCAAAAAGCCGATTGCCTGGTAATTTTGTATCCCCAGCACCTCGGGATACTGCGTAGCGTCGTTATGATAAATAACTTCTGTAACACAGTTTTGCAAATATTGTCTCTGTTAATTCCCCCATTTGTAGTTTCGCCTGTCTGCTCAGCAGCATTATTTAATTCAATCTCCTATCTGACTGATTCGTACGAGGTTTACATTGACGCACTGGCGATCGACACAGGTGAACGGTCACGAAGTGTGTGTTGCTTTTCGGTTCTACGAGCTCATAGCATTAATTAATGTGTCCACATAACGTCGCTGCTAAGACTACGACAAATGAAAACGCGGACAAAATAACACAGTTACTATAATCAGTTTCTCGCTTTACATGTAAGTGTTAATAACAACAAAAGTTATATCTGATTAAATCATGAATGATGCCGATTTCCTTCTATAAGTGCGGCAGTATGAAAACCAGGTGACAACGAAAAGCTTTGCCAGAAACAGAAAACAAGCTCTGCGGGTCAAAGCCCTTGAAACACGTATGTTGTGCGGCAGCGATGCTGAGACATTGTAGAATCTCTGACCAGAGCAGTTGCGCTCGACTCGCAGTAGCGAGCAGTCAGTCAGTCTGCAGTAGTCAGTCCTCAGTAGTGCTTGGAGTCGGTTGCTAGCAGTAGCGGAGAGCAGTCGGCGGGCGCCGGCATCGCAATGGTCGAGATTCAGGACGAGGTATAATTTATTTAAATAAATAATCATGCAGCTTTGCGCTCATCAGATAATGTAACGAACAGTCATTGTAATTTAACTTTCAAAAAATCGCCCCCAATAATAATTTTGATTTAAAAGCAATTTTAGAGACAATCATTCAAATTTCCTTCCATTTCCTTTTAACAAAGATTTTTAAAAGGTACTTCCAATGCTTTTCATGCAAGCGACAGAGAACAATAAGAGCAGAATTTTGACATGCAGTTTCACTAAGGTAAGAAATTTATTCTCGTTTCGCACAGGGCAAACACCGACTTTTCGGTTGAATTGAGTTTAGGTTATCATTACAGTTTCATTATCATGGGATTAGCGTTCATTATTTAATGGGAACTTGTACTTGAGTCAGATAGCGAGCTTTCATTTAATTGTCTTTGCCATTAATATTCTGTGGGAAGGTCACACTTAGCTGTGGCTCCATTACTAATAAATATAGTTATTTATAGAATATGTTGTGGGGAGGTTACACTTGGCGACACCCGGTCCAGGATCGTATTTCGTGAGAATCTTTTGAAAAACAGTCAGATATCTGCTCTTATTTCTTAGATATAATTAGGATTTGGCGCAACGCTTTTACTAATTTGTGACTTTCTTTCCTTAGATCATCGGCAATTCGTTGCTCTGTTGTATTTGTGTGTTGATTTTGCATTGTGCTTATTTGTTTTGTGATTAATTGTGACTATTGTGAAAATGCCGCGAAAGACTGTGAATAGTGTATCGCGAGGTATTATGAACGAAATTACCGACTTAAACATGACCGATAGCAATTGTGAAACGCAGAGTAATGATGACAATCCTGCGTTCACTAACAATCAGTGCGTTCCAACCGCTAATGATGACCTTTGTCTTAATGATGAACAAACGAACTCGGTTATGTCCTCTGTTAATTTGACGACAATTGATGATGCGGGGAGCTCTATTGTAATGAGCGCTGCCCAGCTTAACACACCCGGTTTGAAAAATTCAAATAACGTACAGACAAATTTGTGTAATGAAAATGGACAGTGTACTGAAAGTACGACGGATCCATTTAATTCCGAAATAGTGACCGACAGTGTAAATTCGACTGGCAAACCTTTTTGTAAATCTCAGAATAACCAAATGGTTACAGAAAGCGATTCAATTCCAGATCCACCATTAAACAGCAATGAGAATAGAAATGCTAATTTTGGCTCGGATCCAATTATGGCAATACTGCTACAATTTAGGGAAGAATTCAAACAACTTAATGAAAAACAAGACAAACAGAATAAAAAATTAGACAACAATGATGTAAATCTCAAACAACTTAGTGAACAGGTCAAACAACAGAGTGAAAAACAAGACAAATTTAGTGAAAAATTAGACAACAATGATGTAAATTTCAAACAGCTTAGTGAACAAATTAGAGCCGTTGCCGCGCAGTGTCACGACACTAAGGAACAGTTACGCGAGGAAATTGAGACTTGTTCACGAAAAAGTAGCGAAGAAATTAAGTCTGTTGCTCAGGAGTTAAAAGAAATGCAAACAGCGACAACCGAAACACTTAGAGCGGAAATTAGCGGAGTCGCTAAACAATGCTCTGAAAAGGCTACACAATTACGCGACGAATTTAAAGCAATGACGGTAGAACTTTCGCGCACAGTGGATGAAAAGATTGACGCGAAATTCGAACAACAGAACACTCAGATTAACGAACGTCTTAGTCTTCACATACAAAATAGTGATACGCGTTTCCGCAAATTCATTGAGGATCAAAATCAAGTAAAACGTCAAGTCATGGAAACAATCACAGCACAGAGACAGGAAGACAAACGCAAAATGTTTGCGAAGGCGAAAACATACGTAGACAACAATATTGCTACAGTGTCCGACAAAATTAATACTCTCGAACAGTCGAACACAGAATTAGGTGATGAGATTTCTGACCTAAAATCAAAAACAGATACACACACAGCAAATATTCAATCAGTGACCGATAGACTCGAACAATTAGAATTAACACAGGATTCCGATGTCGTCAAAGCTGACGTTAAAAAACTGAACGAAACTACACGTAATTTGCAAAAACAGATTAATGCGTCCGACTCTAAAAATGATGATCAGGCAAAAATACTGACTGAAAAATATGATGAATTGGCCAGTCGTATTGATGCTATCGAAAATGCTAACGACAATAAATCAGACGATACTTCACCAGTTTCATTTAATCAAACGCCTGAATTTCAAAATTTACAGCAGACGATTAATGAGATTGATTCGTCTAATAACACCTTACGTAGAAAACTGTCAAGCTTACAACAAGAAGTAACACAGATAAAAACCACTTCAGTTAATAACACAGCACAGCAGACGCCACTTTTCGAACATTGGCCAGACTCACACAGCGCGTGTAATTTGGGTAATCTACAGAGAGTACGGGACTTAGATTCCGGACAACCACAGTTCAACAGATTTTCTTGCAATATTGATCCTGTTCCATCACACAGAGACGATAGTTTCGATTACAAACATTTTCTGTCAGTAAGAAAATTTAAAGTGTTTAAAAACGACAGAACACAGATTCACCCGCTAGATTGGATCCAACAATTTAGCTTTGCTTTTCCACCGACTTGGCCTGTAACGCATAAACTTGAATTTATTTGCAGCTTTTTGGAAGGCGAACCGGCAACTCGTATGAGGCCGATCGCGAGGCAATGTTACTCAGTAGAAGAGTTTCAGAATGCGTTCCTATCTGCGTATTGGTCAAAGACGACACAGCGCGGAATTAAAGATCAGTTAATTAGCTTACCAAATTATGAGAACACAAATTTTTCCAGTGTCACGCAATTCTTTGAGCACATGGTCCAGCAGAACCAGTACCTAAGTGAACCGTACAGTGAATCTGCACTTATTCAATTATGTATCTCTAAGTTACCGCGATCATTAAGAGTTTCACTTTTAACCGGTCAGCAAAAAGAAAATATTTCAGCATTCAGAGATCTGTTACAGCTGTTGGAGGTACAACAATCTGATTATTCTTTTGTGAACAAAAATTCTTCGTATAACAACCAAGGCCAACAGACGTACAGCAATTATGATCAAACGCGTAATTTTAATAGGAGAAGTAACAGACGTTTTAGGAATGACAACCACCAAAACTTTAATAACAGACAAAATTCTGATTATCAATATCATCAAAACTTTCAGCAACAGGAACCACCTTTTAGTAACAATAGACGTTTTCCGCCACAACAACATGAAAGTAAGCCGGTTAGCATACCTAACCAACAATGGAATGCACAAGGTCAACCAGGGTTTAATGTTTCACCGCGTGCACGTGTAGTCCGTGATCCAACAAATAGTAACGCACGGCAGCAAGGAAATAACTACGTACAAAGAAGACAGTATTTTAATTCCTATCGCAATGCACCGTATAGGAATGACTATCACGACAGACGTAATAATGACGAGCACAATTATCAACGTACATATAATAACAGTCGATCTTACCAGCAACAAAACCATCAGCAACAACATATTCTAGTAAATGAACCCGACAGTAGGTATCATCCGGAGCGTAACACGTCTGGAAAAAGTAATAGAACTGTTCAAATTGTAGAAATGCCACAACATTCCCCTGATAATAGTAACACGTCAGATAGAATCTGACTAGATACTGTACAGGACGTATCTTCCAATAACACAAGCACTAGTTTTGACACGCAAAATGTTGTTCACGAGAATGTAATTACGTTTGACGACATCAGAGACACTCTTTTGCAGGAAAAACCAGTTATTCAGAAAATCATTTCACATCCTGTCATCGAAATTAAAATTGGTTCATCGAAATTTTCAGCAGTAATTGATTCCGGATCACCTATGTCAGTTATAAATGAGAAAACTTTTAACGAGTGTAACAAAGAGAACACCTATCCCACATTACCTTTAGGCAAAACGAAAGTGAAAGGAGCAGTATCGAGTAAAGGAGTGGACGTAAAATTACAGACGCATTTATCATTTTGTATTGGAGGTCATACTTTTCATTCAAATTTTTGGATTGTTCCCTTATTGACAACAGACGTTATTTTAGGCATGAACTTTCTCGTACAACACGACGCAGTGGTTGATTTTCAAAATTCTTATTTAATGTTGAAAGACGAAAATGTACAATTAGCTTTGGAGTTTCAGCACTCATTATCGACAGAAGAGGAAACAATTAACCGCACAGAGGTCATTTCAGTATCGCGTAACATAGACTGTAATCCCACATGGTTCACGGATACGTACGTACACAACTATAATACTCCAGACGAAGCTGACTACGACGTTATGCAGATGATTTCAGATAAAGTTAAACAAAGCAGTGCAAATTCAGACGACGAACGAACGCAGTTACACAAAATTCTTTTACAGCAAGCTCCAGTTTTCGACAACATTCCTGGTACTATGTCCGGTTTTATGTACGAATTTCAGGTGAAACAGCACGACACATTTAAAGCAAAGCATTATCCCATTCCATATATCCACAGAGAACAAGTTAAAAAAGAATTGCAGGATATGCTCGATCAAGGAATTATTGAACCAGCAGTTAGCCCGTACATAAACCCGCTGCATATTGTTAAGAAAAAAGATGGCTCACTTCGCCTCGTACTTGATTCACGTCACATTAATGACATTATTATTAATGAAACAGATCGACCACAGACATTAGAAGAACTACTACAGAAATTTCACGGTACAGCTATTTATTCCACATTAGATTTGAAATCGGGATTTTGGCAAATACAACTTCATCCGAATTGCAGAAAGTATACAGCTTTTCTCTGTTTTGGTGACTGTTATCAATTTTGTAAATTACCGTTCGGCCTAACTATTTCTTCTGCTGCTTTTATTCGCGGTTTGAATACAATACTTCCGACAGAACTTAAAGACAGAATTACGACGTATGTAGACGACATTCTTATTGCAGAAGCTAACTGGTCTGAACATAATCTGATTTTAGAACGACTATTGCAAACTTTCCATGCACAAGGACTCACAGTTAACCTCAGTAAATCACATTTTGGTAAAACTTCTATAAAATTTCTTGGACACGTAATTTCAGCAGAAGGCATTGCGCCTGATCCGGAAAAACTTCAAGCTTTACGTGACATTACTGTTCCTACAACGAAGAAGCAATTACGCAGTTTTTTGGGCTTAATTAACTTTTTTCGTAAATTTATTCATCACTCTGCTTTAGACACGCCTAGATTATGCCAATTAACAGGTAAAAACACTATTTGGTCATGGGATAAGCAAGCACACTCTGAATTCGTGAACCTGAAACATGCTTTGTTGAATGCTCCACTTTTATCGCACCCAGACCTTACTAGAAATTTTTCCATTGCCACCGACAGTTCCAACACAGCTTTAGGCGTACATATTTTTCAGGAAATTGAAGAAGATGGTTCTACAGTAATTAAAAACATCGCATTTGCAAGCCGCATCCTGTCACCTGCTGAACGAAATTATTCCGTCACAGAATTGGAAACGTTGTGTGTTGTATGGGCTTTTACGAGATTTAGACACTTTCTTTATGGCAGACATACGACTGTTTACACGGATCACAGAGCTATACAATTCTTACTTTCGGCTAAATTTACTCATGATAGATTAAGCAGATGGAAACTGTATTTACAGGAATTTAATTTTACGATAGTTCACATTCCCGGCACACAAAATGTTATAGCGGACGCACTTTCGCGTTCTCTCAGCAACAATCAGCAAGACGTAGCAACCAACTTCTGCAAAGCAAATTTCAGTATCATGTACATTCAACAAGTTGCATTTGAAAATTTTATTTCATCGTCATTACAGGACATAGCACGAGAGCAAAGCAAAGACAATGTGTGGAAAGAAATCAAACGCCTTTGGCAAGATAAGAATAATGTTACGATTAGGAACCACTACACTGTACGCAATGACATTCTGTTTCGCCGCACTCATCCAGACAGCAGCAATTGGTTATTATGCATTCCGGACGAACTTGTTAACAAATTAATCTGGTACACTCATTTAAGTTATGCACATTACGGAGCCAGAAAATGTTTTCTTATACTGAGACAGAACTGTTATTTTTCAAACATGGAAAAACGTATACGACGAGTTTTAGCGTCATGTAAAATTTGCCAGAAAGCTAAGTCTGACACCACTTCACACATTCCTCCATTATATCCCATTGTACCTGTTAAATTAAGACATATGGCCGCAGTAGACATTTTTGGTCCAATTCCGAGAACTAATAGAGCTTTTTGCTACATCTTTGTCGCTGTTGAACTCACTTCAAAATTTGTTACCTTCACTCCGTTACGCAAAGCTAATGCTAAAACTGTTTCGAAAGCATTTGTAAAGCATTTCTTATTTCATGTAGGGCATGTGATGAAAGTAATTTCTGACAATGGATCACAATTTCGTTCTGTCATATGGACACGCATGTTACGAGCTAGAAACATTTCTCCGATCTATATATCCAAGTACCACGCTTCTTCGAACCCTTGTGAACGATTAATGAAAGAAATTGGTAAACTGTGTAGAATATACTGCCACAAAAGACATGTTAATTGGGACACACACATACACTCATTCCAAGATGTAATTAATTCCATTCCAAATGAATCCACTATGCTATCTCCGTCTGTTATACTGAAAAACGTTGAACCACCAAACAAAATCAAAGAATTAGTAACATTTCCTACATCTCGTCGATTACGACACCACGAAATAATTGACATTGCGCTGAACAACATCAAATGTGCCGCAGAGCGCCGGAGAAGACAGCAAAAACAGGTTTGTAGACACCGAGATTTTCACGTTGGACAGAAGATACTAGTACGTACACACTATTTATCCAGCAAATTAAAAGGTAAGTGCAGTAAATTTGAACTTCTATACGCAGGTCCATATCGGATTCGCAGCATTCCTCACCCCAATGTTGTACACGTCGAAACTCTGAGAACCAGAAAATCGAAAGGCAACCATCATGTGTCAAACATTAAACCCTTTATCGAATGAAACCACTTTACGATGTAACATGCTATGAGGCCGTTTACACATTTTATGACCACTTATGCAATTATATTTATGTGACTACTTGTTGATGATTATCGTATTTTTTCTTGGCAAGTGCCCGGCAAGGTAAGGTTAGCAGGTCGCTTTTCTTGTCGTTACACACTAGACCGTGCATTTTTTCAGATGAACTTACGCATTTTATGAATAATTATGCAATTCTCTATAATGACGCATTAATTTTATCAAATTCTCTCTCCATTGAAGTCTTTAATTATCGCATCTATTAACTACACTACATATAAGCTGAACACAACGAATGTCACATTTTGTCTTTCTTATGTATGTACGATTGTTTTTATGTTTTGTTTGTATGCACTGTGAACTAGTTAAGGTATAACACACACCATTTGACTTTGACATTTTGCCTTGTGATATCTCAACATCATGACTGTTTTACATTTTCCTTTTTTGCTGCTGCATTACGATATTCTCTGTACACTTTTTGCCTTTAAACACTGTCTGTGCTTTGAGATATTACGTTTTCTGTCATGTTATGTTGTATGCTTAATTGAGTCACCATTAACCAGTCACTATTTAATGGGTATATGATTTAAATGCAAGACATTAATCTTTGTTCATCAATTTCAGAAAGAAATGATGCGTAAAGGAAATGAATTAAACAGAAGTGGGAATTTCACCTATGGAATAAACGAAAGAAGATGCAATAACCTTATGAGGAAGAGTAAATGGATTAGGATTAACAAGCATTAACAAGAATATACTATACACATCGCAGAATAGCAGTCTTAACTAATTTTTTTCTTTCAGAATACAAAGCGATTGATGCAAGCTGTCAGACAGAACTACACATTTTAGTTTTAAGTGATGAAATATGCTAGGGATTAGGAATAGTTGTGTGATGAATAATGAAATGATTTTTGCAGATGATAATGAATGCTGATAATGAACAATGATGAAGAATATGGTACTATGAATAATGAAGTTTTTGTTTACAGGTGATGATAATGATGGAGTTATGATGATATGAATAATGAAGTTTTTCTTTACAGATGAGGATAATGTTGAAGTTATGTATTTATGCTATGTAGTTATTTAAGTATTTGTTGCAGTTTACTTTGACAGCAGGTGTTATATTGCGTAGTAGGATGACTGAAGGTTTTGGAAAGGACAGCTATGGAACACATTTTTTATACACATTTCACTACCTGTTAATTCGAAGTTCACTACTTTTCAGCATAGTCTGCGTTTCTTCTTTCAGTTCAATAATCCATTTTGTATTTTTCTTTCAGGAGAAGCTTTTTATGATACTTACTAAACTTGTTACTTATTATACCTGTTCTAGTACTTGCATTTTTCTTACCCACTTGTGTCTATCATTTATAAATGTGATAACCTTGCTACAGCTGACTCATGACGAATGACGTTACACAATCTTTTCATTTATAGGAACAACCTAGAAGCAATTTTTTCTCTTATTTCTTCTTGCTTTCCCTTATAATTACCCAAAGCAATGCATTGCTAGCAAAAAAAAAAAAAAAAAACAAAATGTATTAACAGTCCCAGATAATGTCACTAGTTTATGATAATTCTGAATAACACTGATCAGCTCTGAATAGTATGTCACTTGAATAATGACTTCTTAATGATACCAAAACATAATTGCCACTATCTATTGTAATGAGAGTACTTATTATGCCCATGCTTATTAATGCTACTAATGTTTTATACTATTCAATACTTGCTGGCCACTGAGTGCCCATAATTAATGTAACTTATAATGCCCATGCTTATTAATGCTATGACTGTAATTAACTGATTTTTCTAATAATGATTTCTTAATGATATGAAGAATACTGAATGATGAATAATGTTTTATACTATTCAATACTTGCTGGCCACTGAGTGCCCATAATTAATGTAACTTATAATGCCCATGCTTATTAATGCTATGACTGTAATTAACTGATTTTTCTAATAATGATTTCTTAATGATATGAAGAATACTGAATGATGAATAATGTTTTATACTATTCAATACTTGCTGGCCACTGAGTGCCCATAATTAATGTAACTTATAATGCCCATGCTTATTAATGCTATGACTGTAATTAACTGATTTTTCTAATAATGATTTCTTAATGATATGAAGAATACTGAATGATGAATAATGTTTTATACTATTCAATACTTGCTGGCCACTGAGTGCCCATAATTAATGTAACTTATAATGCCCATGCTTATTAATGCTATGACTGTAATTAACTGATTTTGCTAATAATGATTTCTTAATGATATGAAGAATACTGAATGATGATAAATATTTTGTACTAATCGAAAGTTGCTAGGCCACTGAGTGTTAATAGTTACTTGTAAATATGTCATTTGAATGAGGAAAAATGTTTTGTAATACTCAATACTTGATGACGATTGATTACCACTCTTGTCTTTAAATTAATTAATGAACATTTTTCTGTAATACTACATTCATGGTACAGAAATGTTCAATGACTAGAGTATGGATACCGCAAACTACTTATGTAATCACTAATCAAGACTTGTGTGTTAGTTAATGTCCTTCACCTTCTGACCTAACTACCTGAAATTATTGTAACATCCATTTGTCTTGTCCATCCTCATTATCATGGAGCACTATATTTGGTTTTTGCACTAATTCTACGTTGGTGTGCCGCCTCTTAAAAGCGTGGTGTTGACACGACATGCTGTCCACCACTGTAGGCGAAGAAACTACTTATGTAATCACTAATCAAGACTTTGTTATGGAGCACTGTGTGCCGCCTCTTAAGAGCGTGGTGTTGACACGACATGCTGTCCACCACCGTAACCGATGAAGACGTTATTCTGGTCCCACTGTTTGGTGTACCTGGTATACTGCCAAATGATAGTATGGAATACTACTACGACGTTTCACTGTCTTGATAAGCTGATAAATACTTCTGGGAACGGAACTGCAGATTGTATCACTTAGTTGTGATTCTGTGGAAAGATATGGACTTTCAGTGCAGCTATGTGCAAACTAAAGTGCTACAACCATGATGCAATCCTTCCTTTCCTATCCTAATAGTGAAAATCATTTTTTTACTAACACCATTTATGTTTATGGCCTATACATTTTTTCTCGATTTGTTGAACTCTAGTGCGAGTACACTTGTGTCACTTGTCGACATGATTTTTGCCATTTGTTGTCAAAATACTAAAGACATTTTCGATTTGTTTTGAAGTGCAGTATGTGTGCACTCTTGTCATCTATATTGTATATACTTTTTGCGATTTGATGATTTTTTCTATTCTTGCGTTTATTTGTTATAAAAATGTTCAAAAGTTTTCAGTGCATGTGCACTTATGTGAATATGTTTTCAACTGAACTACAGTGCCTGTGCACTCTTCTCAATTTTCGATATGATTTTTGTTCATTCTGTATACCTTTTATGATTTATGTCATTTGTTACTCTTGTATATACATTTCGTCTTTTACTGATATGTTCTCCACTGCAGTGCATGTGCACTCATGACACTTGTCAACATGATTTTTTTTTTTTTTTTGCCTGTTATGAAACTGCTAAAGAATTTTTTAGTGTGTGTACACTTTGTTATCTGTCAAATAATTTGTATATACATTTTTCCTGATTTGTTTTGTACTTATATTTTGTCTTGTCTGTAATGTTTTGTAATCGGTGCATGCGCACAACATTTAATTCATGTGATACATCTAAATATTTTGTAAATGTTAATTAATTAAAAGAAAAATTTGTTACGATGGCAAGTCCAAATGACTCACCATCGCTGCCAAATTTTTGCCCCCCCAGTGGAGGGTTATGAAACACGTATGTTGTGCGGCAGCGATGCTGAGACATTGTAGAATCTCTGACCAGAGCAGTTGCGCTCGACTCGCAGTAGCGAGCAGTCAGTCAGTCTGCAGTAGTCAGTCCTCAGTAGTGCTTGGAGTCGGTTGCTAGCAGTAGCGGAGAGCAGTCGGCGGGCGCCGGCATCGCAATGGTCGAGATTCAGGACGAGGTATAATTTATTTAAATAAATAATCATGCAGCTTTGCGCTCATCAGATAATGTAACGAACAGTCATTGTAATTTAACTTTCAAAAAATCGCCCCCAATAATAATTTTGATTTAAAAGCAATTTTAGAGACAATCATTCAAATTTCCTTCCATTTCCTTTTAACAAAGATTTTTAAAAGGTACTTCCAATGCTTTTCATGCAAGCGACAGAGAACAATAAGAGCAGAATTTTGACATGCAGTTTCACTAAGGTAAGAAATTTATTCTCGTTTCGCACAGGGCAAACACCGACTTTTCGGTTGAATTGAGTTTAGGTTATCATTACAGTTTCATTATCATGGGATTAGCGTTCATTATTTAATGGGAACTTGTACTTGAGTCAGATAGCGAGCTTTCATTTAATTGTCTTTGCCATTAATATTCTGTGGGAAGGTCACACTTAGCTGTGGCTCCATTACTAATAAATATAGTTATTTATAGAATATGTTGTGGGGAGGTTACACCCTATGGGCTTATCTGCCACATACGTCAGGGAGCTGATCATGTCACAGCCAAGACAAACGAGTCATCATGACTGCCTCAAGATGGCAAGAGGTCAGCTTGACGAAATATCGCACCATTTGAAAGACACCATCCGGCTGAACACCCGAGCACATCTCAAAATGACCTTTCTAGATTCAGAGAAGTTCATCCGCAGAAACCAGCACGGTTTTAGCAAACAGTGGTCATGTGAAACACAGCTGGCCCTCTTTGTGCATGATATTTACACAACAGGCTCTAGATACCGGCTCCCAGGTTGATGTCATATTCCTCGACTTTCGAAAGGCGTTCGACTCATTTCCGCACTGTCACTTGCTCCAAAAAGTTCGCGCTTACGGTCTATCCGATTGACATACCGGTATGCGGTTGGATAGAAAGTTTTCTAACAGTCAGATAGCAGTATGTTGTACTGAATGGGGAGAGTTCAACAGAAATAAGCGTAACTTCAGGTGTGCCCCAGGGCATCGTAATAAGTTCGATGCCTTTTACGATTTACATAAACGATCTGGTTGAGGGTGTTGACAGCGGCATTAGACTTTTTGCCGATGATGCTGCAGTCTACAGGAAAGTGGTATCACACGAAAGTTGTGAACAAATCAATGAGGAATTGCAGAAAATATATGCGTGGTGTAATGACTGGCAGCTATCTCTCAGTATTTGTAAGTGTAACCTACTGAATATAACAAAGCGAAAATCCCCATTAATGTACGAGTACAAAACAAATGCCCAGTCCTTGGAAGCGGTAACATCCGTCAAATATCTGTGTGTGACTATATGAAATGATCTCAAATGGAACGATCAGGTTACCCAAGTAACGGGTGAGGCGAACTCTAGATTGCTGTTTATTGGTAGAATTCTGAAGCGATGCGGCCCTTCAACAAAGGAAATTGCTTACAATACTTTAGCTCGTCCAGTCTTGGAGTATTGTTTGTCTGTATCGGACCCTTACCAGTTGCGTCTGATTCAAGAGATTGAGAAGGTCCAAAGAAGAGCGGCAAGATTCGTGACTGGTACATTTAGCCATTGCGAGAGCGTTAAAGATATCATACAAAGTTTGAAGTGGTACACACTTTCAGATATACGACGCGCTAAACGGATGGGGCTGCTCACTAAATTCCGAAAACCGATCTTCAAAAAAAATGGTTCAAATGGCTCTGAGCACTATGGGACTTAACTTCTGAGGTCATCAGTCCTCTAGAACTTAGAACTACTTAAACCTAACTAACCTAAGGACATCACACACATCCGTGCCCGAGGCAGGATTCGAACCTGCGACCGTAGCGGTCACGCGGTTCCAAACTGAAGCGCTTAGAACCGCACGGCCACACCGGCAAACCGATCTTCGCCTAGGATGTAGAGCATATATTATTACCACCAACTTTCAAATCGCGCAATGATCACCATTCAAAGATAAGGGAAATTAGTGCTCGTACTGAGGCGTTCAGATAATCGTTTTTCCCTCGCGCGATCACCGAGTGGAACAGAGGGGGGAAATATGACTTTGGTGCGAATTGTGCCCTCCGCCACACACCGCTTGGTGGCTAGCGGAGTATATATGTAGATGTCGATGCAGAAAATGTTCTTCAGTTACATGAGAATATTTAGTACAGCCGAGATTTGTTATTGAAAAAGGTTGCCTTCCCGTGTGCAATTCCGCTTGATACCCTCTGTTCTATGATCACCATGCGTAATCTCGCTCCTTAGGTCCACTAATACATCTTCCACTACAGTGTCGTTCTAGGTTTTGGCGTCAAGCAAGTGATATATCTCCTTTCTACTACTCTTTGTTACCAATGTGTTTACTTTGTTTATCGTTTGGTTACATTCCGTCCAAAGTATCCCCTCTGTTCTTCCCAAGATGACTTCTGGGCTTTCCTTACATCCGAGCAGAGTCGTTTCTTCTCAACGAACCATAGAACTTACCTCTACATTTAAATCTAAATGAGTACTTTGCAATACATATTCACATTGGCAGTTGCTTAACAGATCCATTGTCAGACTACTTGACTGTCCACTTTCGAATAGCAAGTCAGAAAAATGAACGCGTAAATCATTATTTGTGAGTTCTGATTTCTCTTATTTTATTATGATATTTAATCCTCCCTGTGCAGGTGGAGGTCAACAAAATATTTTCACATTATGTGGAGAAATTAGCTAAGATTTTCGGAAAAGATCTCGTCACATCTAAATCGCCTTTGTTTTAATGACTGTCATTCCAACTCGCATATCATATCCATAACATCTTCATCTCAATTTCCCGACAGTACAAAATGACCTACTCTTCTGTGAAGTTTTTTTGTTCGATTTTGATATTATCTTTTATTTTGCAACATCAATATACTTATTTTTTGAAGAAAAATAAACAGATTTGAACGTAGGAAATTATAAATTCATGGCATATTTTCAAGCAAAAATATAAAGATTTTCTATTAAAATATGCTGCGACAAATAAAATGCTGTGTTGTGTGCGTTTTCGTTTCTTTTCTTGCAGTCAGTTTTAAAGAAAATATCAGGGCATTAAAATCATTAGGCAAATTGCTTTTTCAACATACAACCCTTCCCTTTATATATAATTTCAAACAAAAATTGTTTACAGGGCGCTTTTTTGTTTTCTTCATCGCAGTCAGTTTTAAGAGGAACAAGGAAAGTGGTATTCATAGAATCTGAAGAGTCCAAAACTTTGGAATTCTGCCCGTTCACAGATTAAAATTATCAGAAATACTCACATTGAAGCTACTACCCCCACAGATCCAGCAAGTGGAGATGTCTCTCCTCTACTCTTATATTAATTATCCCAGCCGACTTACCCATTCACTTTAAATGACTTCATTTCCCAGTCGATGTTTCCTTTGCAGGAAAAATAAAAAAGGCTACCCCTCAAAAAGTGGGGGGAAGAGGGGAGGGGGAGAAAATAGACAGAGGGGAAGGAGGAAATGGACACAGAGAGGAGGAGAAGGATATTTGAATGTATATACAATTCGTATACAGATTTAGCAGTTGCTAAGCATTGTCTGTTTCGCTAGTATAATACATGTTGATGTTGCTTGTTAGCGACTTGTGTATGTTAATTTTTGTCAGGGTAGAAAACAACTGCTACTACTAGGTTCGTAAGTAAGGAAATTTTGCGTGGCTTTGGTACAATATCGTGCCACGATGTAATATTTGAAGAGTCTAAGAGGGCTGTTCACATTGTCCCCCTAAGCCTTTATGTAGAGCACGAACAGCAGACGGCTTCCTTAGACAACGATGGTTATCATTTGTGGTTCACTCGTCGATTTCCCGTCATTTATTAGGAAATGTTTTAAGTAGGCTGTTTAGGTTTTTATGTTGGTAACGCCACGTAGCGCTCTGTACGAAAATCACTGACTGTGCTGTGTGCAGTCTGTGGCTGGCTTGCATTGTTGGAATATTTGCTATTGTAGTGTTGGGCAGTTGCGTGTGAACAGCGCGTAGCGTTGCGCAGTTGGAGGTGAGCCGACAGCAGTGGTGGATGTGGGGAGAGAGATGGCAGAATTTTGAGAGCGGACGATCTGTACATGTGTTCGCCAGAAAAAGGAAATTTGTAAGACTGGACGTCATGAATATATATATATATATATATATATATATATATATATATATATATATATATATATATATATACGAGGGCCGTTCAGAAAGTACCTCCAGTTGATTTAAAAAAATACACCACGTTAAATAAAAATATTTTAATATAGACATCTTACAACTACATCTTTGCACTATTTTTCTACATAGTCTCCATAGCGATTGAGGCACTTATCGTATCTCTTCACAAGCTTTGAAATTCCTTCTGCATAAAAATCACCCGCTTGTGCCTGGAGCCAGCCTGTGACCGCATCTTTGAGCTCTTCGTCGTCATCAAACCGCTGTGACCCGAGCCATTTCTTCAAATGCATGAAGAGGTGATAATCACTTGGCGCCAGGTCTGGGCTGTAAGGTGGATGGTTGATAACGTCCCACTTGAAGGACTCAAGAAGGGCCGTTGTTCTGCGAGCAGAGTGAGGACGGGCGTTATCGTGCAAAAAAACGATACCGGAAGTCAGCATACCACGGCGTTTGTTCTGTATAGCCCGTCGTAACTTTTTTATTGTTTCACAGTACACGTCTTGATTAATGGTCGTACCACGTTCCATGAATTCAACCAACAACACCCCTTTGGCATCCCAAAACACCGTTGCCATCAGTTTTCTGGCAGAAAAATCTTGCGAGGCTTTTCTTGGTTTGGTAGGCGAATTTGAATGTGCCCACATCTTTGATTGTTCTTTTGTCTCAGGGTTCACGTACTTAATCCAGGTTTCGTCACCGGTCACGATTCTGTTTAACAATGGTTCTCCTTCGTCCTCATAACGTGACAGAAAGTTTAATGCAGAGGCCATTCTTTGAGTTTTGTGGTGGTCGGTAAGAATTTTGGGCACCCATCCTGCACAGAACTTACGGTAACCCAATCTTGCTGTCACTATCTCGTACAAGAGAGTCTTAGAAATCTGTGGAAAACCAGTAGACAACTCCGACATTGAGAAACGTCGATTTTCACGAACTTTTGCATCAACTGTCTGAACGAGTTCGTCAGTCACCAATGATGGTCTACCACTCCTCTCTTCATCATGAACGTTTTCTCGTCCACTTTTAAATAAACGTACCCATTCACGGACAACTCCTTCACTCATAACTCTTGGTCCGTACACGGCACAAAGCTCACTATGAATAGCTGCTGCAGAATATCCTTTGGCTGTAAAAAACCTTATGACAGCACGCACTTCACATTTGGCGGGGTTTTCTATTGCAGCACACATTTCAAACTGCCACAAAAACTAAACTAGCGCAGGTACGACGTTCACTCGACCACGGGCTTGATGCCGACTGACCTGTTGAGTGCGTGAACGCACAGATGGCGTCGCTACTCCCCCCACAACCCGCACTGTGACCAATCGGAGGTTACTTTCTGAACCGCCCTCGTATATGACGTCCAGTATGACTTTTGAACATTACCGAGGTAAATACATTGTTTGTTCCCTATCAAAATCTTTCATTTGCTGACTATGCCTATCAGTAGTTAGTGCCTTCCATACTTAGAATCTTTTATTTTGCTGGCAGTATTGGCGCTCACTGTATTGCAGTTGTTCGAGCAAGGAAGATTTTTGTGAGGTAAGTGATTCATGAAAGGTGTAGGTTATTGTTAGTCAGGGCCATTATTTTGTAGGGATTATTGAAAGTAAGACTGAGTTGCGCTAAAAAAAAAAAAATTATGTGTCATTTTACAGTTGATCAGAATAAGTAAAGAGAGAAATGTCTGAGTACGCTCAGTTTTTCTCAGCTGTTTGAAAATCTAATAACGTCAGAGGTTTACCAGCACTGTCGTTCTTAATTTTTCTAAGGGGATGTTTCAATGTGTCATTTCGGTCGAAAAGCTGAGAGGATAGTACAGAGACTCGCAGTTTCATTAAAAAGCGCTTGTGATGAAAGGTGTCACAAACCACATGGAAATCTACAAGTATGGAATCAACTTTAGATGCTCTGCCGATAACAGTATTTCGTGTGAATAAGAAGCCAAATATGTTTCACAAGAACAGTTTTTTTTTCTGAAACTTCTGCCTAGGTGACGGTAAAAGGTTTCCATCGGGTTGCCTCATAATGTAGCATTTCTACACTTGTATTTCTCTTCCTAAATTACTTATCGTTTCGTTCATTCCCTCTTCGACGAGCACGTTGAACAACAGTGGCGATGAACTGTTTACAGTCCTGTCGTATACGCTTCTTAACACGCTCAACCTGACAAAATGCGCCGTGTTGCGTTTAACGACCAGCCAGAGAGGGAGTCGTATTCCAACCGGCAGGTGGCGGCCTTCTAAATGAACTTAAATCAGAGCGTAATGCACAGAGAGCGGCAGTCGACGCGAAATTAAAACTGATCACGGAACTTCCGAGGGAGTAACTACCTGCTGTGCAGGGTGGAGGGGAGTGGGTTGGGGGGGGGGGGAGATGCAGCCCCTGCGTGGCAGAGGCAGATGGGGGAGGTGGGGTGGGGGGAACGCTACAGAATAAATTACAAGTTAGGCGCCGGGCCCAGCAAACTTGCTTCATTTTACATTCTGGTCAGCGACCAGTGGGCTGGGATGTGGGTTAGCTCCCGTTTATTCCCCGCGGAGTAGTTACGGAGAGCAAGCCCGACTGGGGCCACGAGGACACCATCCGGTCAGTGGCCGTGTTACACCGCCTTCCACAGATACTTGCTCTTCTGTGCTTACCATTTGTTCGCAACTAGACCACGAACTTCCACTAGCCGGTATTGCTGTCTACAACAGAACTTCGTTTGCGAGTTACTAGGTGTGTGCACAAATTGGTAGCGTTTTGGTTTTCAATAATGACATCCCTGTTGCCATAGGTTTATTTATCGATTCTCATTTTTAATTAGTAGTTCACTGTTGCTAATTCAGTCTACAAGTGGCCATTTTGTCATTTTGGACATGGTGAGTGGAGCTGTGGATGCTAGAAAATAAAGTACTAAGTGGAGATATCGAAACATTTCCGACATATTCTACTGTTTGAGTTCAGTAGAGGGGTGATAGCAGCGGAGGCAGTTAGAAACATTTACGCCGTGTATGAGGATAATGTTACTGGACAGAATACGGCAAAAAATGGTTTTTTCGTTTTAATGAGGATCGTTTTGACTCTTCACGTTAAGGAAGACCTTCGGGGTTTCTGGAGATCGTTTAAACACACTAATCCACAGCGACCCACGTCAGTGTATTCAAAAACTGGAAAATGTAATGAACTGTGGTCATTCCACCATCGTATGACTTATACGAATTGAAATACTGGAAAACAAAGCTCCAAGAAATGTGGACCGACATCTCACATGCGTTAGTTACACACGATAGCAGAATGAATAATTCTCCTATTACAGCACAAAAAAGTTGAGTGTGTCTTGTGCAGAGATAGAGATGTAAAACAAGGGAACTAGCTTTCCTGCTTGTCTGGCAGCATCTAAGATATTTAAATCAATTAATCTCGACATATTCACACGTTTTTACTTGTAAGTATTAGTGCACATGTCATATAACATGCTGCATCACGTCATGTAAAGTAACGTGACACATGCCATTTATGTCATCTCACGTGACAGTCTTCATGTGGCCGGCCGGTGTGACCGAGCGCTTCTCGGCGTTACAGTCTGGAACCACGCGGCTGCTACGGTCGCAGGTTCGAATCCTGCCTCGGGCATGGATGTGTGTGATGTCCTTAGGTTAGTGATGTTTAAGTAGTCCTAAGTCTAGGAGGCTGATGACCTCAGTTGTTAAGTCCCATAGTGCTTAGAACCATTTTTTGAATCTTCATGTCATATAATATGACACAAAGTGTCAGTAAAGTTTAGGATGCATACGTCCCCACACCGGGATACTGTATGTTAGAGATGCATCCATTGTTTTAACCTCTACACACGAGCAAATCCACCCCGAGAAGTTTTATCCCTCCAGAAAACAGTTTTAGCTGTTAAATGTATGCTCTTCGCCTATATTATATATTGTTTACTATGGCCAGCCAGTCTTCTGAATTTTGGGAGCAGGATGAGGAACTTCGGCCTATAAACTGCAAGATTCAGGTGTACCAACGCCTTACTGCTAAGAGAGCTCACTACGCTGGGAAACTAGTGTTAACTCAGAAATAAAGGCGAGTACGTGAATATGTCAAGATGTTTAGATTTAAATGTCTTGGAAGCTGTCAGAAAAGGCGAGGAGCTAGTTCCCTTCTTTTACAGTCCTAACATTGCCCAGGACAAAATCGCCATTTTTTTGCTTCTTTGATAGGAGCATTTTTCATACTAGCTCCCAATTTTTAGTATAATTTTGACATTAGACCGGCATAACTTGGCAACTGATGTGGATTTCTGTTGACTCGGACAACGACGTTCCTGGAATAGGTTGTTGATTGTCTCTCGATCCATGTTGCTTATATCCTAACAACTTCACAAAATAACAGGACGACCGTAATTACATGTATTTGTCTAACTTCTTACAAAATTTAAACCTATTCGCACGCGTTTGAAACGTAGGAGTGGCACACGTAAGAAGACTAAAGAAAAACATATTTTTTGCACATAACATTTTTAAAGCGAGTTTTCAGTCTTATAGTAAGAAAACTTTTTTAATTTATTTGTTTCACTTCAAACCGTTTCCTCGTATTCAGCTCACATAAGAACGAATTTTACGTGCTACATCTAGCTATATTTTAAACTATCGTATCTCGACAACGGATAAAGACTATTGGACACAAAGGGCAAAGTTTGAACCGATTGGTACAAGTTTTAAGTATGGTAGTAGCGCGCTCCAAAAACCTACCAGAAGTGTGTTTTGCATGTTTTTGACGTAACATCCGAACGGTACACATACAAATGGTACCTTTAGCTGAGTATTGATTGCAGTCCAATTAAAAGCTTTTGCAAAAGAAATTAATCGATTCTCACAATCTGCCTGGGCACCAGATTCGGTTCTTCGTGCAAACCTTGGATAATATACTGTAATATAATTACAGCAAGGGAGATGTTCGAATGGACATGCGAATGGCTGCTGGTCAGCTAAAATACGAATCGAGCACCAAACCCGCGATTCTGCACGCGGAATTTTCAGACAAGTTTGTTACAGCGCTTCCAGGCTGGAACGATTCGAAGCAATTGGATGCTCAGCCGATTCATTCAGGCTAATAAGAGCTTTGTTGCACAGATTCTTAACTTCAGTCACCATATTCAGGATGGTTACAAAAATGGTTCAAATGGCTCTGAGCACTATGGGACTTAACTTCTAAGGTCACCAGTGCCCTAGAACTTAGAACTACTTAAACCTAACTAACCTAAGGACGTCACACACATCCATGCCCTAGGCAGGATTTGAACCTGCGACCGTAGCTGTCGCGCAGTTCCAGACTCTAGCGCCTAGAACCGCTCGGCAACCCTGGCCGGCTCAGGACGGTTATGAAAACGGACACATCACAAGAGTAAACTTCATTGACTTCAGTGCTGCATACGATACGCGTAACCGTTGCATTCTCTTACATAAAGTACTTCCTCTTATTACGGATCCAGATCGTACCACGCTGATATCATCACTGTTCCAGAATGGCAGGTTTTTGTTGGTTTTCATGCGCAACGAAGTATATGGAGAATCTATTAAAATGGTCTGCCTCGAGGAAGCGTTTGGTATCGTTGCTGTTTAATATGTATACAAGTGGCAAGCCACTTTCTTACAACACAAGAAATTTTAGTAAAGCCGACGACGTTGCCTGGCCTCTCGAGTTGAAGCTCTTTAACAGACAGAACTCAGTCTTACTGGTGCTGTGAAAGAAATAGGCACATACTGTAAGGCTAACCACGTAAAGCCCAATCTACCAAAAACACTGCTCTGTGCTTTCCAACTCAAGAATAGGGAGACCGCAATGAAACTGAATGTGTCCTGGAACGGCACTCCCTCGGAACATACTTCACTCCGAAGTACTTAGGGGTGACACTGGAACACTGTCCCACCTTCACACAACACTATTCCAACGGAAAACAAAAACCTACCGCTCGGAATAGTATAATGAGAACGATAAGAAGCCGGCCGAAGTGGCCGTGCGGTTAAAGGCGCTGCAGTCTGGAACAGCAAGACCGCTACGGTCGCAGGTTCGAATCCTGCCTCGGGCATGGATGTTTGTGATGTCCTTAGGTTAGTTAGGTTTAACTAGTTCTGAGTTCTAGGGGACTAATGACCTCAGCAGTTGAGTCCCATAGTGCTCAGAGCCATTTGAACCATTTTGATAGATAAGAGTCAAGAACTGGCGAAATAAGCCAGAAGTTTTTGGAGCCACTGATTTGTCTGTCTGCTATTTGCAGCAGACTATGTCTGCCTCGTTTGGTACTTCATACCAACACTGTGGGCCCTGCACTGAACGGATCTTGCAATATGATCACAGAGAACGGGATAATGGTAAAATTTGCACCCTTGACAAGCACAGATCTCTCGTCAATTTATCATTATTGCAGCAGACTATGTCTGCCTCGTTTGGTACTTCATACCAACACTGTGGGCCCTGCACTGAACGGATCTTGCAATATGATCACAGAGAACGGGATAATGGCAAAATTTGCACCCTTGACAAGCACAGATCTCTCGTCAATTTATCATTACGACGAGGTACGCCCACGGAAGAAATAGTAGTCAGTGTAGAAGCAGGCATTTGTAGTGTGGACAAGGTTACGGCTGAAGAAATCCGTGTAGAAGCTGTAAGAGTATTGTCTCGCGCAAAGCCTCCAAAAAGTAATTTAACTGTGAATGAGAGGAATGCCTAACAACGCCTGAATGCCGTCGGTGGTGTTGTCATTCTCCTCGCTGACAAGGGAAATGTAATGGTTGATTTGAATGTGACCGACTATTATAGTAAGATAAACGACTTATTAGACCGGCAAATATATAGGAAACTAAGTAAAGACCCAACCGACAAAGTTCTTAGAACAGTTACGCGGTTGATAAAGAAGTGCTCTATCGAATAGAGCGTTAAGAAAAGTCTGTTAAATTCAGTTGCGCTAGCACCAAGATTATATGGATTGCCGAAGGAGCAGAAAGAACATGTTCCTCTAAGTCCTATCGTGAGTACTACTGGTTCGCCCACCTATTCGATTGCCCAGTTCTTGACAACATTATTACGACCGTATGTGGGCCGATCGGATTCGTATATCAAGAATTCGGCACATTTCAGCAGTAAATTAAATCATATAGTGGTACAGCCGGAGGACATATCAGTTAGTTTTGATGTGGTGTCGCTATTCACTATGGTTCCACTCAATGAAGTGTTGCAACAGCGAAGTCGGATTTTTCCTCCCGATGTTGCAGAACTGTTTAATTGTTGCCTCACAGCCACGCATTTCAAATGGAACGAAGAGTTCTATGAACAGACGGATGGTGTCGCTATGGGTAGCCCCTTAAGCCCGGTTATAGCGAACTTCTTTATGGAGAAATTAGAGGAGCAGACATGGGAAACTGCGAACAAGATACCGAATATTTGGTTTCTTTATGTGAATGAAACGTTTGCTTTGTGCGGCATGGGAAGGAGGAACTGGATCGTTTTCGCAAACATGTGAACGCGATCAATCCGAAATTTCAGTTTACCAAGGAGGAGGAGGAGGTAGGCTGAAGATTACATTTTCTTGATGTGCTAGTTTTCAAGAAAGAAGATGGGTACTTAGGCCACACGGTTTACCGAGAACTCACGCACACAGACTTTTACTTACACCGGGATTTGAACCACCTCCCACAGCAAAAGCGAGGCATAATAAAAACGTTGGTGGATAGCGCAAGGAAAGCCTGTGAACCAAAGCTGCTTGACGCAGAATTAAAATATCTCAACAATGCATTGCTCAAGAATCGTTATTCGTTCGCTGAGGTGAAAAGAGAGTGAAATCGAAAGTTTTCAAGCCATTCATTAAGGACTTAACTGACCGCACTGGAAAAATCTTGAAAAAACTCACCCACACGGAAGATAAAAGATCACCTAAAATCGCCGAACGATGCTCGACGACCGCTGGAAAAAGCAGGAATTTATTAGGATTCCGTGTAGTTGTGAGGAGGTGTGCATGGCTCCAAGAGCACAAGGGCAATTGCAGAAAAGGGGAGAATGGGAGATCAGCTGTTCCGGAAGATGCTTTACAGCCAGGAGACCACCATATTCATTTTAATAGAAGTACTGGCAGCCACAAGCGGATACCACGAGAGGCTATACAGAGAGACCATAGATATTGTGAAACACCCCAGGAATTTCAGTAGAAAGGAGGATGGCGTAAATTGAATGAAATTTGGTTCAAAATGGTTCAAATGGCTCTGAGCACTATGGGACTTAACATCTGAGGTCATCAAGTCCCCTAGAACTTAGAACTGCTTAAACCTAACCAACCTAAGGACATCAAACACATCCATGCCCAAGGCAGGATTCGAACCTGCGACCGTAGCGATCGCGCGGTACCATACTGAAGCGCCTAGAACCGGCCGGCCGAATGATATTTGGATTCCAGTGCTAAATAAGATGTGTAGCTGTCTTCCACCATGGAAGGATCGTAACAGCGGACGACGCCAGTCGACAACTGCCAATTGCGCTCGCGTCTTCAGACCATGTGATGTCACGCCACTGCATGGAATCTCGCAGCAAAGGAATTTTGCTGTAGTTAGGTGCGATCCAGGGTGTGACTCGGGCATTCGACGAAGCTACGTTCCCCCTGGAAAATGTCTTCCGCAGATGGGGACGAAACATCGGGTTTTAAAGTGAAATCCCTTCGACCACGGCATAATAGCCCGGAATATTGTGACAACTCCGACCGTGAAAGTTTACATTTTAAGATCAAAAGAAAAAAAGAAAAATATGGAAGAATGGGTGGAGAAGAGGGGCTTTAATTTCTGAGCGGAAAAGTCTTTTTGTCCTTTTCCTTAAACCGTTCTAGGTCTGTTTTTAACTTTCCTGAGCTGAGAATACAGTTGCTCCGTTCTTGATTTTAAAGGAATAGTGCGTTTCTGGGAATCACACTTCGTTTTAAACTTATTTATTTGCTTCACCTTAGAGAACTGTAAGCTCGCTCCCTGAAATGAATCTGATATTTTAAAACGTGTTAGCTATAGTTGAGAGGGAATAGGCCGAAATTACGCGTTCCAGTTTAACAGAGCCTACGTGCGATCTCAGCTTATTTGTGGGTGCGCAAAAAATAGGTTTACAAGACGTTGTTGTCAAGACATATTTGACGTGGTATGACATGAAGGGCTTAGGTTGGCCGCCGGAGCCTTTAGTCACAGCCATGCACGTAGCTTTTGCGCTGAGGCCGTCAAGCCGCCGGGTAGCAGCAGCCGAGACCTCCTCACAGAGCTACAAGCATAGAAAACGATATACAGGGTGGTCCATTGATAGTGACCGGGTCAAATATCTCACGAAATAAGCATCAAACGAGAAAACTACAATGAACGAAACTCGTCTAGCTTGAAGGGGGAAACCAGATGGCGCTATGGTTAGCCCGCTAGATGGCGCTGCCATAGGTCAAACGGATATCAACTGCGTTTTTTTATTACATATTCGTGTAGTACGTAAAGAAATATGAACGTTTTAGTTGGACCACTTTTTTCGCTTTGTGATAGATGGCGCCGTAATAGTCACAAACTTATAAGTACGTGGTATCACGTAACATTCCGCCAGTGCGGACAGTATTTGCTTCCTGATACATTACCCCTGTTAAAATAGACCGTTTACCAATTGCGGAAAAGGTTGATACCATGTTGATGTATGGCTAATGTGATCAAAATGCCCAACGGGCCTGTGCTATGTATGCCGCTCGGTACCCTGGACATCAACCAAGTGTCCCGACCGTTCGCTGGATAGATACGTTATTTAAGGAAACAGGAAGTGTTCAGCCACATGTGAAACGTCAACCACGACCTGCAACAAATGATGATTCCCAAGTAGATGTTTTAGCTGCTGTCGCGGCTAATCCACGTATCAGTAGCTGACAAATTGCGCGAGAATCAGGAATCTCAAAAACGGCGGTGTTGAGAATGCCACATCAACATCGATTGCACCCGTACCATATTTCTATCCACTAGGAATTGCATGGCGACGACTTTGAACGTCGTTTACAGTCCTGCCAGTGGACACAAGAGAAATTATCGGACGTTGACAGATTTTTTTGCACGCGTTCCATTTACCGACGAAGCGTCATTCACCAACAGCGGTAACGTAAACCGGCATAATATGGACTATTAGGCAACGGAAAATCCACGATGGCTGCGACAAGTGGAACATCAGCGACCTTGGCGGGTTAATGTATGGTACGGCATTATGGGAAGAAGAATAATTGGCCCCATTTTATCGATGGCAATCTAAATGGTGTAATGTTCTACCGATGTTACTACAAGATGTTTCACTGCATGACAGAATGGCGACGTACTTCCAACATGATCGATGTCCGGCACATACCTCGCGTGCGGTTGAAGCGGTATTGAATAGAATATTTCATGACAGGTGGATTGGTCATCGAAGCACCATACCATGGCCCGCACGTTGACCAGATGTGACGTCCCCGGATTTCTTTCTGTGGGGGAAGTTGAAGGATATTTGCTATCGTCATCCACCAACAACGCCTAATCACATGCATTAGCGCACTGTCAATGCACGTGCGAACATTACGGAAGGCGAACTGCTCGATGCTGAGAGGAATGTCGTTACACGTATTGCCGAATGCATTGAGGATGACGGACATCATTTTGTGCATTTATTGCATTAATGTGGTGTTTACAGGTAATCACGTTGTAACAGCATGTGTTCTCAGAAATGATAAGTTCACAAAGTTACATGTATCACATTGGAACAACCGAAACAAAATGTTCAAACGTACCTCCGTTCTGTATTTTAATTTAAAAAACCTACGTGTTACCAACCACTTCGTCTAAAATTGTGAGCCATATGTTTCTGACTGTTACAACGCCATGTATCACAAAGGAAAAAAAGTGGTCCAACTAAAACATTCATATTTCTATACGTACTACACGAATATGTAATCAAAAATGGGGGTTCCTATTTAAAAAACGCAGTTGAAATCCGTTTGACCTATGGCAGCGCCATCTAGCAGGCTAACCATAGCACCATCTGGTTTCCCCCTTCTAGTTAGACAAGTTTCGTTCTTTGTAGTTTTTTTGTTTGACGCTTATTTCGTGAGATATTTGGCTCGGTCACGATCAGTCGACCACCCTGCATACGCCGCAGACAACTGCACACCTTACCATTGCTCGTTCACCAAGATTTTTTATTAATCGACAGAGAGCAGCGAGACGGTATGGGATTTGCGGGAAGGCATCGCCTTTCAGAGAAGGATGCGACTGAAATTGAATTTTTCCGTCAACATTGGAACAGATTTTTATCGGGGCTCTTACGTAGGAACAGAAATATTTATGAAACTTCCTGGCACATTAAAACTGTGTGCCCGACCGAGACTCGAACTCGGGACCTTTGCCTTTCGCGGGCAGGTGCTCTACCTACCTGTTGTGATGCCTCGTGTAAGGAGAAGGAATACGTACCCTTACGCTTGCGACTTTGATAAAGGTCGGATTGTTGCCTATCGCGAATGCGGTTTATCGTATCGCGACATTGCTGCTCGGGTTGGTCGAGATCTAATAATAATAATAATAATGTCGTGTGACAAGGGCCTCCCGTCGGGAGACCGTTCGCCGGGTGCAAGTCTTTCGATTTGACGCCACTTCGGCGACTTGCGCGTCGATGGGAAGGAAATGATGATGGTTAGGACACCACAACACCCAGTCCCTGAGCGGAGAAAACCTCCGACCCAGCCGGGAATCAAACCCGGGCCCTTAGGATTGACAGACTGTCGCGCTGACCACTTTTTTTTTTTTTTTTTTTTTTTAACTGTTCTGGAAGGATCCTCGCTGCCGTCCTACCATGCAGCATGAAATAACAACAAAATCGAAGTGGGGCCACCTCCGGCACCCTAAAGAAAAGTATGTTGGATATGAAAACAAAATTTGAAATACATCCATTTGATAACTGTTCAAACGTGAGTTTTTCGTAGGTCGCATACTCGCATAGTGTTCTTAGTCGATCAGTTTAACTTGGTCGGTTTCACAACGACAGCACCGCCGCTCATCTTTGCGCACCCGGCACACCCCAGGTATATGGCGGGTCCGCAAAAACCGTTACTAGGAAATTGGCATACCAATCCTTGTACTTTTGTAGCCGTAATAGTGTTGTGTGTCTATCTTGCAAGTATTGCCAGTAACCCAGGACGTGGAGTAAGTTCGTACGTGAGTCTCTATAGATGTAATGGACCGTCATACCTGTGATCCACGCCACCGCGTTCGTCTTATGACGCGGAAAATACGTTTCCTCTGGAAAAAATACTATGTCAGAAGAGACTGCTGTATAGATAGTGCGCCGCATGAACGCTATTATCTTTCTTGCGAGAGTCCAGACAGCCAATGCCTCGCCGCAGACCAGCCGATGGTCGTCCGTATCCAGCACGCCGCATTGCTGACACAAGGGCGAATCCGCCAAATGTATTGCGTACTTTCTATCGTTTGTAGGGTATTTTCGGTTGACGACAATGTACCATGTTGATCTGACTGATGTAGGTAGGTGGGGGTGGTGGACCGTGCGCCACACCACGTGCCAATTAACAGCTGGATGTTTGCGTTCCACCATATTCCGGGCGATCTGTCGAAGAAGCAGATGGTACACGTCCTTCGATGTTGACTGTCGGGTCGTCGGTAAACGCTCTCCAACGTAACTGTGTTCCACGATGAACGTGCGCACATACGTTAAAGGGGGCGATATATGGCCGACACTGACTGGAGGAAGATGCGATGTTGGTACGAGTTCTTCGATGATCGTCCCCGTAAGCGAGTGGTTCCTGTTGCGCCACCGTTTGAGCATAGTATTAATAAACATGGCACGCGCCTTCTCGTGCACGTTCACTAAACCAACGCCCCCCTCTCGCGCTGGGAGGGTAAGCGTGTTGTACTGTACCTTAAAGAGTTGTCCCAGGCACACATAGTACCCAAAAGCCGCCTGAATCCTCATAGCCATCGTACGCGTCAAGGGGAGAAGGTGTGTCAGGTGGCACATCATGGGCGCAAGATAAAGGTTGACGAGTAACACTCGCTGCAGCATATCCATCGACCGTAGGGCGTTTAGTCGTACTGCCGTGCGGACTCTGAGTAACAGTCTTCGGTAGTTGTCCGCAGCCGTTCCCGCTGTCTCTTTATGAAAGGTGATACCCAAACAGCGGAGGGTTTCCACCGCAGGTAAGGGCCCTTCCGTTCCCGGTTCTAGTCCACGCCCCACATGTATGAATTGTGATTTTCGGTAGTTGACCACACTTCCAGCTGCCATCCCATACGTCTGTAGCCAATCCAGTGCTGTTTGAGTCTCCCTCTCATTCCGCACGAGGAACACAATATCATCCGCGTATGCTCTGCATTTGAATGATAAATGCCGTAGGGAGATCCCGGTAAGACGGCGGCGAAGGCCTGCGAGGCACGGTTCTAAGGCGATCGCATAAAGGAGGATCGACGAGGGGCAACCCTGTCTCACTGATCGTAAGATCTTAAAATACTCAGTTCTCCCTCCGTTGACCACCATCGCTGATCTGGCGCCGTGCAACAGCCGCATCACAGCATTGGTCAGTAATGGCGAGACACCCATCCTGTTCATCACCGCCGCGAGGTACACATGATCCACGCGATCAAAAGCATGATCGAAATCTACAGCAACCATCGCCCGCCGGAGGCGGCATGCAGCCGCGAGGGCGACGACGTCACGATAGTCTCCCAAGGCTGTGTGGATATTACTGATGCCGCCAAGACAAGTCTGATCGGCATGTATTCGATGCTCCAGCGACTTTTTGATACGACTTCCCAGGATGCGCATGAAGATCTTGTAGTCACTATTAAGGAGGGTCAAGGGGCGATAATCACAAGGCCGTTTGCCACCACGGGGCTTCGGTATCGGTATCATGAGCCCTTCCGTGAATTGAATGTGAACCGGTACTTCTTGCCGCAGAAGCTCATTAAACATACATAGCCACATCGGTGTCATAATGGTCACGAAGGCACGGTAAAATTCCAACGGGAATCCATCTGGACCTGGGGACTTGTTGCAAGCACCTCTTGTAATCGCTTCCTCCAGCTCTTCACACGTAATTTCAGATAACCCGTCTGCTTCCCCGTTCACACTCGTCGCGTCTGGGATCTCTTCCAGGACGTTCCCCAGCTCCCTCGGACCCTCCCCGTTGCTCGCATAGAATCTGCTAAAATGATCCGTGAACGCCTGTGCTATGCCCCTTTCTGTTGTAAAACGACGCCCATCGCCGAGATCGATCTCATGTATTAAATTCCTGCGTCTTCTTCGTCTTTCCTTTATCACGTAATGCATCGAGGGAACCTCGTTGGGCAGGAAATCCTGCGACCTCGCGCGTATCATCGTACCTGCCATCCTCTGCTTCGCAAGTTGTACCAGCTTCGCCTTAACTCGGTGGACGGCCGTCTGGCGTTCTGGTGTAGGTGGTTGAGCTAACAGTTCCCGGAGAGCCGTAAAGTAAAACTCAGTGGTCGTGCGCTGCCATTGAGAAACCTCCTTCCCGTAACCTATTAACGTCCTCCGTAAAGCTGGCTTCGCGCACTCGATCCACCACTGCAGGATAGAATCGAAAGAATTTCGGCGACGGAGACAGCCATGCCACGCGTCCTCCACCATGCGTCGGCATTCTGCATCTCGCAGGTGGGAGACGTTCATCTTCCAATTACCCCTCCGTCTCCATAGCTGCTGTCTATCAAGGTTAACCGTACAAATATATGCCTCGTGGTCCGTAAACGCTGTCGGCCATATTTCTGCGTCCACCGTCGACACTGCTAACGCCCTTGAAACGTAGATTCGGTCCAAACGGCCCGCGGAGTGGCTAGTAAATAATGTATATCCTGGTTGGTTGCGATACTTCAGGTCCCATGTATCGACTAATTCCATCCCGTTGACCAGCTCCCTAAGTTCTGGGCTAGTAGTATAGTTAGGTTGTTGGTCCTTTCTGTCAAGCACACAATTAAAATCTCCGCCGAGTATGCAACCTTCGTATCGTCCCTGGAACAACAGTGCAACCTCATGGGCGTAAAAATCTGCTCGGTCCCTTTTCTTATCCGAGCCTGACGGTGCGTATATGTTGATCAAACGTATTCCTCCTATGGTTACGGCCGTACCACGGGCAGAAGGCAAATACTCTACTTCGTCTGCACGTATCCCTTCCTTTAATAATATAGCTGTGCCAACGCCTCTCTCGTCACACGGGGAACAGTAAACGTCGTAACCGTAAAAGTCCGAGGGGGGAAGTACCCGAACTTCTTGTAATAGTGCGATGTCTAAATCCGCAGCCTTTATCATGTCACTGAGCATCTTGATTTTTACCGGCGTCCCAATGCTATTGATGTTAACAGACCCTATCCGATAAGCTTGTTGCATGGCGGTCTACGTAGATAGGGTACCGTACGGTCACTAATTTGGCCGTACATAGGCTGCTGTCGGACTAATGTCCCCCGCCGTCCCCTCATATGGTGTGCCATTATTCCGTGCACTCTGCCGATCTTACACCGGGAGAGTGCGTGGGAGCAGTTCCTCCGGCATCATCTGTCCCCCACGGGGGTGGCTCTTCTGACCAGTCCCCTAGTGTCCCATCGTTGTCGTGCGGTGCAGGCGCCGTAGCCTCCTCAGTAGCCTGTTGCCGTCTATTGAGCTCCTTCGCTGTGTCTGGAGCATCGTCAGCGGTAGGTCGTGTCGCCGTCCCGCTGGCCACCGTTGCATCCACGCTAGGCAGTTCTTCTGTATCCATGGTCGTCTGTTCTGTACCCGTAAACTTCTCAGAATTATCTGCCAGATCAGAGTGGTCGTTCTCCACCGTGAGGCGGCGCTTCTTCCGGCGTTTTGGTGAGCGCTGTTTACGTTGCCAGGCCTCGGAATCAGAGGTCAGCATGGTCTCCAGTTGTTCGTGGGGGACGTCAGAATCGTGCGCCGTCGTATTATCGACGTCTCCAAGTGCCTTATCGGAAGGGGCCGCAAGCGGAACCGAAGAGAGGGCGTCCTGTGGCTGCTGCAGGCGGTCCAGCGCAACGTCGTCTTTCTGTGGCTCGCCACGACCCGCCGCTGTCTGTGTGTTCTGGTACGCGTCTGTCTCGCGGCCCACGTCATCGCGTAATGCGGCGACGTAAGTCATGGGGAGCACAGTCGGATGCGGCGTGAGGGGTGGATCATCCCGTGGCAGCTGTAATAACCTTCGTTGAGCACACTCAGAACGTATGTGTCCCTCCTTCCCACATCCAGAGCACGTCCTTGGTTGTCCGTCGTAAATGACAATCGCCCTACAACCGGCGATGTACAAGTATGACGGGACGTGTTTTCGGAGTTCAATCCGTATTTGTCTGACGCCATTGAGGACAGGATACGTCTTGAAACTCGCCCACTTTTCAGCCACGTGGGATAGGACCGTTCCCTAAGGACGCAGGGCGTCTGTCACCAATTCTTCTGGCACTTCGAATGGAAGCTCAAAGACGCGGATCGTTCGGAGTCCCATGCCGGCATGTTCAACTGTTACCGCTCCAACATTCCCGTCCGAATGACAGAAACGAAGTCCTTGTCGGTGTCGAAGTAGTAGTTCGTCACATGCCGCTTCATTTATAAGCTTGACATAAACCACACTGCTGACTATAGATAAGTGTATTCCAAGTAGAACGTCAGGTTCGATTTTCACCTCGTCCCGTAAATAACGTTCGATCTCGTAAGCCTTCGGTCGAGCATATTCGTTAGCAAAACTAAATTTCAGTGTCGATTTGCGGAACGACAAGGCCATGATTCGTTCTATGTATTACCGCGACACACCGCTACACACGTAACGTAAACACCTCTCGCGCAGACGTGCGGCAGGGACGTAAACACCGTCCGAACCGCTGCGCCGCCGAAGGCTGACTGATATGATATGTTTCATATAAGCGCACACTCCGCTGCAGAGTGAAAATCTCATTCTGGAAACATCCCCCAGGCTGTGGCTAAGCCATGTCTCCGCAATATCCTTTCTTTCAGGAGTGCTAGTTCTGCAAGGTTCGCAGGAGAGCTTCTGTAAAGTTTGGAAGGTAGGAGACGAGGTACTGGCAGAAGTAAAGCTGTGAGTACGGGGCGTGAGTCGTGCTTCGGTAGCTCAGTTGGTAGAGCACTTGCCCGCGAAAGGCAAAGGTCCCGAGTTCGAGTCTCGGTCGGGCACACAGTTTTAATCTGCCAGGAAGTTTCATATCAGCGCACACTCCGCTGCAGAGTGAAAATCTCATTCTAGAAATATTTATATCCAACAAAATCTAAGAATCACACTGCCCCAAATGTCTCTTAGTGCCCTACAAGCACTGCAATAAATGTACACACTGGAGGCAATGATATAAACAATTCAGAGCATACTGCTTCTCCTTCAGTATCGAAGAAAACGTATTTAATTTTGCTAGGTTCCATGTTAGTGAGAATCTGGGGAATTTAGCTACAAATTTATACAGCTAAGAAAATAATACAAACAATTCAGGACAAATTGTTTTCTCCACAGCAGCAAGAATATCACATGGTAATTTGAGGAAATGAGGAAGCAGCCAAGGAGTTCTGCTGTAACATAAGGTGGCTTGGCACAGTGTGGTATTTTCCTGCGGGCTGTCTTTTAACTGTTGAGACGGAGAGCCATACAATTCTGGGAGGGAAAGTGGTCGATTGAGAGCATCAGTAAATTGCGGTTGGTCAAACCGATTATCTGTACACGCTGGTTTCTCCGGCGGGATGAAATAACCTTGATCTGTCAGCGAATAGGGCACTGTCCCCTGACAGATGACTTCACACTCCCATGCTCCAGCGAGAGGAGCCCTCCCAGCTGTAATTCCTGTGGCGTGCAAATCACTGCAAGCCGCATTTTAACTGAGTGCATATTTTATTTGCAGAGTAGAAGCTAACTCAGTTGTAGATCTGCCCTGTATTTCGTTTGTCTCGATCCCGGTTTAAGCTTTCAGACTGTATATCTCAGTGTGTAACGGAATGGCTAGCTCATCTTCGTGTGCATGTCTTAGGGCGTTTTTATTTTTTAATTGTGAGTGGAGTTTTATAATTATGTAAATTTTGTTCACACTCGTAACATAAGATTATAGGACAGGCATTAAAAAGTTTGGTGTCCATTAAAATTACAACTGTAGAAATGATAACGGTAATGAAAATTTGCTTTTTGTGCGTGTACATTACGATAGAAAGAATACTTGATTAAATTTATGGATATGCATAAAACACTATTCAGTACAAACAGCTGTCACCAATGGCAACAAAACAGCTTCCATCTGGCTTCGCATCAAGTCAAAATGAGCTTGTGTGACATACATAGGAGTGTTATTCTGTGCCAGTTCGGCTCTATACCGGAGTTCATCAGTCGTAGTGGCTGGCGAATGATGAGGTACCCATCCTTCGCCAACCCATCGCCACATGTTTTCAATGGGAGAGAGATGATGACGTACTGGCTAGAACAACAGTCAGACACTGTGCTCATTTTGTATAACGCTGATTTCCTCCACTGTTATAAAAACTAACGTAATTTAGTAATAGACAATTTATGAGAACCTTTCTTGTGGAGAGCAGCGGTTTTTCTTAATACTTATGATGAATATAAACAACGTCGACCGTAAGAAACCTTTATTTTTGTGGTTACGGGTTTCGGTCAGTTGCTGACCATCTTCAGACTTCATACCATATTGAGAAACTGACGTTCGTGGAGTTCGTAATGCCTGTACAGTTCACCGCCACCGCCTACCAATATTGTGTGAGGTCTAATTATGGTCAGTAACTGACCGAAAGCGGTAACCACAAAAATAAAAAAATAAAGGTTTCTTACTGTCGAGACTGTCTATGTTTATTTCAAACTAAGAATAGACGTTGTATGTAATGTTGTTTCAATGTAACCTGTATCGTATCGGTACGCATGTGACAGCATACCCTACTTAATATTTACGAAAACGCAACGCAAAAACGCGGGATTCTTGTGGGGCTCATACCTCGTGTTCTGTTGGTGGTAGAAAGGTAGGATCAAATGTTTTGCATACCCCTTGGGCTACCGACCCTTTTGTATTCCCAACAGAATGATCGTATTAATGTTACTACCCAACAGTATTGGGTCAAAGAATGAATATTACACATGTTCTGTTGCTTAAGCAAATGGGGCTAATGGGTTGGTTCTTTTTGCATTTGATGTTGTCTGTGGTGGGCCTTAAGCTGCTTATGGATGCACCATCAGTTCATGGTCGGTTCCTTACAAAAACCCCCCAAAAAATTTTAGCAGTTTTTCTTATGTCAACCGAGGCACGGATTCCATGTCGATATATTCCTATATATAGTCTCTGAATCCGCATCCGCTATCGAAAAAAAACCCATAATCAAGGTTTTTGGATACCTGAACCTAGCAGCCGATTCAAAGAGGCTATGCACAGCAAATGGGTTTAATTTTTCTTGTAGACTCCTAGTATCCCGATCTCAGACACTCTAGAAAATTCTCTTCATATCTTTATCTCTTCCGGGATGCAGAGGTTCAAATTGACCCTACTTGTACACGTAAAAAGAGCACGTAAAATCCAGTGTGACAAAGAACAAGTTTGTAAAGTAACGTAACATGGATAAATATGCTGTAACGTGTCTCCGTTGTAATTAGAATGGTTCTGGGAACCCCATACTATAACACTGAAGCACATTCAAAACTTTTGTGCACGTAAAATCCGATCTGTGGTGTAAAATCAGATTTTCATTATTTCATTTTCATGTAAGTAAAATATCAAAGTTTTACTGACCCATAAAGTTCTTTTCATATGAGTGACATGCACTGCTGTAGGAGGGAAAGGAAAGAAACCATCGGAATATACTACTATAGGACCACAAAAATGTGAATGTTTCCATTTATTTAAAGGACTCTGGAAAGTGGGGTATCAGCTGCCTCATTCTACCTTCCTCTGCATCTTTCAAAAAATTTTCAATTTTTTGGCACGCAATAGTAGCCACGATCTTTTATGCTGAGAGAAGAGGAGGCAGGACCATTGGGAAAGAGACAAAAGGTAATAAATACTAGACGATAGTAGAGAGTGGTTGTGATATAGAGAGCGAGAGACACCATTGTAGTGTATGAGAATGAGAGTGGAACATAGTTGGCAGTGACATAACAGGAGACAGTGGCAGCGGGAGAGAAATACATGGAAGGAGAAAGTGGAAGTGGGTGAGAGCTATTGACTGTGCGACATTCTATGAAAATGAGAACGACGAAGAGAGAGATAGTGAGAAGTGGCAGCAGCAGTGAGAATGAATGAATGAAATAGTAGCAGTAAGAGAAATCAAGAGGGAGACTAACGGTGAGAGGTAACTAACTGTAGCAGTAAGATAGAATGAAGGAGGCTGAGAATGTGAAATAGGAGACAGTGACAGAGAGACACAAAGAGATTACAGTGAGTTCGGATGAATGAGCAAGTGAGAGTGGGCAAGTGGGAGTGGATGGGTACGAGCGATGGGATGGACTAGTAGGTGCGATCGAGTTACAGATGGGTGGAGACAGGAGAGGGGGGGGGGAGAGGTGAGTTGCATTTAAATAGAGCATGAATATGCTTACATGCCAAAATTTATGGTAAAATTTTTAACGGTGTTGAATGAGGCCGCTGGTACACCACTTTTCAGTCAGAATTTCTTGAGAAGGAGAATATTCGCCTTTTTTGTGTTCCGCTTGTGCACTGATTGATTATTTTTTGTTGGTCTTTATGTATATATCAGCTTAAATGTAAAGAAAATGTAACATAAAAGGTGGTTTCCCATCTTTTTTTTTTTTTTTTTGGTCAGCAGTCTACTGACTGGTTTGATGCGGCCCGCCACGAATTCCTTTCCCGTGCTAACCTCTTCGTCTCAGAGTAGCACATGCAACCTATGTCCTCAATTATTTGCTTGACGTATTCCAATCTTTGTCTTCCTCTACAGTTTTTGCCCTCTACAGCTCCCTCTAGTACCATGAAGTCATTCCCTCATGTCTTAGCAGATGTCCTATCATACTGTCCCTTCTCCTTATCAGTGTTTTCCACATATTCCTTTCCTCTCTGCGTAGAACCTCTTCATTCCTTACCTTATTAGTCCACCTAATTTTCAACATTCGTCTGTAGCACCACATCTCAAATGCTTCGATTCTCTTCTGTTCCGGTTTTCCCACAGTCCATGCTTCACTACCATACAATGCTGTACTCCAGACGTACATCTTCAGAAATTTCTTCCTCAAATTAAGGCCGGTATTTGATATTAGTAGACTTCTCTTGACCAGAAATGCCTTTTTTGCCATAGCGAGTCTGCTTTTCATGTCCTCCTTGCTCCGTCCGTCATTGGTTATTTTACTGCCTAGGTAGCAGAATTCCTTAACTTCATTTACTTTGTGACCATCAATCCTGATGTCAAGTTTCTCGCTGTTCTCATTTCTACTACTTCTCATTACCTCCGTCTTTCTCCGATTTACTCTCAAACCATACTGTGTACTCATTAGACTGTTCATTCCGTTCAGCAGATCATTTAATTCTTCTTCACTTTCACTCAGGATAGCAATGTCATCAGCGAATCGTATCATTGATATCCTTTCACCCTGTATTTTAATTCCACTCCTGAACCTTTCTTTTATTTCTATCATTGCTTCCTCGATGTACAGATTGAAGAGTAGGGGCGAAAGGCTACAGCCTTGTCTTAAACCCTTCTTAATACGAGCACTTCGTTCTTGATCGTCCACTCTTATTATTCCCTCTTAGTTGTTGTACATATTGTATATGACCCGTCTCTCCCTATAGCTTACCCCTACTTTTTTCAGAATCTCGAACAGCTTGCACCATTTTATATTGTCGAACGCTTTTTCGAGGTCGACAAATCCTATGAAAGTGTCTTGATTTTTCTTTAGTCTTGCTTCCATTATTTGCCGTAACGTCAGAATTGCCTCTCTCGTCCCTTTACTTTTCCTAAAGCCAAAGCCTCAAAGAGGCTTTCAATGTATTCTTTCCACCTATATGCTCTCTCCTCTGCATTTAACAGTGGAATTCCCGTTGCTCTCTTAATGTTACCACCGTTGCTTTTAATGTCACCAAAGGTTGTTTTGACTTTCCTGTATGCTGAGTCTGTCCTTCCGACAATCATATCTTTTTCGATGCATTCACATTTTTCCTGCAGCCATTTCATCTTAGCTTCCCTGCACTTCCTATTTATTTCATTCCTCAGCGACTTGTATTTCTGTATTCCTGATTTTCCCGGAACATGTTTGTACTTGCTCCTTTCATCAATCAACTGAAGTATTTCTTCTGTTACCCATGGTTTCTTCGCAGCTACCTTCTTTGTACCGATGTTTTCCTTCCCAACTTCTGTGATGGCCCTTTTTAGAGATGTCCATTCCTCTTCAACTGTACTGCCTACTGCGCTATTCCTTATTGCTGTATCTATAGCGTTAGAGAAGTTCAAACGTATCTCGTCATTCCTTAGTACTTCCGCATCCCACTTCTTTGCGTATTGATTCTTCCTGACTAATGTCTTGAACTTCAGCCTACTCTTCATCACTACTATATTGTGATCTGAGTCTATATCTGCTCCTGGGTACGCCTTACAATCCAGTATCTGATTTCGGAATCTCTGTCTGACCATGATGTAATCTAATTGAAATCTTCCCGTATCTCCCGGCCTTTTCCAAGTATACCTCCTCCTCTTGTGATTCTTGAACAGGGTATTCGCTATTACTAGCTGAAACTTGTTACAGAACTCAATTAGTCTTTCTCCTCTTTCATTCCTTGTCCCAAGCCCATATTCTCCTGTAACGTTTTCTTCTACTCCTTCCCCTACAACTGCATTCAAGTTGCCCATGACTATTAGATTTTCGTCCCCCTTTACATACTGCATTACCCTTTCAATATCCTCATACACTTTCTCTATCTGTTCATCTTCAGCTTGCGACGTCGGCATGTATGCCTGAAATATCGTTGTCGGTGTTGGTCTGCTGTCGATTCTGATTAGAACAACCCGGTCACTGAACTGTTCACAGTAACACACCCTCTGCCCTACCTTCCTATTCATAACGAATCCTACACTTGGTATACCATTTTCTGCTGCTGTTTATATTACCCGATACTCATCTGACCAGAAATCCTTGTCTTCCTTCCACTTCACTTCACTGACCCCTACTATATCTAGATTGAGCCTTTGCATTTCCCTTTTCAGATTTTCTAGTTTCCCTACCACGCTGAAGCTTCTGACATTCCACACCCCGACTCGTAGAACGTTATCCTTTCGTTGATTATTCAATCTTTTTCTCATGGTAATCTTTTATATGATTTCTATAAACTGTACACGCAAAAGTGACTGTTTTGGTGCAATAGGGGAAATGTAAGATTTGGAGATTATATTACGATGTAAGTGACAATTGATAACCAACAGTTGAAGGAGGGAGGTGTAAAGACAGACACAAGGGACGTATCGTTTTATTGGTGGAAACGAGCAATAATTTTGAAGAAAGGAGACAGTTCCTTTGTAATAACGTAACGTGGAGAAGAAGTTTATAATACAGAGAGAGTGATAGCAGTCTGAGAGTGCAGAGGTGAGTGAAATGTAAAAGGTGTCCCTAAGTTATCATAACGGTATTGTTGCAACAAATCTATAAATGTTAATAAGAGACACGGGTTTTGGAATTAGCTACAGCGAAGAGGAGACCAAGGGAGAAGATCGCAAGACTCACGACTGAAGATTTGATAAATGGACCGGTGCAGAAGACATTGGAGGTATAGATTTACAGGACATCGGAGAGAAGTGCGTCGCAGGTGATTTTCAACAGATGAATAGGAGACTGTGTACGACGGAGATAACTGGGTTATTTCATCTAAATGAGCACAATGAAAGGAACTACAGCGGTGGTGCGGACAGCTTTATAGAAAGTGTCTTTTTACAAATTTATGTTTGACAAGGAGAAATGCGAACAGAAAACTGTTGTTAAAATCATTAACTATGAGGACGAAGGAAAAGGTAAATTTAAGAGTTAGGTACTAAAACGACGAACACATTAATCAAAGACATGGTTACATGAGTTTCATTGTTTTGCTCAAAAACTGTGTTCACACATCATCCTATTAGAACACCATTTGTAATGAGTTTTAAGAAGCGTTAGCAATCAAGAAAGTCCACCAAAGCAGCACTTAGAGTTCTGCATTTTGTAATGCGATTATTAATCAAGTTGATCATTGCCAACTTTGTATGTTGTGTGATGCATCGAAGACCGCTACCTTTATGGCAAAGCCAGATATTGGCAGTAGCTTAAGCCACAGGTGAGACTGAAATAAATCACGGTGATACCACAATCTGACATGCGATGATACAGCCTTGGTTGTAGCTATTGTTTTAGACATATCAGTGGCTGTTCACGTCGAAACTAAACATTATATAGCAGACTTCATGTAAAGATAAATAACAGTATGTAGCACAAACTAAATTCGTTACTTCAGGACAATAATAACAAATCTAGATATAATCTATATTATATTCAAACGCAGAATTTTCTCACAGTCAAATGTTTTGCCCCACAATTTAAGTTAAGCAGTGGAGTGATATCAGTTGACAGAAATGTATTCAATGAAATGTTGTGATTTGGTTCCACCGCAATTAGTAGCGTAAACCTGTGTCGACTGAGATCCGCTCTTGTATTTCACATGGAAATATATATATACCAACGACGTTGATCATGGTAGAAAACGATTTTATGCGCTACCGCAGTAATCTCACCAAAACCATTCCATGAAACAGTTTTTAACCGGTTATGATATTTATGTATAGATAATTCAGTAGGTCCCATTGAAAGTACGTTGTGCAGTGTTGTACCCATTGGCATTATTTTACAGTAGTACACGTTCTGATTTCGAAACACGTTTGTATCGTCGAGAAGTTAATGTGATTGAATTTGTGGCAATCGCTGGGAGTGTGTGCAATAGGGACCCATACATTTCTCGAAAGAAAAACGGCACAAATTTGTTTTTAGCACAGCTTTGAATTTGGGAAGGTCTTGAAAACACAATTATTTATTAAGCTGTACGTGTTTCAAAATTTCATTATCAGGCTGTATCTGTGGAACAGAGTGTATGAAGAATGATAGGAAATACGTACCTACTAACATAAGTCTGGATCTGAGTGACCAATATACAGAATTTTCAATTAATGTCTTACTTACGTTTAAACAACATTTAGTAAAAAGTTCACTAAAGCGAACATTTAAACTACGTAAAATACAGAGCTCATTTTACATACGGATTTTCGACAGTGCTATGATTATTCGAAGAGAACCAGTGTCAAAATGACTGTGGCGATTCAGCTATCAAAGTGGGTAGCGCTAACGCTGACCATACAAATGAAGTCAAAGAATAGCTGTACAAAGAAACTATATGTTACGGTGAACTACTTGTCAGAACATCGTGAACAACTTGGCAAATATACACTTATGCTACTTTTATGCAGGAGATACTCATATTCAAAGGTTCAGATGTGCGTGAAATCTTATGGGACTTAACTGATAAGGTCATCAGTCCCTAAGCTTACACACTACTTAACCTAAATTATCCTAAGGACAAACACACACACCCATGCCCGAGGGAGGACTCGAACCTCGGCCGGGACCAGCCGTACAGTCCATGACTGCAGCGCCTTAGATCGCTCGGCTAATCCGATAATCATACTGACAGTAGGCAAAATTTACATTTTCTGAAATGTCCGTCGGTAGGTAACGTCGTACACGACATAACAGAGATAATCGTTTCTCAATTAACAAAACAGAGGACATGTTGGCAACCATTATTTGGTGCAGTACAATGTTAACATAAAATCAATACAGATCACAAATAAAAGAAGTTGGGAAAGGATAAGTTTACAACTATCACAAACTAAAATGTTACTGGAGTAGGACAAACTGTCGTCATTTTAGAATAATTGAACAAATAATAAATGACATTAGGCAGAATTATTTAGGTAAGCCTAGACGAGTGGCAACAATCTGAAATAAAAAGGAACTTCTTTCTAGAATTACAAGGATTTCTTAATTAAAAAAAACCTAATGTTATTGTGTTATACCCTAACGACAGTCCACCAGTTATCAGGGTACATTCATCATAAACTAAAATGTTACAAGAATATAGCCAATTGTAGTCATATTACAATAGTAGAATGTATTATAGATGACATGCAACAGATTCATTTAGGTAAACCTAGATCAGTGACTACAATCTGAATTAAAATAGAAGCTAGTGTTACATTAAAAGTTTCTATTATTACTATGTAAAGCTTAATAGTATAATACTGGACTGCACAACAGCCTAGTTTGAAGCAGATGATTAAAACATTATGGTTGAGGACGTAAGGTTAGGATCATTAGTTGTCAAAAAACTGATGTCTATGCATGCGTAATGCTGATATTGTTGAAATACTGTTTCGAAATTAATGAACTGTATACGTAGTTATATGTACAGAAATGCCAAATTGTACGTAACAAAGTAAACTCTGTGATATGGTACTGAACCCCAAACGTTTACAGTCACAGGTTTAACAACGTAATGCACTTTTGATCTAACTATATTCAAGACGGAAAGTTAAATTTATCGCGCCTATAACGTGAAACTCATGGTGTGGAAGCATACGCGTGTTCCGATAAAAATGTAAAGTCAGATGAGTACCATGACGTACTAAAGTTAGCGGAAGGCAAAGCACCGGCGCCATACGCAGCGTCTGTGATTAATGCGGCAGGTACAGTGCGGTGAAGGCCTGCGAGGGCAGTGGGTCCATCTCTTGGGGTGGAGTGAATGTATAGAGGAAACTTGGAGAAGTAGTCACATTAGATAGGCACATGAAAATGGTGGCACCCTCCAGCGGGATGTGCAGACAACTAACGTATGTTCAGCTGCAATAGTTGCATCTGATCTATCCTTCGAAGCCTAGATTATTACGGCTAATCGAAGCACTAAGAACAACTGGGTTAAGTTCGAGATACTTTTCGTATAGCGTCTTCATATAAATCTAAGAACCAGTGCCTACTGAGAAATTCCTGCTCATTAAGTAACCGATGCGGTTTACATGTTAGATTTGGATATACTTCGAATTCTTCCAAAATGTAGATGACAACAAGGAGCGCCGTGCAAAACTTCAGGCCCCACAGATACCAGCAAAAAGGTATGCTTGTTCCTTTTCAAATCCTCCTGGATACTAGTTCTGAGTATCTAGTAATAAAATCCCCCCCAGTCTCACGAATTATCGCAATCATCACAATCTGTCTTGTATACACCTGGTTAGTTAAAAGTACTACTTTTGGTTCTGTCCAACGTCATGCCCTAGTCGCATGTGTAAATTACCTCCAGTTTTAAACGAAACATTGACATTAGTCTTTTCAAACCTTTCCCAACTTTGTCATGCGGGGACCATTGTAGCTTACACTAAAAACGACCTCTTTATTCTCTTTTTTTTCTTTTTTCTACTCTAAAGAGCGGTTGTAGGCGATTCAGTCTAGAATCGCTTGACCGCTACGGTTGCGTTCGAATCCTGCCTCGGGCATGGATGTGTGTGATGTCCTTAGATTAGTTAGGTTTAAGTAGTTTTAAGTCCCATAGTGGTTAGAGTCATTTGAACCAACCTCGGTAAGGGAAAGTATTTTTTTGTTTTTGTTTTTCTTTTGATGTGGTTGGTTGAAATACGGCGTCTCGTCTTACTGTCTTGGTGGAAGGTAATAATGTTCTCTCCTATAATGACGTCATTCCAAGCAAATCATTGAAGTGCTCGTTGAAGGTGTGGCCGTGGGACTTGGAGTCCCGTACCACCCTCCGACGGTTGTTGTTCGACGTGCAGGCAATAAGTAACACAATTACATTAGATACCAACATTGGCGGCTTGGCTTATGATGGTCGACACAAATCGAGTGGTCATTTCAACACTGACTCTTCATTAGTGGCCGTAACAGGGCTATCGTTAGCCATGGTCCGAATCTGATTCCTCAAGGATGGTGGAAGAAACAGGGTGGCGGTGCCTGTGCCGGGGAGTCGTTGGTCAATGTTTTACGTATAAGCCAGCGACCGTGTCGCGCAGGGCATCCACATCGCCACAGAGATGCCTTGCCTTCTCTCGAAGTCTTCGGAGCGACCATGTTCGTTTCCTCGTGGAGCATATCATGAATTAATTAAATCTTTCTAATTTTATGAAGAGTTTCATTAACTAATGTACATGAGTAAAAGTTAACAATGTAAAGCGAAGCTAAATGGATACCAACTGGGACTTCAAGGCTTTGATTTTGTTCATAAATCCATAGGAGTATTTTACACGAAACGTCTTTGGAAAACTGTAACCTCCCTTTAACTGTTTGTTTAGCAACCTATTAAGTTTTGAATTAGGACTGGAACTATTATTATAGATTCGCTCCGCCGCAAGAAATGGATCCACTGTTCTCGCAGGCCATCACCGCAATGTAATTGCCTCGCTGTGCAGCTGCGTTAACGACAGACGCTGCGTATTGCAGCGTTACTCTGCATACCGCTAACATAAGTACTTCATGCTATTAATTAGATTTATTTTGCAGTTCAATCACAACACGCGCATGCGCCCGATTCATGGAGTTCATATTAAGAGCACAATAAACTTACTTCTCGTCTTGAATATAGTTACATTACATGTACGTTACATAGTAGTTAACCTAACGAATCCGCTTGTCTACAGGGAATTCATTGCTACCGAATTCGCAAGCCATCTCTTATACTTCGAACATTCCAATGACATCCGCCATGCTGCCAGCCTCTTACAACAGACATTACCAAATCCTATACCTCACCACATTCCGACAAAACCTATCTAACCATACCGTCCCACACCCTCTCCACACACTCTCCTACTCCTCCGTCAATGACGCCGCTTGTACTGATCTTTCCTACAGACCCATGACGGAGACACACTTGAACGCCAAGAACAACTGCAATTACACGTCCAAAATCTGTTGAGAGCAAAGAAACACCGTGTTTGGCGCCAAACATGCACATACATCAACGTAACACTGCCCATAAAATCTTCCAGGTAGTGGAAGACTTTCTATCGACGTACTGGCAACAACCTTGTCCCTCCTACCCCTCCTGCAACATTATCACCTTCTCCCCGAAAACCTAAGCAAAGCAAACCACTTTGCATACTACCTCCCTGACACCTTCACCATCCCTGGCTACCCCGCACTTCGATTACTCCTTACTCTTTACAGTCCATGAACGTACAAATGCCTCCCTCCCGTTGCCCACCCCTAGCTTCCAGTACCTCGAAAACATCCCAGAGACAGAACTCAATACTCCAATAACCACACAAGACGTTCAAGAGATATTCCACATCAAACACAGCACTGCTTCCGGTCATGACTGCATATCCTACAGGCAGCTGAAAGATTACCTCCTGTCCTTCCCCAAAATCCTAGCTATCCTTTTTTAATATAATCCTTCTACAGGTTTCTGTTCTGAGCTGTGCAAAACCTGTAGAATCCTCCTCTTCCTCAAACCTAATTAACCTGCCACTGACACATCCTTCTACCGTCCCATGAGCCTCACCTATGTGTTTAGCAAGGTTTTTGAGTTCATCCTATCCCGCCACTTTTATAAATATCTACAACGACAATTACCCATTCCTGTCCACCAATGTGGCTTATCCTATCCCACCAAATCAACAAACACTATTCCGCCATTTTTGTCTCTCTTGATCTCTCTTGATCTGGAAAAAGCATATCACGACATATTGCATTCCATCCTCCTCTTTAAGCTCCAGACCTATCAAACTCCCATCAATTATGCCCTTCTTATCGCATCCTTTCTCTCTAATTGTCCCTCTTATGCCGCTGTCAACAACTCCCTATCGCACTGCAACTGTGCCCAAAGTTCCATCCTCTCTCCTCTCCTGTATATCATCTACAATGCCGATATACGCCGTCTTCTCCTGCTCATCTCCTCCAGTACGCCGATGACACTGCGTTCTTCGCCCTCCACCCTACCCTCTGGAAATCCCAACAATGGCTGCAGCTTCATCTTGGTTCACCCCCTGGTGCATTCATTGCTCCTCAATGTCAACACTACCAAAAACCAGGCAATAGTTATAGGCCGAAGCGCCCACGGCATCCCTCACCTTGATTTTTACCTTACCATTTACTAAAGTCCTATCTCTTTATGCAGCACACTAAAACACCCCGGACTAGCACTTGATCGCCGACTAACATGGAAGCCCCATCTACTAACCATTCAACGGAAAGCCCACGTAAACTAAAATTACTAGAACTACTAACTGGCCGAACATGGCGATTACATCCTTCCACAATCCCCCACACCTATAAATCCCTCCTCCTACCCATCCTCTGCTACGCAAATGTGCCATGGACTTTTACTCCTCCCTCCCTTTATCATGTCTTACAGACCCACGAACGCCATGCATTTCGCGAAGCTTTCGCATCCGCATACTCTCCCACACCCGTTTATAAAATTCGCCCGTCTACTCTTCCACTTGAAACACCTCTGCTTATCCTACGTTACGCGAAAACTGACGCTATCTGCCCGCTCATTGCTCTTGGCACTCGACCGTGCCTCTACTATCAGATTCCCTCCTGCTACCCTTCCACAATCTCCACATCCTCTCCCAACGAAACATTAAGCACTTTCACTGACCCAACCATGAAATTTGCCCTGGTACATACCTCTCTTTTCCTTGTGCCTGTGTCCCGCAATTGCGCAGGGTCGTCATGGTTATCGTGTGATTCAGCAAGGTTAACTGAAGGGGTGGCCAGATGCCCTTCCTGTTCCCATCGCGGTGGATGAGATGATGAGGAAGACAACACAACACGATGACGTGGAAGAGGAAAAAACAACACCCAGCCCCAGAGCGGAGAAGATCCACGACGCAGCCGGGAATCGAACACGGGCCCCATGGAGCGGCAGTGCGTCTCGCTGACAACAGCTATCTTTTTTTTACCTTTATTAAACAAACTGAGAGTATACATATATACACAAAGCAAGGTACCAGTTAAACATATACAAATGAGTGTTAGGTAAACAAATTATTAGAATAACGTTATATACAACAAAATATAACATATTCTGTATTCTATCTTCTTATTTTTTAAATAATCTTTATTGAACAAAGTAAAAGTACATACATATACACTATGCAAGAGTTCTTCAAGGTACCATTTAAACATATACAAATGACTGTTAGTTAAACAAAAAATATTAGAAAAACATTAACTACAGCAAAATATAACATATTCTGTCTTCTTCCTTTTTTTTATTTGTTTTTTGGTCGATGCATGAGAACGTGGTCAAGGGTGTTGCATCATGTGACAGGTAGGCACGGCACACCCCAACTTTGAGGGGGGTCAAGGAAGACGCTGCGGAGATAACCGGCAAAAGTTTGTCGGTAAGATGGTTTTCGGGTGAGGGTGCTATGCGCGGTCACAATTTTGTACCAGAAGTCAAGGACTGTATGCGGACCGCCCTGAAAGAGGTATTCTAAAGCCTGTTCTCGAAACCAGATTAGGGTATGGTGCTTAGCAAGAGGGTAGTGAAATGTCTGGGGCAACAACAGGAAATCCGGGGTAACCGTCGTAGGCGGGGCACGGAGGTAAGAGCCCACGATTCGTTGGATGAGGAGCCATACGTTTCGTTTCAGGGGGCACGTAAGACGGTGCTCGTCGGTGTCTTCAAGCTGACAGTCAGGGCAGAGTGGGGAGGTGGCCAGTCGACTATTAGTCGGGAATTTGCTATAAACTAAAACATACCAGAGTGCAGACACAGACGACGGTAAAAAGAGTGCATGCACACACCCCCAAACCGTTCGCCAGTTAATGTCAGGATGCTGTAGCACCATGGGATCGCAAGGCTTGCACACCATAAACAAACGATAATAATCTTTTGTACGGGGAGGACGGGTGACTGGAAGATCGGCCCGAACGTAGCTGAGTTCTATGAAACAATTGGCGACGTGGTATAATAATGGAGAAACAGGTGTCACATTGATAGGTGGATCGAGAGAAGTTGGTCGGAGGATATCTAAGAGACTGCGTGTTAAGGACGGGACGGGCCCCTGCCAGTGCCGCAACATAGTTTGGACAAAAAGTGCAGAAGATCGTGCCTGCACGTTGACGAGTCCGAGGCAACCTTTTGCAGGAGGCAGTGTTAGAGTGTTGTAGCAGACTTTGAAAAGTGCCCCTGCTGACACGAAATATCCAAAGGCTGATTGGATGCGGCGGCGAAGGAGTAACGGCATCGGAAGGATCTGGGCGACGTGTACCAGTTTAGGGGCGACATACATGTTGACGTAGGACACACGTTGGAGTTGGTTTAAGTTACGGTGCACTTGACGGCGGACATGGTGCCGAATCGACTGCAAAAACTGCCGGTAAGCGAGGGCCACTGTGCGGTGTGTGGAGCTCGTAAATTCGATACCCAAGTAACGAAGGGTGGTACTGACTGGGAGTGGGGTCGGCACCATAGACGGGAGGGCGCACCCGATGTGCATTATAATCGATTGACGGTCATTAAGAATGCTACCAGAAAGACGTCCATACAGATGGATCTATTGGATGGCGTCATTGAGTTCCGTGGAGGAGCAAGTGAGAAAGAGGAGGTCGTTCGCATAAGCCCTGCAGTGAAAGGTGTAGTCACGCAAAGTGAGACCCTGCAGTCTAGAGGTAAGATCAGCGATGAGGGGCTACTATCGGGCGGACTGCCCTGATACATACCCATCCTGTCAAACCTACATGAACCCACCCCACATTCCCCAGTCAGGATTCCGTTTCTCTACACTCTTCTCCACCTACATCGTAAGCTTTGGTGCTGAACGGCATCTCTCTTCACCCTCCCGAATTTCTCCAAAGCATCTGCTGACACGAACACGCTCTTACGCACTCCCCAGCTGCTACATTCCCATGACACCCCCTCTTCCTGGCGGTCTAGGCCTACTAATTATTTCACTCATCTATGTCTCTATGTTAGTTAGTCAAGACACTGGCCTTTTACTATTCAGCTTATGCAACTGACCCTCTGTCTTTTCTCTTTTGTCAAACATTCAGTTGCCATTTCATGTGTGCCACTCGTTTAATTAATCAATAATCCGCCTTTATATTTTGAATGTATAATTGAAACTACGTTCTTTTATTATGTCACTCATTTCGTCAACTGCTATGTTCCATTTTAAAATATGTTGTAAAATTTTTTCTCTCATATGGTTAAAGAGCGGTGACTTGAATCCGCTGACAGCCGACTCCCCGCACATATGGGGCGAGGGGAATGAAATGACAATAAAGAAAAACAATTAATGAATCCGCCCATACTGTGCGAGGGGAGTAAAATAAATTAAAGCAGAAAGGAAAACCTAATGAATGCTGAACGTCTTTCGTTCACTACCATTTCAAACAACTTATTCTGTTACATACAGTTCTGCATTTCTGTAATGTTATATGCACAAACGAAAGCAATTAATTCCAAAGAAAATATGATCACGATTTCAGCATTACGCATACCTCGACATCAATTTTTGAACAATAATGATACTAACTCTGCATTCTCAACCACAACATGGTAAGACCTTTTTTTATGTCCCCACGCTTCTACTTCAAGTTAAGCTGTTACACAGCCCAATATTATACCATTATGCTCTTTTAATAAAAAAGAATATTTTAATTGTAATACTAGCTTCTACTTTAATTCATATTTTTGCCACTCATCTAGACGTATCTAAATGGTTCTGTTGCATGTCAACTATTATATGTTCTACTATACTGTAATATGACTACAGTTGGCCATAGTCTTGTAACATTTTAGTTTATGGTGGCTGCATCCTGATGACTTTTGGACTAATACAATAACACGAAGTTTTCAAAAAAATGAAAAAAATAATTTTAATTCTAATAATATCTTGAATTTATTTCAAGTTCTTGCATTCATCTAGGTTCACCTAAGTAATTCAGTTGTACGTCATTTACTGTACGTTCGACTATTGTGATATGACTACAGATGGTCATACTCTTGTAACATTTTAGTTTGTAAAGGCTGTAAAATTATTCTTTCACAACTTGTACTATATTTTATTTGTTGTGTATATTGGTTTTATGTTTACATTATGCAACACCTGTTAATGATTGCAAAACATGTCCTCTGGTTTGCTTATTACCGACTATCTTAGTTTCATCGACCACGACGTTACCTTTGGCAAGTTGTTCACGATGTTTTGACTAGTAGATCGTTATAATGTATAGTTTTTTTCTAAAGTTACTCTTTGTTTCTTTCTGTGGAAACCTTTACGCCACCTACCGGCCTTCGTTTACATCTTAGATACAGTAATCGCCACAATCAGTTGCGCACTGTTCCTCTTAGAATATAGAACGGTACTGACAAATATCCCTATATGAGAAGAGATCTGTATTATGTTTAGTCTATACGTTCACTTTCGTGTCCTTCTCACTAAAGTTTTTCAAATGTAAGTACTATATTAACTGAAAATTCTGTGTATGGTTCACAAGATGTGCATTTATGTGGATATGTACATATTTTCTACTGTTAATTTCTTTGTACGCCTTATTCCACAGCTTCAGTCACATACTGCAATTTTAGAATGCTTGATGAGGATGAGGTCCCATACTCCGAGGAGCGTAGGGGACGATGCGGGAGACCCGCACCGCCGTACTAGGCAAGGTCTTAGCGGAGGTGATTTGCCATTGCCTTCCTCCGACCGTAATGAGGATGGATGATGGTGATGAAGACGACACAACACCCAGTCATCTCAAGGCAGGGAAAATCCCTGACCCCTCCGGGAATCGAACCCAGGAACCCGTGCGCGGGAAGCGAGAACGCTACCGCAAGACCACGAGCTGCGGAATTCTTAACGCTTAATAAAGAATTGTGCGATCAAAAACTTTTCCATATCTGAAAGTGAGCGAAAACTGAATAGCCGCCTGCCGCTGGCGTGGATATAGTCTTCTTCACTTAATGGAAGATTGTTTTTATTAGCAATCACCATAGTACTGGTTTATGGAATTCTTCCTCCCTTTGTCTGCTGAGCTGTTTTCTGAAGTTTTATCTCAAATTTTCCAGCCTTTTTATATATTGTGGGGCACAGTTGCAACATCGTTTAAAAATATTTTACCCACCTCCCCGCACGCCATATTTTTTTACAGTCATGTTAGCGTCATTTTTGTGAGCGAGTTTCCAGTGACAAGGTATTTCAAGGTACGGTTGTATGCGGTTTTCCGATGTGGTAGTGAACTTGCTCCTCCGCCACAGCTGAAGCAGCTAAAGCTTGCTTTTTTTATGAAAGCTGCAGGAAAACTCGCGGACTTTGTGAACGTAGCGCGTCGCAGAAATCCGCTTGTGTATGCCCAGGAGTAGAGCCGGAATCGTCGGTTCTGAGAACGGCGAGTAACGACCCGAACATCATTTTTCCCCTAACGCACAGGCTGTTCCAAAATCCGGTGAAAATATCCGTGCGCCGTCGTTGAAATCCGCAAGTGAGTGGCCTGCTATTAAAATAGTCTCTGCGTTGGCAGTAGGTGGTGCCCCATACATAGTGGCACTGCCTGTGTCGACACCTCTGTTGCTGCAACCATTTCCTGACTCACGGTACGTGATGTTGCTGTATGATCGTCAATGGCTGAGCGAACGATAAGTCTACATCTTTCGTTGGAATTTAAAGGTACTGTTCACCACGTTCTAGAGAAATATGTGCCTAGCAAAAATATAGGGAAGCTAAAGGATCCACCTTGGTTCAACAAACATATTAGGAAGTTATTGAGAAAGCAGAGAAGTTTGCACAGTCGTTTTAAACATAGTCACAGCCCCGCTGACAAACAGATATTATGCGAAATGAATGCAGCTGTCAAAATGTCAATGAGAGATTCTTTTAACGAATTTGGAAGTAATATTTTATCTGCAGACTCTAAAAAACCCCAAAAAATTTTGGTCGTACGTAAAATCTATGAACGCTTCAAATAATTCAAAACCTGCTCTTGCTGACAGTACGGGTAATGTAACGGATGATGGTAAACAGAAGGCCGAAATTCTAAACCTAGCTTTCAAAAACTCGTTTACGGTAGAGGACTGCAGCACCATTCCCCTTTCAAGGGTGGCTGACATAGTGTTTAGTGTATCTGGGATTGTAAAACAGTTAAGTTCCTTAGACGGCCAAGACGGTATCCCCGTAAGATTTTATCTTGACTACGCTACAAATATAGCACAATTCTTATCCATCATCTATCAGAGATCATTGGAACAGCGGAAAAGTTCCACGGGACTGGAACAAGGCCAGGCCACGGCAATCTATAAGAAGGGTAGAAAATCGGATGCACATAATTACCAGCCAATTTCACTAACATCGGTTTGTTGTAGGGTCATTGAACATATTTTGTGTTCAGACATAATCTTTCTAGACTCTGAGAAGCTCACCGTTTTAGGAAACAGCGGTCATGCGAGACACTGCTGGCCCTCATGTGCATGATATACAACAGGCTCTAGATACCGGCCCGCAGGTTGATGCCATATTCCTCGACTTTCGATGACATATGCTGTTGTATAGAAAGTTTTCTAACAGACAGAGAGCAGTATGTCGTCCTGAATGGGGAGACTTCAAAAGAAACAAGCGTAACATCAGGTATGCCCGAGGGCAGCGAAATAGGTCCGCTGCTTTTTACGATTTACATAAACGATCTGGTTAATGGTATTCACAGCGGCATTAGACTGTTTGCCGATGTGCTGTAGTCTACAGGAAAGTAGGATCGCACAAAAGTTGTGAACAAATCAAAGAGGATTTGCAGAAAATAAATGCATGTTGTAATGACTAGCAGTTACCTCTCAATATTAGTAAGTGTAACCTACTGCGTATAACAAAGCGAAAATCCCCGTTAATGTAATACTACGAAATAAATGCCCAGTCTTTGGAAGCGGTAACATCCGTCAAATATCTGGGTGTGACTTTACGAAATGATCTCAAATGGAACGACCATATTACACAAGTAACGGGTAATTTGAACTCTAGATTGCGGTTTATTGGTAGAATCCTGAAGCGGTGCAGTCCTTCAACAAAGGAAATTGCTTACAATACTTTAGTTCGTCGTGTGTCAGAGTATTGTTCGTCTGTATGGGACCCTTACCAGTTGCGTCGGATTCAAGAGATTGAGAAGGTCCAAAGAAGAGCGGCAAGATTCGTCACTGATACACTTAGCCATCTCGAGAGCGTTACATGTCTTATAGAAAGTTTGAAGTGGGACACACTTGCAGATAGACGACGTGCCAAACGGAAGGGCCTGCTCACTAAATTCCAAAATCAGATTTACGCCGAGTATGTAGAGCATATGTTATTACCACCAACTTCCAAATCGCGCAATGGTCACCATTCAAAGATAAGCGAAATTAGAGCTTGTACTGAGGCGTTCGGACACTCGTTTTTCGCCCGTGCGATCCGCGAGTGGAACAGAGGGGGAGAAATATGACTTTGGCGCGAATAGTGTCCTCCGCCACACACCGCTTGGTTGCTAGCCGAGTATATATGTAGACATGTAGGTGTATATGTGGAAACGCGTTAGACGCGTGAGGCGATTGAGATACTTCATGATTTTGAGGTTTTTCTTTCTTTATTGCATTAGTTCCATCTGCTTGGCCCAACGGAGGATGCACTCTGCGAGAAGCACTAAGTGGATGGCGATAGTATGATTGCTGCAAGACGTTCGTTCCGAGGGGAATAATATAGCGTATTGGGATTCTAAATAAAAACATCCAGCTTCACAAAATTTTCACAAAGTTTTTTTCTTCATTACTTATTAAACAGCCCTCGAATATTTTGTGCAGAATATATGGACAACTGAAATCCAAAAGTAGTGTAACATATGATACTGGATGGGGTCGCCGTCCGGGCACGAACTTCGAGTGTGGTATCGATAGCTACGATGGCACGGCGTAGGTGCAGGTTCATAGGTTGGGATTACGACATCGACACTGACGACAGCGCCCTATAGCAGGCGCTTTCAGCTCTACGAGCGCCGCTGCAGATTCATCTTTCTTCATCAAGAGCAGACGGCCTGGAAACTTCTCTTCAACCTCAGAGGATGTTGGCTTGCTATTGGGACTATGTACTACTTACTACGGGTCTGAGGCTTCGCACCTGTGGAAAGTTATGTATTCAGTTAATATTGTGATATAGTGAAACCATTTCTAAGAGCAGTATCGAGAGATTTTCACCTTCTCCTGCTCCTACTCACTTCCTGCATTCGGCCAACTTTTCAGTTTTCGGGAGCAGACCTACGCGGCCGCCTTCCAGGCGGGATACAAGATCGAGCTGCCCAGTATTGGAAACATCGCCCCGCTGTTTACACCAGTATTCCATTTTTGGAGGCGGTCAGAGCTTCTTTTCCATTTCCAGTGTCGGTTTTCAGTAACAAGTACCTTCCTCGTTTTCTTTTACCGAAACTGAAGTATGAATGAACATAAACATCGGTAGGGATAGCGTTACTATAAACGCTGTGACTGAGAAATACGTCGACCACTGCGTCTAAAGAGTAATGTAGACGACCACCATCAGAAATTTATATTCATAAGACGTGATTCGAGGAACTTAACATACAGGGCGTTTCAAAAATATTTATCCGACTTCACAAGACTATAGCTTCTACCAGAATATTTCATATCGAGTACCCACTAGTAGGCAACCAGGCTCCCAAGGTCTCTGATGGGCAAAAGCTGGCAAGCGTCTGTCGCACGAACTGTTTAACCGCTTTGCTGCAGATTTCTTCAGTACATTTTAAGTTCTACGAAACAGGAAGTGATCGTCTCGTTTTCCAGTGGGACAAATGTCTTAGCGCGTCAGGTGTTTACTTTTGAATGGAACCATAATACGGTGCTGTTGCGACGGTTTTTCGATTTCCATTTGACTGTTCCTTCTGGATAAAGAAACTGACAGATAGGGGGCACTTTTTTATGACATTACAGTGTACAGGAAACTATCGTCGTTGAGTGATTGTAGGAATATGCGGCATTATTTGGACCGAATTTCTGTTTGATGTCATGAATGACACCTTGCTCTAAATGTAGAAATTGTAAGCTCATGCAGATGAGTAGAAAAAAGTATTCTATAACGTTCGACACAATCACATCTATTAAATATCTAAGTATAACGTTGCAAATCTGTATGAAACGGAGCGAGCACATACGTTTGGTAGTACGGAAGGCGAATAATGGACTTTTGCTGATTGGGAGATTCTAGGAAGTGTAGATCATCTAAAAAGGAGACCACGTAGCACTTGTGTGATCTATTCTTGAGTACTGCTCGAGTGTTTGGAATCCCCACCAGGCCATGTTAGAGGGAGACGGTGAAGTAATTCAGAGGTGTGCCGCTGTGTTTGTTATCGGTGGGTTTGATCAAGACGCGAGTATTATAGAAACACTCTGTTAACTCAAATGGAGTCACTGGAGGAAAGACGACGATCTTTTTGAGAAACACTATTGACAGAATGACAGAATTTAGAGAACCGGCATTTTCAGTTGACTGCAAAACGATTCACTCCGCCAAAGTACACTTCGCATAAGCACCTCAAATAAACAAAAAAAAAAAAAACTGAAGTCAGAGTCGAGTGGAGACATACATACAGTCGCTTTGCCCTCGTTTGCGACTGGAACAGGAAAGGTAATGACCAATAGTGGTACAAGGTATCCTCCGCCATACACCATATGCTGGCTCCTGTACTACGTACACAGATTTTGATGCAGATGCCAAGCATCCAGGCTGTAGTCTACGTGATCATTCCGTCCAGCTCAAACGCCTTGCAAGCATGGGTGCGGAAGTGACATGCACAGAACGCCAGAAGTAGGGCTGCATGACGGGCAGCCTAACTGCTTGTGACTGACAACAGCCAGTCACTCGTGGGCGACCGTGCCCTTTAGGGCAGTGCTGGAATTGTCTGTTCTATGTGAACGAAGACAGAAATTTTGGATGAATATTAACTTACGCACCAAAACTAAAAGTTTACCTTGCAAGCTGCCAGTTAATGTGTTTGCCGGAAAGGCTCTCCCTAGTTTGCTTGCTCACTCGTTGATTTTCCAACGATTGTTAAGTGAAGATGGTGGTCGATGTACCAACAAAATGCTCTCCAAGGCTTTATGTGATTTGCTCACTCGAAGCAAGCTTCTTCGGGATGGTAGGTCCGTAACTGTATAGTACTGATGAAATTTGTTAACTTTTTATTTTGTCTGTCTCAATTGCATTAGTACACAATTTCGTTGTAATGGTTACCGTATTCTGGCTGACGTGCCCATTCTCAAATAACTCGCCTTGTTATTAACAATGAGTAGTCATACAATAAAGTGCCAAAGAAGGTATTCGCGCTTTTTTGGCACCAAACTGTATCACTAGTTACTGTTAATAACGAAGTGTGTGATTTGAAAATGGACGTGACAGACCGAATCCGGTACCACTCCAGCAAAATTGTATATTCATGCAACTGAGACGGCAAAATAAAAAAAAATTATCGGAGTTCCTCTGTATGTGATTTGCGATTTTTCCAAAGAAATTATTTACGGACTGGTATGTTTTTTTTATCAAATAGATGTTTACGGAATCATTTATCTAGGTACCTTGAATATACGGATTTTTGTCCTAAATTATGAGAACTTTTGAAAAATTTAATGTTTCAACAGTGCGGAACACCACTGCACTGTCATCTGTTGCAAAGGGTATTTCTGTAAGACGAGCTACCTAAACCGTGGATTGACCACATGGGGTACCGGGTTCTCACTCTAAATCGTCCTCCAACGTCGCCTGGTCTCACGGTATATGATTAATTTTGTAACCGTTTGATACAGTCTCCGTCTATGTTCCTCCCGTTCCAGCTTTTCGTGAACTGCGACGTTGCATAGCAACTGGCAGTGATTGCATGCTCGCAAAAGTATGGGATGATTCTGGTTACTGACTGGATGTTTGTCATTTGTCTGGTGGAGGATTTCGTTGAATGTTTGTGGAACGTAAATCAAACTTTGACCCTAAACGTAAACGCAACAAAAAACCCAAGATTGAACATGCATTAATATAAAATTTATACATTGAAGGTTCGTGGTCGGGTGGTGAAATTGTGAATTAATGCCTGCCCAAGACGAGTTTATACTTCAAGGGGAAGTGGACTCATTTCTCCCTAGTTGATGAAGCCAAATCGTAGTAATACAAGATCAGTGCAATGCTTGTTGCCGTTACTAAATAACAAGTAGAACTAAATAGTCAGAAAATGAGTAATTATTCGTGTACTTCATACGCGAACTGACGTTTTCCTGGAGTATTTCTAACTTAAAGAATTCTCGGGTGTCCGTCCGGGTCACGTCGTAATTATTCTGCGATATTTCGGCAAACAGATTTGTTGCCGTATTCAAGTAATCCATGGTAGCCGCTTCTCCGCTCCCTTTGGCGTCCTGTATACTGTATGCTGGTCGTTAGCCCCTCGACCACTGCGTTCCTATCACCACGCGTGCGACCGCCGCAGTGGGTGGTGGTGATGATAGCGGAAGCGGCGCCTGGCTCCTAAGGCGCTTCCGCGTGTCCGCGATGTCGTTGTTGGATGCAGATCTCATTGTACGGAACGCTTTTCTTTTTCTAGGCTCAGTGCAGGAATCCACGCCTGACTTAATTGTAAGCCACTATCTTCATTAATTAGGCCTTCTTGTACTCTGATTTGAACGGCGACTTTAAACACGCAGTCACAAAGGGAAAAAGTTTGCCTAAGTATTTCGATGTTGTTGTTATCCACAGTATGGCCAGTTTCAAGGCCACAGCTGATTTTGTGGTCTGTGTGATTCAGTGTGACGTCTGTTTTATAGGGCCTCCCTTCTACCCTGTGTGCACTTTTCCTAGCGTTTACTATGCTACACTGGCAAGAAATTTGGTAGACACCCTGGTTTTCTTCACTGAGCCTACTAATGTCAAGTCGTACGGACTGGACGAAACACACATTCAACATTACATCGCTCCTAGATCTTGGCGAATTTTCTGGAAGTATTGTCAACAAACGTGATGTACTCTAGCGATTTGTGTTCTTCTTTTCCTTCCTGCTCTTGTCTAGCTACAGCCTGCCTTAACGCACGTCTTCTCTGCTTGATGCTATTCCCTCGAGGCGTTTCGAGGTGCTTCACCTCTGTTGCGAGGCTATTCTTGACGCAGATGGCTCGCGCCCTGCGAAGAGGTGTACGTAAAACGCCTTGGCGTTGGTAAATACTGGAGGCATGCAGATACAGATCAATCTGTGTAGGTTTTCTGTCTGGTTTCCGTTGCACTTCGACGACAAGAAATGGGAGGGCACCATCCTGTTCCAGCTCCATGGTAAACTGTATGTTGGGGTGCAGCTAATTCGCGTGATGGCGATATTCACTTAAGATGTCCCATCCATGTGGCCAGATAACAAACGGGTCATCAACGTAACGACAGAAACAGCTTAGTTTTTATTGGGCTTTTTCCCCGGCCGTTTCCTCGAAATCGTCCGTGAGCAAATTCACCACGATCGGCGACGTGGGACATCCTGTGACGACGCCGTCCGTCTGTTCGTAATAATTTCCACCAAACAGGAAATACACTAAAGTGTGCTCAAATTTGAAAAATCTCGTCAGGCTTGTGTCGAATTTATTACTTATCAATGTCATAAATCCCTACAGTGGTATCCTGGTGAAGAGAGATATTACGACGAAACTCACTAATGGGTCAGTGTCTCTCAGTCGCAGTTGTTCCAAATATTGCACTAAATGAATGGAATTGCGGATATGATGTTCGCATTTCTCCATACATGGACTCAGGACGGTAGTCAAGTGTTTGGCCAAGCCGTTTGTTGCTGCACATATATTGCTAACAATGGGGCGCAGCGGAATACACTCTTTGTCGACCTTTGGTAGCTCACACAGTCATCGCGATGCAGCAAATAGTGGTCGAAGTTACTTAAAAATCAAAGATACTGCAAAGAAGTTCAATGGTTTTTCTCTAGAGGCGACTTGTCGCATCACCTTTTATCTTCCTGTACGCTGCATCGTCGAGAAGTCCATAAATTTTCTCTCTATATTACTAGCGCAGGACCAGTACCGTACCGTTCCCTTTATCAGCAGGTTAAACAAGCAACTCATGATACACTCCTGGAAATGGAAAAAAGAACACATTGACACCGGTGTGTCAGACCCACCATACTTGCTCCGGACACTGCGAGAGGGCTGTACAAGCAATGATCACACGCACGGCACAGCGGACACACCAGGAACCGCGGTGTTGGCCGTCGAATGGCGCTAGCTGCGCAGCATTTGTGCACCGCCGCCGTCAGTGTCAGCCAGTTTGCCGTGGCATACGGAGCTCCATCGCAGTCTTTAACACTGGTAGCATGCCGCGACAGCGTGGACGTGAACCGTATGTGCAGTTGACGGACTTTGAGCGAGGGCGTATAGTGGGCATGCGGGAAGCCGGGTGGACGTACCGCCGAATTGCTCAACACGTGGGGCGTGAGGTCTCCACAGTACATCGATGTTGTCGCCAGTGGTCGGCGGAAGGTGCACGTGCCCGTCGACCTGGGACCGGACCGCAGCGACGCACGGATGCACGCCAAGACCGTAGGATCCTACGCAGTGCCGTAGGGGACCGCACCGCCACTTCCCAGCAAATTAGGGACACTGTTGCTCCTGGGGTATCGGCGAGGACCATTCGCAACCGTCTCCATGAAGCTGGGCTACGGTCCCGCACACCGTTAGGCCGTCTTCCGCTCACGCCCCAACATCGTGCAGCCCGCCTCCAGTGGTGTCGCGACAGGCGTGAATGGAGGGACGAATGGAGACGTGTCGTCTTCAGCGATGAGAGTCGCTTCTGCCTTGGTGCCAATGATGGTCGTATGCGTGTTTGGCGCAGTGCAGGTGAGCGCCACAATCAGGACTGCATACGACCGAGGCACACAGGGCCAACACCCGGCATCATGGTGTGGGGAGCGATCTCCTACACTGGCCGTACACCACTGGTGATCGTCGAGGGGACACTGAATAGTGCACGGTACATCCAAACCGTCATCGAACCCATCGTTCTACCATTCCTAGACCGGCAAGGGAACTTGCTGTTCCAACAGGACAATGCACGTCCGCATGTATCCCGTGCCACCCAACGTGCTCTAGAAGGTGTAAGTCAACTACCCTGGCCAGCAAGATATCCGGACCTGCCCCCCATTGAGCATGTTTGGGACTGGATGAAGCGTCGTCTCACGCGGTCTGCACGTCCAGCACGAACGCTGGTCCAACTGAGGCGCCAGGTGGAAATGGCATGGCAAGCCGTTCCACAGGACTACATCCAGCATCTCTACGATCGTCTCCATGGGAGAATAGCAGCCTGCATTGCTGCGAAAGGTGGATATACACTGTACTAGTGCCGACATTGTGCATGCTCTGTTGCCTGTGTCTATGTGCCTGTGGTTCTGTCAGTGTGATTATGTGATGTATCTGACCCCAGGAATGTGTCAATAAAGTTTCCCCTTCCTGGGACAATGAATTCACGGTGTTCTTATTTCAATTTCCAGGAGTGTAGTTACGTAACTCTTGGATGGCAGCTCTACCTGTCTCTGAAATGTAGCTCTTCGGTGTTGCAGCTGTGGTGGGCGTGCGTCACGTTTTACGACGTAATTCCTAGGACTCATTGGCTGATAGAGCTTATATGGTCGGTTGCATGTTATTTATCACATCTGCAATTGGTAGTAATGAAAAAGTCGGGGCAAAGTTGAGTCCTTTCCCGAGCACCGTCATTGCTACATCATCGATGGCTGTTCTTCCTGTAAAGCTGGTCACAGTTAAGTTGTTTGACATACTTTGCGGTCTAATTGCTCGTAGACTTTCTTCGTGTACCGTCATATGGGCACAAGGGACAGCGCGCGAAGGAAATCTACAACCAAACGTACCTCAAAGTATGACCTTCTTGCACCACGTCAGAAAATTATGCAAGAAGTTCTGTACATAAGCCCATAGGTAATTGGCAGACATATTGCTGCACTAGTGCCCTCTTGTGACCGACTTGAGTTCAGACCACGCAGCATTATGATCAGTTTTCACTTGACTATAGTACACAGCAGCTGAAGAGACACAATGTAACCATATGTCAATATTGTCAACATTTTGTTAGCATGAAGATTCTTTATATTTTGAAAATTTTGGTAACATTTCCACATAGACTTTGGGAGATTCATTGTGACCAATATCTATTTTGACATTTTGTATATACTTCCTTGAAGCCCTTGAAAATGTAATATCGAAACGCCTAAGGCAATTTTAACCCCCCCCCCCCCCAAAAAAAAAACTGTGAATGAGACAAGTGAAGTTCTCGAGTGTAAAACTGGCGCTTGTGCAGACTATCAAGAATGTTAAATGAGTATTTCGTCCGTCTGCTAAAACCTTGGCTCATTGAAGGATGATCTAGCCCTTCACAAACCAGGAGGTGTACCAAATCGTTGCCAGTTGGGCAAAACATACACTGAGAAAACTAAGCACGTTAGAAGGAAGGTGCCGTGAACATAGACACCACAGTAAAAATATCTCCAAACAAAAAATTTACCCGAAGCCGACCACAACATAAAAACTGCCCATACTATGGACTACAGCAACACCAAAATACTTAGGCAATCTGTCTCGTTCTGGGAGTGCGTGATTACAGAGGCCACTGAATTCGGGTCCGACATGGCAAAGATAGTGGCCCACAGTCTTAAGGTGCGGAACCTTGCACTGAGCGTAGAGAAATAAAAGCGTTCCCGTGAAATGAGGTCAGCGTCCGACAGCGACTGCGCGCCTACGGAGACCGTGTTGCACAGGAGCGGGCCACCGCTGCCACTACCACCGCCACCACCCACTGCGGCGGCCGCCCAGGGAGCGGAGTGATGGAGTGGTAACGTCCAGCACATATAGGGTGCCTACAGGAGCGGAGCAGCAATTATCGGGGATTACCTGAAGATGGCAGCAAATCTGTTCGCCGAAATATCGTGGAGTAATACGACCGGCCGCACTCCCGAGAATTCTACGAATGCTTGACCACTCTACACAAGGACAACCCTGATACAGACATTTTAAACAACTGGGTACATTTTATATATATCTTTAATGGATCTCCTTGTTAGACAAATCAAAGGATCTTGAAATTTAAGTGAAGTTGAAACGAAACCAGTTATTCCGCCTTTTTACCTTATCACGAGTGCGTAATAGTATTGTTGTCTCAATGATGTAAACTGTGATTCTATTGCTCAAATAACTTACGGGTTTGCTGCCGGGTGACGTCATCGAACATCGCCGATATTTCGACAGGTGCACACCCTGCGATTCTCAAGGCACAAATGCAAGGAAGAAAAAATGTGCAAACAAATTTAATACCTCGGTTTACAGAGGAGAACAAGGAAGACACCACATACAGAGCAAGTGTCAACACAACCAAAGATAACCAACATCAGAAACATCGATAGTTACTATTAATCAACAGGTGAGGTAGCACTAATTCTGTCCCTCTGTTTTTTGATGAGAGACAGAGCCGGATTCCAAGCAGCATTTAAACAAAATCCACCATCTCTGTTAATAAGGTTGCTTGATAGTATCAACCTTATTAACAGAGATGATGGATTTTGTTTAAATGCTGCTTGGAATCCGGCTCTGTCTCTCATCAAAAAACAGAGGGACAGAATTAGTGCCACCTCACCTGTTGATTAATAGTAACTATCGATGTTTCTGATGTTGGTTATCTTTGGTTGTGTTGACACTTGTTCCGTGTGTGGTGTCTTCCTTGTTCTCCTCTGTGAACCGAGGTATTAAATTTGCTTGCACAGTTTTTCTTCCTTGCATTTGTGCCTTGAGAATGGCAGGGTGTGCTCCTGTCGAAATATCGGCGATGTTCGATGACGTCACCCGGCAGCAAACCCGCAAGTTATTTGAGCATTCGATACGCCGGGAAAAGTTAAGGTCTCACATTGTGATTCTATTATCTTTCATTATATTCTGTAAAATTCTGTTGAAAGAAGGGACATCATTGTGTACGAGGGTCGCTCCAAAATAAATGCACACGATGTTTTGTAAAATCCATATTTTATTCTACATGTTTGAAAGTTTTACAGTGTGTAGTTACATCCTTTAGGAACCATATTTTCAATTCTCCACATAATTTCCATCCCTATCAACTGCCTTACGCCATCTTGGAACCAGCGCCTGTATACCCGCATAGTAAAATTCTGTACAAACCTGTTCGAGCCACTGTTTGGCAGCGTGCACAAGGGAGTCATCATCTTCAAACCTTGTTCCACGAAGAGCAAAAATGGTTCAAATTGCTCTGAGCACTATGGGACTTAACTGCTGAGGTCATCAGTCCCCTAGAACTTAGAACTACTTAAACCTAACTAACCTAAGGACATCACACATATCTATGCCCAAGGCAGGATTCGAACCTGCGACCGTAGCGGTCGCTGCGGTTGCAGACTGTAGCGTCTAGAACCGCTCGACCACTGCGGCCGGCCCACGAAGAGAGTCTTTCAGTTTCCCAAAGAGATGATAGTCACATGGAGCCAGGTCAGGACTGTAAGGCGAGTGTTTCAGCGTTGTCCATGTTTCAGCGTTGTCCATCCGAGTTTTGTGATCGCTTTCATTGTTTTTTGACTGACATGTGGCCTTGCATTGTCGTGCAACAGCAAAACATCCTGCTTTTGCCGATTTGGTCGAACACAGCCCAGTCGAGCTTGAAGTTTCTTCAGTGTCGTCACACATCCATCAGAATTTATGGTGGTTCTACTTGGCACGATGTCCACAAGCAATAGTCCTTCGGAATCGAAAAACAACGTAGTCATAACTTTTCTAGCAGAAGGTGTGGTTTTGACTTTTTTTTTCGAGGATGAATTTGATTTGCATGATGCCACTCCATTGATTGCCTCTTCGTCTCTGGTGAAAAATGATGGAGCCATATTTCATCACCTGTCACAATTCTTCCAAGAAATTCATCTCCACCATTCTCGTACTGTTCCAAAAGTTCACTGCATACCGTTTTTCTTGTTTGTTTTCGTGCCACTGTCAACATCCTGGGAACCCACCTGGCACAAACCTCTTTTAACGCCAACACTTTCACTGTTATGCATACACTTTTCCCCTATTCCAACGTAGCGTGACAATTCCTTCACTGTGATGCGTCTGTCAACAGTCACCAATTTGTTAACTCTCTGCACACTGGAGTGTGTGCAGTACTAGGCCTGCCGCTGCGAGGAGAATCCTCAATATTGCCGTGCCCGCTTTCACCACGTAACCTGCTTACCCACCGACTATCTGTACTGCGATCGACAGCAGCATTTCCACACACCTTTTTCAACCTCTTGTGGACGTTTCCCACTGTCTCGTTTTCACAGCACAGGAATTCTATGACAGCACGTTGCTTCTGACGAACGTCAATTGTAGCAGCCATCTTGAAGACATGCTGTAACGGCGCCACTCACGCTTGTTTGAAAATAAGCGGGAAGGATTTATTTACACACTGTAAAACTTTCACACATGCAGAATGCAAACTATATTTTTACAAAAATAGTGTGCATTTATTTTGGAGTGACCCGCGTATCTTTATTATAAATCATATTATGCACTTCCTATCCTTCTCGCTCTATATTTCTATGTATTATTAAATTTTGAGTTGTGTCGAATGGCCTCGCTGCACTGGTAAACACCCTTTCCCGTTAGGTCACTGAAGTTAAGTGATGTTGGGCTTGGCTATCACTTGCATGGGTCACCGTCCGAGTGCTGTCAGTGTGCTGCAGGCAAGTGGGGTGCACACAGCCCTTGTGAGGCCAACTCAGAAGTTACTTGAATGAAAAGTAGTGACTCAGGTCGCTACAACTGTCAACGATGGGACAGCGGTGTGCTGACCACATGCCCCTCCATATCTGCATACAGCGACGCCTATCAGCGGAGGATGACACGGAGGTCGGTCGGTACCATTGGACCTTACGAGGCCCAATGTGAGAAGATCGTCTGCTGGATGATGGAGTATCAAAGACAGGTTACCTACTGGATTTCTGATGCTAACCTAAATGCTTGCGTCATTTAAGTCATAGATGCATCTGTCCCCATCTAGACTGAAGGGATTCCCCTGCCCTTCAGGGAATGCAGAACGACCGTTGGGAGTTGTCACCAACTTCTGGTTATTCGATTCTGGGGCTGCACAGGCTGAGTACCGAGCCAGTGATGGTCTCCACCATACCAAGTTTCGAAGCCAATAGAGATGAGGTATATTGAGTTGTCATGCTGTGTCTAATTTATTCTCTTACAGGCGACTGGCAATTAATCTTTCGTTACGACCACCATTGGTAGTAATTTTCAATATTAAAATCCCTACTTAGGGTTTTAGATTTCAGGTGCAATCATGGAACTTCTCGCCATCCGTTGCAACGAAGTCAATCTTTTGGTGCTCTAAGAAAAATTGCTCTTAGGTGAGCTCTAATTCAATTCACCTTATTACTACGATTATAGTTTGATAAATATTTGAGATTTTTAGTGGTAGATTGGGCATGTGGTCATAGCTTGAATAACATAGATGTGTGGGTATTTAGGAAAAACGTGAGAGTCACGTGATATATTTAAGAAATGTCAGCGACTGAAATAAATTGCTGAGTGACTGACTTTTCTACAGTCGGTATTGTATCCAAACTATCCTCATAGGCAGCCCCAGAGGGAGAAATGACAGCCAATATAATAATTTTAATGTGAATAGGTAAATCGTGTGAAATTTTGAATTTCATATAGCGCAAGGACGATCACTGAGGGTAAATGAAGCGTGGAACAAATGGATCGTTCTTGAGGAATTTGAGTTGCGGCTTTTGCAAGTGACGATTCTGCTACAGTCCAAGAGCGTGTCATTAGAATGGTGAGTTTTATTGAGAAGAATGACTGCCATCTACCAAACTGGCGATGACCGTATAAAACTGCGAGATGTTACATGCTCACGTGCACGAAAACTCTGCAAAGAGAAAAATCTCCAGTATTACTTATGATGATTTGGACCATCACCCCCACCACTTTAACTTTCCCTAAATTGAATGTAAACATTATAGTGAACATAACACAGGTAGTACAACCATTTGGTGTCATAAAAAATATGGATAGCTTGCGAGTGTGTGGTTTAGATGGCTGACTTCCTCGGTTACCTAAGTCCTCCCGAGCATTATACGTTGTGTGAGTATGAATCTTACCTCTTAAATAATTAATTACTTCAGGCTGTCCCCCTACATTATTGATCCTGGTACTGAATCGAGTAAGGAAGCGAGAGAAATGTAAGGATTATACCACAATCTGACCATGATCTGCAAGAAGTTAAGTTACGCAAACCAAGTATAGTTGAATTAATAAAAAGGCAACTAAAAGCAAGTAGGCGGCTTTCAAAGTTACGGTATATTAATAATTTTTACTTATGGACCGTCTGACAGCAACAAAGTCTTCGCATGAAGTGAGTTTAGTTGCTCTGTATGTTTCATAAAATTGGAAGAAATTGACACAGGGCAAAATTATGTGAATGTGTAGCTAAACTGGCCAAGAAACACGCAAACACTGTGAGAGGTACCAAAATTTACTTGGAAGACTACATGGATAGTAATGTACCAAGATGCTTATCTGTGCAGCTCGTAAATTCAAAGTTAAAGAATCCAAAACTACAGTTTACAGTAAACACTACTCAACAGCCATTTTGCATCTGGGATGTGATACACCGACTAGTACGTATTTTGGTTTGTAGAATCCGAATATACCTTTCAAACTGTTCTAAAACGCGTACCATTTTTGAGTTTTTAAAGGTTTTTTTTTTTGTATTTAGTACTTTGCTTTTTGTTCTTCTTCTGTTTTGATGTTTAATTGTTTGTTTTTGATTTGCAGTGGAGAGCTAGAAGATCTACAAATCGTCAGTAAATGTTTGGTGTGGTAATACAATGGTGTGAAAGATATCCTCAGTGAGTGTTTCCTGTGAAATATAGTACAAACTTTTTGTGTTTATAACTTACACTAAGAAAAATGGCAACTAGTAAATCTAGTTGCTGTCTAATGCACCCCGACATCTTTTGTTATGTGTGTGGGAAATTCACTCCAAAAGCTCGAAGAAAAACAATCACTGATTTGGTTCAGGAGGCATATAAATTGTATTTTGATTGTCCTGTCGGTGATCAAGATAAAAATTTTGCACCTCATAACCTGTATTACATCCTTAACCGAGTGGTTGAAAGGAAAACGCCGAGCCGTGCCTTTCGCTATTCCGATGGCGTGGGGTGAGCCTAATGACCATTATTCAGACTGTTACTTTTGTCCTATAAGATTTCAGGACATTCAAGTAAAACTAGACATAAAATAAAAATGTATCTTCAGTAAATTTGCCTGTACCCCATGATAATGGGTTGCCTGTTCCTGTCTGTAAGTTGAAACCTACGGAACCATACACCACGTTAAGTGTCAGAAAGTACTGAACATATAGAAGAGTACTGCCCTCAATATCATGACACTTCACCTCAGCTCTTTAATCAAAATGAATAGAAGGATTTTGTTCGCGATCTGAAGCTTTCGAAACAGCAAGGTGAACTCTTGTGGTCGAGACTGCAACAACGGAACCTTCTAGCTCCAGGGACAAACATTTTCTGTTTCAGATCAAGAGGTGCTTCCTTCGCTCAATATTTCGATATGCAGAATTCATTGTGCGTATGTAGGGATGTCAATGGTCAGATGTTGCAGCTAGGTGTAAAACATAATCCACAGGAGTGGCAAATGTTTATTAACTCCATTGCCATCGGTATCTTTGGCTTACGCAGTAGACGTGAAACAAACATACGAAACCATGGCATTGCGGCTGGGGTCAATCAAATATAAGAGTTATGAATGGCAGCTTTGCTGTGATTTTAAAAGATGTTGCAGTCCTTACAGGTTTACAGGCTGTATTCACAAAATACAGCACCTTCTTGTGCCTTTGGGACAGACGTGACACAAAGAACCACTATACAGTCAAAGAATGGCGTTTACAGAAGTCATATGTTCCTGGAAACGTAAATGTGAACAGTACCCCATTGGTTGAGCCCGATAAAATCATTTTGCCTCTCCCTCATATCAAGTTGGGCCTTATAAAGAACTTGGTAAAGGCTCTAGATAAAGAAGGTGAGACCTTCAATTGCTTAAAAGAAAAGTTTGCCAAATTAAGTGAGGCAAAGCTGAAAGAGGGTGTATTTGTTAGACCACAAATAAGAAAATTTCTGAGAGATCCAACCATTGATACCAGACTCACAAATATCTAATTAGCTGCTTGGTCTTCTTTTAAAGCAATTGTTAAGGGCTTTTTGGGTAACAGAAAAGACAAAAACTGTGTTCCCATTGTGAATGATCTGTTGGATAACTGCACTAGTGGCCATTAAACTTGCTACACCAAGAAGAAATGCAGATGATAAACGAGTATTCATTGGAAAAATATATTATACTAGAACTGACATGTGATTACATTTTCACCCAGTTTGGGTGCACAGATCCTGAGAAATCAGTACCCAGAACAACCACCTCTGGACGTAATAACGGCCGTGAAACGCCTAGGTATTGAGTCAAACAGAGCTTGGATGGCGTGTACAGGTACAGCTGCCCATGCAGCTTCAACACAATACCACAGTTCATCAAGAGTAGTGACTGGCGCATTGTGACGAGCCAGTTGCTCGGCCACAATTGACCCGACTTTTCAGTTGGTGAGAGATCTGGAGAATGTGCTGGCCAGGGCAGCAGTCGAACATTTTCTGTATCCAGAAAGGCCCGTACAGGACCTGCAACATGCGGTCGTGCTATCCTGCTGAAATGTAGGGTTTCGCAGGGATCGAATGAAGGGTAGAGCAATGGGTCCTGACAAATCTGAAATGTAACGTCCACTGTTCAAAGTGCTGTCAATGCGAACAAGAGGTGACCGAGACGTGTAACCAATGGCACCCCATACCATCACGCCGGATGATACGCCAGTATAGCTTTGACGAACACACGCATCCATTGTGCGTTCACCGCGATTTCGCCAACCACGGATGCGACCATCATGATGCTGTAAACAGAACCTGGATTCATCCGAAAAAATGACGTTTTGCCATTATGCACCCAGGTCCGTCGTTGAGTACACCATCGCAGGCGCTCCTGTCTGTGATGCAGCGTCAAGGGTAACTGCAGCCATGGTCTCCGAACTGATAGTCAATGCTTCTGCAAACGTCGTCGAACTGTTCGTGTAGATGGTTATTGTCTTGCAAACGTCCCGATCTGTTGACTCAGGGATCGAGACGTGGCTGCACGATCCGTTACAGCCATGCGGATAAGATGCCTGTCATCTCGACTGCTAGTGATACGAGGCCGTTGGGATCGAGCACGGCGTTCCGTATTACCCTCCTGAACCCACCGATTCCATATTCTGCTAACAGTCATTGGATCTCGACCAACGCGAGCAGGAATGTCGTGATACGATACACCGTAATCGCGATAAGCTACAATCCGACCTTTATCAAAGTCGGAAACGTGATGGTACGCATTTCTCCTCCTTACACGAGGCATCACAACAACGTTTCACCAGGAAACGCCGGTCAACTGCTGTTTGTGTTTGAGAAATCGGTTGTAAACTTTCCTCATGTCAGCACGTTGTAGGTATCGCCACCGGCGCCAACCTTGTGTGAATGCTCTGAAAAGCTAATCATTTGCATCTCACAGCATCTTCTACCGGTCGGTTAAATTTTGCGTCTGTAGCACGTCATCTTCGTGATGTAGCAATTTTAATGGCCAGTAGTGCACAAGAACGTGTGGTGCAGAATGTGGCTTAAAATTCACTTTTTACTTCTCACCTTGAATTCTTCCCAGAAAATTTGGGAGCCATAAGCGATCAGCATGGTGTATCAGAATGACCAAATGTAGCAAGAAGGGTGCCAGGAGGTGCTGTATTAAAACTCGTCGAGAACTTTCCAAATGATATATTTGTTTCCACTACAGTGCTCTGTTCACCTCGGTCTGCGTCACTGGGCCCCTAAATGCTGAGGAAGCACTCCAGTGGCCTGTGCAGTGCAACGCTGTGTCGTGCCAGCATTATATGCCAGCTGTAGAGTTCCGTTTACGTCAGGATGGCTGCGCCAGCAGCCGACTCAACGGCCACCGCCCTCGTTGTTTCTGCGCTGCTCCGCCAGGAGCAGTAGACTGGCCCCACTGCTGCTTCTTTGCTCGCTGGCATAGCTGAGAAAGCGGTGGCAACGGTGTCCGAATCTGCGGCCCTCGCCTCGGAAGTCTCCAATGTGTATCAGGAGCCGAGACGTCTGCCCCCATTAGTGAGCTAAAGAGTGGCCTGCCCTGGCTGGCTGCGGACCCCACATTGACCTCAGAGGGTCGAACCAACAACCCGCTGTGGACTGGGATGCTGGAGCCCCATCAGTTGCTGCGTGTAGCCTGGTGGTGTGATACGCCCCACCGTCCAGGAGAGCTGCCACACTTGAATGACTCTCGTTAGAAAACAGTACGTATTTATCCTCGGCTGCGCCCCTCTGTTTCGCTAATGCACCGCTTCGCATCACATACACATAACACTTAGGTTGGCCAGTGGCCCTCTTCTGCCTGTGACTTGCGCCATGGAAACTGCTGTGTGCGCTTTCTCCGGCAGTTATACACCCCTGTGGCCTCTATGTGCCTTCGCAACAGCTGGTATGCGTAACTTACTGCAATCCGGCCAACACCTGGCTGTAACTCGTGCGCTTCGAAATATTGCACCAAATCTAACTTTCCTATCTTAAACTGTGGTGCTACAATGGTGAACGCTTTGACGAAGACATTCTTACCATGGAACACCGCTACCAAGGTCATTGGAACCCTTCGAATATGGGTGACTACTGCTGCGGTCTTGTTAGGAAGAGTGGTGAAACAGCAATCAAAAGAAGAGATCCATCATCGCATTTTTCAAAAACCAAAGAGGATTAAAGGTGAAAATATCTTATGAACTAATTTGTTCCTTTTATGCGCATCATGCCCATATATACACTCCTGGAAATGGAAAAAAGAACACATTGACACCGGTGTGTCAGACCCACCATACTTGCTCCGGACACTGCGAGAGGGCTGTACAAGCAATGATCACACGCACGGCACAGCGGACACATCAGGAAGCGCGGTGTTGGCCATCGAATGGCGCTAGCTGCGCAGCATTTGTGCACCGCCGCCGTCAGTGTCAGCCAGTTTGCCGTGGCATACGGAGCTCCATCGCAGTCTTTAACACTGGTAGCATGCCGCGACAGCGTGGACGTGAACCGTATGTGCAGTTGACGGACTTTGAGCGAGGGCGTATAGTGGGCATGCGGGAGGCCGGGTGGACGTACCGCCGAATTGCTCAACACGTGGGGCGTGAGGTCTCCACAGTACATCGATGTTGTCGCCAGTGGTCGGCGGAAGGTGCACGTGCCCGTCGACCTGGGACCGGACCGCAGCGACGCACGGATGCACGCCAAGACCATAGGATCCTACGCAGTGCCGTAGGGGACCGCACCGCCACTTCCCAACAAATTAGGGACACTGTTGCTCCTGGGGTATCGGCGAGGACCATTCGCAACTGTCTCCATGAAGCTGGGCTACGGTCCCGCACATCGTTAGGCCGTCTTCCGCTCACGCCCCAACATCGTGCAGCCCGCCTCCAGTGGTGTCGCGACAGGCGTGAATGGAGGGACGAATGGAGACGTGTCGTCTTCAGCGATGAGAGTCGCTTCTGCCTTGGTGCCAATGATGGTCGTATGCGTGTTTGGCGCCGTGCAGGTGAGCGCCACAATCAGGACTGCATACGACCGAGGTACACAGGGCCAACACCCGGCATCATGGTGTGGGGAGCGATCTCCTACACTGGCCGTACACCACTGGTGATCGTCGAGGGGACACTGAATAGTGCACGGTACATCCAAACCGTCATCGAACCCATCGTTCTACCATTCCTAGACCGGCAAGGGAACTTGCTGTTCCAACAGGACAATGCACGTCCGCATGTATCCCGTGCCACCCAACGTGCTCTAGAAGGTGTAAGTCAACTACCCTGGCCAGCAAGATCTCCGGATCTGTCCCCCATTGAGCATGTTTGGGACTGGATGAAGCGTCGTCTCACGCGGTCTGCACGTCCAGCACGAACGCTGGTCCAACTGAGGCGCCAGGTGGAAATGGCATGGCAAGCCGTTCCACAGGACTACATCCAGCATCTCTACGATCGTCTCCATGGGAGAATAGCAGCCTGCATTGCTGCGAAAGGTGGATATACACTGTACTAGTGCCGACATTGTGCATGCTCTGTTGCCTGTGTCTGTGTGCCTGTGGTTCTGTCAGTGTGATCATGTGATGTATCTGACCCCAGGAATGTGTCAATAAAGTTTCCCCTTCCTGGGACAATGAATTCACGGTGTTCTTATTTCAATTTCCAGGAGTGTAAATACAAAATATTATTGATTTCAAAAGTTCTGAATGCGTATTTTTGTTTGACTTAATTGTGTCAATTTTCGCTATTACCATTTTTCATTTCCTGTGTATATAGGAAATACGACGTCATAGAGAAAAACTGATTTAACCAGTGAATTCAGCACGCCAAAATTAGGTAAATCCACCGATTTACAAACCAGATGCAGAAAAAAAGTTAAAATTAGTTAACTAGTGAAATCAAATCGGCAACCTGAATTGTACATTAGAAACACACAAGTATGGTAGCTGCTCAGACTATGGGTCTTGCTACCGCAGATAGCGATCTTACACTTCCAATTGTGTGGCGAACCACTCCAGGTGGTCAGAACGAGGCGATACCTCAAAATCATTCCTCCAGACGGTAGACGGCCGCCGATTGTTTCTAACTGATTTGCTCCTTAACAACTCCCACTTTTAAAACACTGTGCATAGAAGCGTGAGTACGTCTTGTTGCCGAAGTGACTGCCAAGAGTTGTTGCTAAATCCATGAAAATCAGTTGTAAGCACAAATAACGTCCCTACTTTTGGGTACAAGACGCACATTTTTAAAAATGGAGTTGGTACTCGATCGATACAGTGCCTTCACAACTTGTCAGCCTTACATGGCAAGAATACGTCTTCAGTGACCTAATACTATTGGTAAACTAAATTTTTGGAGCGTACGAAACTGTCTCTTCCATGCTGGTTCGATGATGCAGCGATGTTTTGCTCTTTCATGTGAAGAAAGACAAATATGGCGTATCCAATTATTCTCTGGGGACTGTAGGGTGGTCGCAGTATTCACTGATCACAGGGAGAGCAGGCGTAAGGTGGCTTTCGAAAGTGATGGGACAGCTCGCTACCTGACTTTTACAAAAACTGCCTGTATCTCCAGAGGAGGAGCTTTTAACCTAATGACATTCAAAGATTGGCTTCTGCTGATAGAAGAGGCCATATAATTTCTGACGGTACAGCACCCCAGCGTAGAAGGCACAAGGTTACGTTTCCCAGTACATAGCTCCACTATTCTCACAAAAGTAATACAAAATAGTGGCGAAAAATAAATTAATATCGCATACCAATACGTGACAGTAACGTCAAATACAATTTTGAAGTCGATGGTTCTTTTGAAAATGAAAACCTGATAGTCATATGCATGGCTGAAATTCATCCCAAGCTTCTGTCTTCATAAACGTAGGGATATAGTCATTTGAAGTTGGATGACGCTTTTTGAAATACCCAGTATTTCATAAACAACGTACCACGGGAGAATGGTTCAAATGGCTCTAAACACTATGGGACTTAACTTCTGCCGCGCGAGATTAGCCGAGCGGTCTAAGGCGCTGCAGTCGTGGACTGTGCGGCTGGTCCCTGCGGAGGTTCGAGTCCTCGAGCATGGGTGTGTGTGTTTGTTCTTAGGATAATTTAGTGTGTAAGCTTAGGGACTGATGACCTTAGCAGTTAAGTCCCATAAGATTTCACACATTTGAACATAACTTCTGAGGTTAACTAACCTAAGGACATCACACACATCCATGCCCGAAGCTGGATTCGAACCTGTGACCGCAGCGGTCACGCGGTTCCACACTGTAACGCCTAGAACCGCTCGGCCACACCGGCCGGCCACCACTGGAGAATCCTACATCGTATTCCGTAGAGACTTTTGGTGGTGAGTGAATTTCAGTGATTAAGGAACTGAACCTCTTCCCATGAACCATGGACCTTGCCGTTGGTGGGGAGGCTTGCGTGCCTGAGCGATACAGATAGCCGTACCGTAGGTGCAACCACAACGGAGGGGTATCTATTGAGAGGCCAGACAAACGTGTGGTTCCTGAAGAGGGGCAGCAGCCTTTCCGGTAGTTTCAAGGGCAACAGTCTGGATGATTCACTGATCTGGCCTTGTAACACTAACCAAAACGGCCTTGCTGTGCTGGTACTGCGAACGGCTGAAAGCAAGGGGAAACTACAGCCGTAATTTTTCCCGAGGACATGCAGCTTTCCTGTATGATTAAATGATGATGGCGTCCTCTTGGGTAAAATATTCCGGAGGTAAAATAGTCCCCCATTCGGATCTCCGGGCGGGGACTACTCAGGAGGATGTCGTTATCAGGACAAAGAAAACTGGCGTTCTACGGATCGGAGCGTGGAATGTCAGATCTCTTACTCGGGCAGGTAGGTTAGAAAATTTAAAAAGGGAAATGGATGGGTTAAAGTTAGATATAGCGGTAATTAGTGAAGTTCGGTGGAAGGAGGATCAAGACTTCAGGTCAGGTGACTACAGGGTTATAAACACAAAATAAAATAGGGGTAATGCAGGTGTTGGTTTAGTAATGAATAGGAAAATAGGAATGCGGGTAAGCTACTAGAAACAGCATAGTGAACGCATTATTGTGGCCAAGATAGATACGAAGCCCACGCCTACTACAGTAGTACAAGTTTATATGCCAACTAGCTCTGCAGATGACGAATAAATTGAAAAATGTATGATGAAATAAAAGAAATTATTCAGATAGTGAAGGGAGAACAAAATTTAATAGTCATGGGTGACTGGAATTCGGCAGTAGGAAAAGGGAGAGAAGGAAACGTAGTAGGTGAATATGGATTGGGGGTAAGAAACGAAAGAGGAAGCCGCGTGGTAGAATTTTGCGCAGAGCACAACTTAATCATAGCTAACACTTGGTTCAAGAATCATGAAAGAAGGTTGGAAGAAGCCTGGAGATACTGACAGGTTTCAGATAGATTACATAATGGTAAGACAGAGATTTAGGAACCAGGTTTTAAATTGTAAGACATTTCCAGGGGCAAATGTGGATTCGGACCACAATCTATTGGTTATGACCCGTAGATTAAAACTGAAGAAACTGCAAAAAGGTGGGAATTTAAGGAGATGGGACCTGGATAAATTGACTAAACCAGGGGCTGTACAGAGTTTCAGGGAGAGCATAAGGGAACAGTTAACAGGAATGGGGGAAAGAAATACAGTAGAAGATGAATGGGTAGCTTTGAGGGATGAAGTAGTGAAGGCAGCAGAGGATAAAGTAGGTAAAAAGACGAGGGCTAGTAGAAATCCTTTGGTGACAGCAGAAATACTGAATTTAATTGATGAAAGGAGAAAATATAAAAATGCAAAAAGGAATGATGAAAGGAGAAAATATAAAAATGCAAAAAGGAATACAAACGTCTGCAAATTAGATCGACAGGAAGTGCAAAATGGCTAAGCAGGGATGGCTAGAAGACAAACGTAAGGATGTAGAGGCTTATCTCACTAGGGGTAAGATAGATGCTGCCTACAGGAAAATTAAAGAGACCTTTGGAGAAAGGAGAACCACTTGCATGAATATCAAGAGCTTTGATGGAAACCCAGTTCGAAGCAAAGAAGGAAAAGCAGAAAGGTGAAAGGAGTATATAGAGGGTCTATACGAGGGCGATGTGCTTGAGGACAATATTATGGAAATGGAAGAGGATGAGGATGAAGATGAAATGGGAGATATGATACTGCGTGAAGAGTTTGATAGAGCACTGAAAGACCTGAGTCCAAACAAGGCCCCCGGAGTAGACAACATTCCATTAGAACTACTGACAGCCTTGGGAGAGCCAGTCCTGACAAAACTCTACCATCTGGTGAGCAAGATGTATGAGACAGGCGAAATACCCACAGACTTCAAGAAGAATATAATAATTCCAATCCCAAAGAAAGCAGGTGTTGACAAATGTGAAAATTACCGAACTATCAGTTTAATAAGTCACGGATGCAAAATACTAACGCGGATTCTTTACAGGCGAATGGAAAAACTAGTAGAAGCTGACCTCGGGGAAGATCAGTTTGGATTCCGTAGAAACGTTGGCACACGTGAGGGAATACTGACCCTACGACTTATCTTAGAAGAAAGATTAAGGAAAGGTAAACTTACGTTTCTAGCGTTTGTAGACTTAGAGAAAGTTTTTGACAATGTTGACTAGAATACTCTCTTTCAATTTCTGACGGTGGCAGGGGTAAAATACATGGAGCGAAAGGCAATTTACAATTTGTACAGAAACCAGATGACAGTTATAAGAGTCGAGGGGTATGAAAGGGAAGCAGTGGTTGGGAAGGGAGTGAGACAGGGTTGTAGCCTCTCCCCGATGTTATTCAATCTGTATATTGAGCAAGCAATAAAGGAAACAAAAGAAAAGTTCGGAGTAGGTATTAAAATCCATGGAGAAGAAATAAAAACTTTGAGGTTCGCCGATGACATTCTAATTCTGTCAGAGACAGCAAAGGACTTGGAAGAGTTGTTGAACGGAATGGACAGTGTCTTGAAAGGAGGATATAGGACGAACATCAACAAAAGCAAAACGAGGATAATGGATTGTGGTCGAATTAAGTCGGGTGATGCTGAGGGAATTAGATTAGGAAATGAGAGATTTCAAGTAGTAAAGGAGTTTTGCTATTTGGGAAGCAAAATAACTGATGATGGTCGAAGTAGAGAGGATATAAAATGTAGACTGGCAATGGCAAGGAAAGCGTTTCTGAAGAAGAAAAATTTGTTAACATCGAGTATAGATTTAAACGTCAGGAAGTCGTTTCTGAAAGTATTTGTAGCCATGTATGGAAGTGAAACGTGGATGATAAATAGTTTAAACAAGAAAAGAATAGAAGCTTTCGAAATGTGGTGCTACAGAAGAATGCTGAAGATTAGATGGGTAGATTACATAACTAATGAGGAGGTATTGAATAGAATTGGGGAGAAGAGGAGCTTGTGGCACAACTTCACTAGAAGAAGTGATCGGTTGGTAGGACATGTTCTCAGACATCGAGGGATCACCAATTTAGTATTGGAGGGCAGCGTGAAGGGTAAAAATCGTAGAGGGAGACCAAGAGATGAATACACTAAACAGATTCATAAGGATGTAGGCTGCAGTAGGTACTGGGAGATGAAGAAGCTTGCACAGGATAGAGTAGCATGGAGAGCTGCATCAAACCAGTCTCAGGACTGAAGACCACAACAACAACAACATTGATAAGTTATGTTAACCCTTCCGGTCAATCTTGTAAAGTATGAGATTTTGTATTGTAGTACTTAAGAGGATTACTTTATGATGGCGGTATGGCTTCCTGGAGTTAAGGTTGTCTTGTCTCTGCTGTGATACTGTCTCCCATCATCATTGCACAAAATACTCTATTGACTTTTCAAGAGTGTCAATGAGCAGCAAACGTTGAAAAGTGATTTTATATTTTTTCCCCGAAATCCACTACTTAAGTTATCCAATTGCTGGTCACACGAGTCGTTCCAATCTGTACAATGTTCAGTTGCCTAAACCAGTTGAACCTGATTTTCTATTCATTATTGGGAAAATATATTCTGTGTAATTCTAGTTTGACTGTAAGTTACGTGACGGTGATACATTATTGTAGCCACACATATGGACATGAAACAATGATTTCATTGAAAGATCATCAGCATACTATCACTACGATATCCTTTACCAAGCTACTGAATTTTAACAACATGTACCTAGTACTATGTGACCCTGGTGAGTTTTTTCTCATCTCCTTGATAATGATCTGTTTCTGAGTTCCTGTCAGTTGGGCCATGTATTACACTGGACTGCATGTCGTACTCAGAAACTATGTATAATGAACATTGTTGCTACCTTTCTTTTAATCATATTTCGGAGTTTACTGTCACAGATTTCGCTATTTACATTACTGTAGTTTAATGCCTGCTAAACAGATAGTACATTGTGAAGAGAATATAACACTTATTGTAAAAAAAATGTATATAAATGATTTTGGTAACTGATGCTTGTGATTAAGTGGTCATCCCATTATCCTCCTTCGTACAAATATTACTTGTAACTTTACTGTAATCGTTGTAATTATGCTTGTTTTTATCTTAAAATTATCTTTGTGTGTCACGGCTCGTATCGACAGAACATCTGTGTGGTTTTGTCTTTGAGGCTACGAGTATTTTGGCAACTCATGCTTTGTGCAGACTACCGTGTCCAGTTTCCCGATGTGTGCACATGATGAATCTTCCTATTTGGGAAAATTACTGTTTTTCTCTGTTAGTATTTGAGAGTTTCACGGACTATGCGATTTTATGGCTGAACATGACTGACATATGACACATATTAGTTAATTTTTCCTAAGTTACGTCTTGTATTTGCGTGTTTTTACGACGTTTTCTACATCGAGGTTTGGTTGTCATGTTTCTTCTTAACGTTGATTCAGGCGCCAGATGATTCTCATTAACCGAAACCGGTAGCAAATAAATAAATAGTTCTAATGAAACCGAGGGTCATCAGTTTCCTGAAACACATATCAGCTTCTGACAATTACCTATAGAAGACATTAGGAATCAATGCCTTTCACCTTCAAAATGCGATAGCGTGGTACGAACCTTCTGCCTTCCAAGTCCTGTATTTTAATAGAGAGGTGTATCAGCATCTGTGAAGAAGGAATGGGCCAACGTAGATACGGTATAACCTTCTGTAAAATCAGGAAAGTACAAGCATGACGCCTCCGCAATACGACAGGGAAAAAGTAAATTATAGATAAGTAAAAACAGTTTTCTGCCACTTAAGTCTTATCCGATAAACAGAGTGGTAGCAAGAAGGCATATGCAGTTCCTAGTCTGTAAGTGTTGAACCACGGAACGAAGGAACGCCACAGTTGCGAAACTAAAGCCGTGTTTACATGATCAGCTTTCTTTCTTGACTGCTCCAGAGAAGGAGTCTACTGCAGTCTACTGCAGTGTACTGGAGTCTCGCCTGTTTCAAGTGGTCATTTTCGTTTGCACTCAGGGCCAAAACTGTTTTGTGCGAGCTGTCTGCTTTGCAGTTTGGCATCTGAACTCGCAAGGACTGTTATCCCGTTTTTTTCTCGAAACCAGTTTAACCGGATCGTTAAAACCGCTCAAATAACGAGTTTCTGAAATAACCGATTTTCGGTTTTTTATTCCTGTTATTTTCTGTAACGAACGTTCAAATCGAACAAAGTTCGTAAAATTTTGACCATTCACTTTCAAGATACACAGAATCTAAATATTAAATTAAATATGCAAATAAAATAAAACTTCGTTAGTCCATCGTTTGCCGCTGTTTTGTAAAAGTTATAAGTGGTAGAATACTACAAAAATCAGCAGTATTCACCTAGTTATTCTAATTTTTTGAAATTCTGCTCAAAAATCATGTTGTAGTCGGGATTCATACTACTACTCGTATTTGGCCATCAAGAAAAGTCAATGTAAAAGAATGAAATCTGAGGTTAAAAAACTGTTTATCGTGTCTGTTTGTCCATTTTGAAGGGCTACAAACACGTAAACAAGGCATGTTATGTAGACAGAGGCATCAGTCCGTAGCTTTCTATTTTTATTGTAACTATGAATGAACTATTAACTTTTAAGTTCTTTTCTTGTCCCAATATCACTGTGGCTTTTCCCGTTTTTAATCTTTTAACGGAAATGGAGCATTGCACTTCTTTAAATACTTCCAGACTAGAAATGTTGCCATTCTGTAACACAGCTTATGTCCGACGACGACAGTGCAGAACTACCGTACAAGGTGTGATCAAAAAGTAACTGGAATTTTTTAACTTCGTGGGCTTCATACATCCGATTTTCAAATTTTTCGTCTTGTTGGTGCACATGTTGCTGATGTATGTTTGCATTTTCAACTGTTTCGAATATTTAGATTATTGTTGACGGCCGAAAAAGTTAACCGTGTTTTCGAGTGATCGGTGAATTTATACTTTCGAAAAAGTTGGATCAAAGAATTTGCACTAAAGTTTGCTTGTTAAATGGGGTAAGTACAGCACCGCATTCGAAATGTTAACCGTAGGTTTTGGCGAATCCCCTATGAGTAAGACAAGAGTTTACGAGTGGTATAAACGTTTGAAAGAGGGCTGAGAAAAAGGGGAAGATGACGGCCTCCCAGCTCATCAATTACTGACGTTAGTACGGAAGAAGTAAAGAAAATTGTTCTGGATACTCGCCGAATCACCACTATAGAGCTTTCTGATGATATTGGCTTATTCTTTGGCTCAAGCCAAGAATTTTTTTCTGAATAAAATCCACAACGATCCAGAACTTATAAAAAAGGTTATAACAAGTGAAGAAACATGGGTATACGGATATGACGTTGAAACCAAGGATAATCGTTCCAATACAAACTACCTGAAGAGGTAATACCGAAAAAATTCGACAAGTACGATCACATGTGAAGGCTCTTCTCACTGTTTTCTTCGATTGCAGTGTGGGACAGAGCATCATGATTTCCTGCCTTACGGTCGTACTACATGGAAGTTATGCGCTGTTTGCCTGAAGTAATCCGAAGAAAACTACCAGAATTGTGGAGAATCCATTCGTGGAAATTGCATCACTATAATGCTTCCGCTCACACCTCAATGTTTGTTCGTGATTTTTTTGGCAATAAACAAAATCATTATGTTACCTTAGCCACTGTATTCGCCGTACGTACCCCCCCCCTCCCCCTTCCCCCAGGACTTCTCTCTACTCCCGAGGCAAAAGAGAACGATGAAATAACGTTGTTTTGTCACCACAAATGGGATAAAAGTGGAATTGCTGAAGGAAATGACACTACAGCAAAAAGTGAGTTGCACAAGTGCTTCCCAGACTGGAACAGCGCTCGCACAAGTACATTACGTCTAAGGGGGATTAGTTTGAGGGAGACAAAGTTGGTATTGCTCAGTAAATCAAGCTAAAAGAATCCGTTTACTTTTGGACCACACATTGCATAGACCAGAAGCCACAATGCGTAGACCAAAGTCATTCCCAACCATCTGACTGCGAGTTTCAAAATTCCTCTCACGTCTCCTCAGCTGCAGCTGCGTGATCAGCAACATTCTAAAACGTTGCAATATGGGACCCATGGAGAGTGCAATGCATAGCCTAACTGCAACAATTACTGCCATACTTTTGTACATTGAAACTGAACGATCAGGAGGGGTTTGGTTTACTAACCATAAACGACGTAAAGAAAAATGAAAGAAACCAATATATACTTCAAATTTATTATATTCAGAAAATTGAGGTTTAATTGCTCACAAACTTTACACAGACTTTTAATCATTCCACAGTGTCTATACTCAATAACCATGTTTCTGGCCACAACAAAATCCCGCCAGTGCACAACCAGCCAACAATATGTGAAGCGAAAAGTGAAATTACCAAAAAGTCCTCAGTTAATACCAAAGCCTCCTCCGGCGCTACTAGCACGATCACGGCAGGGTGCAGCCTCTCATGTCGCGCGCCTCTCTCCACCACTCCCAGCGTCCGATCACATCCCACTCCCCTCGACAACCCCTCACTCGCTACTACCCGCGATAATCAAGTCTCAGTGTTTGTATATGCAGACAGCAAAATCAAAGAAGTCCAACTTTCAACCTAATCCGCCACACCGAATGGTAACAGGTACTTTATTGTCTCAGCAGTACTGCGTGTTTGTTGCACATTTCTGTCGGCATTGTAATTTAAACAGCACTGTATGCTTTTCCAATTTTCTACAATAACGCCACATTTTAAAGCAATGCAGGTTTTACGAATAAAAGTTAATCATTCTTTAAAAAATATTTATTTAAAAACGCAAAATTTTAGCACTGCTGCTACGACTAATTAATATTTCGTGTTTTTTTACCGATTATAAGTAGATACTAAAATCACCTGTTATAACCGAGACCAAACAAATACCCAAAAATACAGGGTATTCAGAACTAAACTACGGGTATCGGTTTTAGCCGGTCAATTTTTTCCACCCCTAATTTGAACGATGGCTTTCAACCACTTCGAAAAATATGTATAATGCTGTAAATAGGACATTTTTGCTGTGTCGTATTTCTTTTCTTACTAATAAGCGGATCACACAGCAATCGGATTTTTGTATTTTTTTTATACTTATGGCAAAAGAAGCACAGAATATCAAGCTGCCAAAGCAGTTCGATGCAGCTTTAAAAAAATTCTCGAGAAAATCGATCTTGAAATTTTCCGAGTGTCTGTAACAATGTAAAATAAGGTAAATATTTCGACAGACGGTACGGGACTATGATCACATGCCACCTTGGGGCGTCGGTTTGATTCCCAGCCTATGCAAATATTTGAACACAGATGCATGTGCTACGGAATTTCTGTGAAGCGTAAAGAATGAAAAGACTGCAAAAAACTAGTAGCGCTCGATACTGATAGTTGCTGGTTCCAATCTTGTTTCGATCATAACTTTTGCCTTTTCTCCATTTAGTTCGTATACCTACATCATTTAAATCTAAAACTGATTAATTATATACGAATTAAAACGTACCTGATTGTCATTTTTATGAAAAATACACGGCTACTTTTTTCTAATTACATATGACATTAAAAATCACGTTTTCATCGTACATATAAATTCTTAATTGGCCATCTTTTATAAAAGATTCTTAATAAAGAAAGTTTAAATTTTAAAAAAATAGAAATGAAATGTTTTTGTCTTTATGTTTCCTATGCGTCACGGAATCATTAGTGGAACATGCATTCTTGTTTAAAAAATTACCACGGCTGGTAATCGAAACTAGGACGCGTACGTGACAGGCGAAAGATTAACCACATAACCGCGCTGACTGTCGGATACTTACTTTAGGATATTACAATATTGGGAAAACTTCTTGAGAACTTTTGGTAGTTGCACTGAATTGCTCTGGAAGACTGATATTCGTGTCCTCAACGTCGTGTACCGTAAATATGAAAAAAATCCCAAAAGCCCCTTTGCCCTGCGATCCCCTTGTGTATGTCAAATCGAAAATTGTTTTCCTTGTTAAATAATTGTATTTCACTGTTGCAATTATTTTGACTGAAACATATTTTTCTATTTGCGCTCTTATTTACTTATAGAGTATGCTATCTCTATGTAAAACGTAAACACCTTTTTGCCTTCAGGTATTGCGTCTCTCTAGTGGGAAAAAGTACTAGGATCTTGTGAATCTTTTCACCGTGTCATGAAAACAAAGCAACAATTACAATAATGGTTAAGCAGAAACGAAAGTATAAAAGCCATTTCAATAACAGGAGTGAGCTCCGTCAGAATAGAGTAACATAAACATCACATAAAGTAACGCAGGAGGCAAGCGACCATTATTATAATCAGTAGTTCTGCATACAGGTCCATTGTGTCGCAATGGTAACAGCCAAACATCAGGCAAAGAACGACTTTCTTACTCATGTAACCCATTTCGGAATTTCTCCATCATCAGATTTCTACAAAAAGTCAGATACAAAAAGATTTGTATCTAACATTTTTAATGGATGTCTGTATCATTCCACTTTGATTAAAAAACATCTGGCACAAGCTGTAATACATCTACACAGGAGCTACTGCTGCACGTAGATATACGTTTACAGTTGAACATTACACAAACCTTCGCAGATTACTGCCATAATTCTGCAGAGAGCGGACAAAGAAGACATTTCTTCCACCAGGTGGCATTACGAAACGTACAGTGGTGCCAATGCATAACAACTATTGTACATTTGTTATACCTTGTGTCTGTTTGCTGTGATCCATCGTAATATAAAACAAATATTCTCGTTATACAAATGGCAGTGACTTTACATGACAAAAAGTTACACAAAATATTAATTAAATTCAGCTTATGTGGCTCCACACATCGTCAAAAGCTTCAATCATAGTAACTGAACGGTATCACAAGCGTTAGGAACTTAAAATATTCAATATCAATACAAATACGTGCCAAAAATTTGAATATAGGCAGTAAGACTGAGTAGAGACAATGCAATATTTTCGTTATAACTAGGAAAGCCCGTCTGTAAGACACAAATACGGTACCAGAAATTACCCAACAAACACTACTGTGCTTACATCAAATAGATAAAAATATTTCTGCTAATGAACAAAACCGATCTTTTACTGAAACAGGAGAAGTATTTTAGTACAAACAAAAATGAGTCAGGCAGGATCTCAGAATATGTCCATAAGAAATGTCATTTGGCTCGATGTACCGTAATACGTTAAAACCGTAGCCTCTTTTGACGCTTCACAGGAGTTAGAAGCTCAAATTATGAAATATACGGTGCAGTAGTATATCTCCACCCAAAAAAAAAAAAAAAAATTGGGGGGGGGGGAGTGTGGAGAGGGGGAGGGGGCACGAGGAAACCAGTATTTTATAAAACATTAGAGATATAATTTCAATATAGAAAAAAAATCAGTCATGGAATATTATGCTTCATATCTACACAAAATTATGAAATGTTACTTGGTGCCATGCACCTTCAGACATGAAAATACCTAGCGTCTTGTAACACTTTACAAAAGTTGTAAAGTAAAGGTATAAAGTACGCAGTGTTATTGTACATCCTGAACTACAAAATACGATACGGAGAGAGTAGAAGTTTGAAGGGTGTGGAGTGTGGTAAGAAAGGAGGAATTGAGGGGCGAGGGGAGAGGGGACGGAAGGGGAGGTGTACAATATAAAAATTAAACTGAAACAGGAGTGTTTATCGGATCAGGCACAAGTGCCACAGAGCCACGCTCATAAATTCCGAAATGCGTAATATGAGCAATAAATTGATTCCTTACCTAATGTCTGACTATTGCGACCCAATCGAACCGTAATCAGAACTGCTGATGCGAGTAGGTTATAACGTACGATGTTAGCAGACGATGCCATAGTCCCTCGTTTCTGCGCATGCGCACTGTGCCCCTTACTCGGATACTTACAAGGGAACCTCCCCATCGCACCCCCCTCAGATTTAGTTATAAGGTGGCACAGGGATAGGCCATGAAGAACTGAACACAGATCAATCGAGAAAACAGGAAGAAGTTGTGTGGAACTATGAAAAAATAAGCAAAATATACAAACTGAGTAGTCCATGCGCAACGTAGGCAACATCAAGGAGAGTGTCAGCCTACGAGCGCCGTGGTCCAGTGGTTAGCGTGAGCAGCTGCGGGATGAGAGGTCCTCGGTTCAAATCTCCTCTCGAAAGAAAAGTTTAATTTTTTATTTTCAGACAATTATCAAAGTTCAGCCTCTCACACGTAATCAACTTCGCTCTCCAAAATTCCGGGGCATGTTCAGATTTGCTTGGACATATGCACAATTTTACGGTCTACACACGGAAACATTTGAAAACGTAAAAAACATATGTTTTGACAGAGCACAGGGAAAACTGTGCGACTGTGAAACTGTTGCATTCATTTGTTGCAGTTTATGTGACAAACTCTTGTGTTTTCATCACTTTTTTGGGAGTGATTATCACATCTACAAGAAAACCTAAATCGGGCAACGTAGAAGAATCTTGTTACCCATTCGCCCAGTGTGCAAGTTAGGTGGGTCGACAATATATTCCTGTCATGTGACGCACATGCCGTCACCAGTGTCGCATAGAATATATCAGACGTGTTTTTCTGTGGAGGAATCGGTTGACCTATGAACTTGCGATCAAATGTTTTCGGTTCCCATTGGAGAGGCACGTTCTTTCGTCTACTAATCGCACGGTTTTGCGGTGCGGTCGCAAAACACAGACACTAAACTTATTACAGTGAACAGAGACGTCAATGAATGAACAGTCAGATCGTAACTTTGCGAAAATAAAGAAAGTAAAATTTTCGTTTGAGGGAGGACTCGAACCAAAGACCTCTCGTTCCGCAGTTGCTCACTCTAACCACCGGACGACGGCGTTCCGCAACTGACATTGTCCCTAATGTTGCATATCTTGCACATGGACTACTCAGTTTGTATATTTTGCTTATTTTTTCATAGTTCCTCACATCTTCTTCCTGTTTTCTCGATTGATCTGTTTTTCAAGGCCTATCCACTGTGTCAATTTATAACTAAATCTGAGGGGGGTGCGATGGGGAGTTTCCCTTGTTAGAACGCCACACTCGGCACACACTACAGATCACCGACGTAATAGACACACTCGCGTAGTGGTTGGTTGCTGATTTACGTGCAGGCACGAAAGGCGGACGCAGTTCGAGTGGTCGATTTTGAGCAGAAAGTCGTTCGTGTAAAACGCGCTAAACTCGGCTGTGGCGATCGCAGACAGCGCCGCCACCCGCAGACGGGGGACAGATTGCGGGTCTCCTGCTGCAGCGCCCGTGTTTTCGCAACCGCACCGCTGCCGTGCCGTAACTCGCTTAATTTCAGATTCCGGTCGGGGGCCGGACCCCTGGAGCGGCTTTTTGTCCGCGTCGTTCTCCCTCCCTCCCTCCCACTCTTCCTTTCGGCCGGAATCACGATGAGCCGCTGGAATTGTGTTCGGGGCGGCATCGTTACGGGCGCGCTATCTGCGCCAACAGCGCCGCCGTGCTACAAAGCTCCTGATTACTGCGGCCAGAAAGTTAGAATTTAATATGCGCCCCGAGTGCTCTAAAGCGGTCACACTCGGCAAAACAGCCGCGCGGACGCCGCCGCGTTTCCCGCGCCCTGGCGATAGCGATAGCGATAGCGGGCACCTCGCAACGACTTGCGCGCGCCTGATTTGTAGTCACATTTCTCGCCGGTACTATCTGCCGGCCGCGTAGCTCCTAACACTGCAAAAGTAGTGCAGAAATCACACTGCGAGTATTCAGTGCAGACACAAGCGGTGCTAAGCGTAGACTGAAACCATGCGAGAAAGCTACACAGGCAGTTACAACTTGAAACATTACAAGCCGTCTGCTTTGCATAGTAAGCAAACACAAGCTGCTCTTTGTCATCACTAGAGATATGCGGGAGACATGATTTTCATTGTTTAGTTTTAAATTCTCATTATTGTACTGGATTCTGAGTATTGTATTTGATAAGAAAAAGTGCAGGTGTTCCCTGAACTTTAGTTGCTCTAACCAAGGGAATCCGCGGAAACTTTGCATTTTGTTCCCCCAGAAGACGGGGAACGGCCGAGGCAGACAACACTGGGAATAGCGGGGCAATCATAAATATATCAATTGTATACCACTGAACAAAAACTTTCCACACGTTTTAGTTTGCAGTCTATTACACTACTGACCATTAAAATTGCTACACCAAGAAGAAATGTGGATGATAAACGGGTATTCATTGGACAAATATATTATACTAGAACTGACTTGTGATTACATTTTCACACAATTTGGATGCATAGATCCTGAGAAAGCAGTACCAGGAACAACCACCTCTGGCCGTAATAACGGCCTTGATACGCCTCGGCATTGAGTCAAACAGAGCTTGGATGGCCTGTACAGGTACAACTGCCCATGCAGCTTCAACACGATACCACAGTTCATCAAGAGTAGTGACTGGCGTATTATGACGAGCCAGTTGCTCGGCCACCATTGGCCTGACGTTTTCAATTGGTTAGAGACCTGGAGAATGTGCTGGTCAGGGCTGCAGTCGAACATTTTCTGCATTCAGAAAGGCCCGTACAGGACCTGCAACATGCGGTCGTGCATTATTCAGCTGAAATGTACGGTTTCGCAGGGATCGAATGAGGGGTAAAGGCACGGGTCGTAACACATCTGAAATGTAACGTCCACTGTTCAAATTGCCGTCAATGCAAACAAGAGGTGACCGAGATGTGTAACCAATGGCACCCTATACCATCACGCCGGGTGACACGCCAGTATGGCGATGACGAATACACGCTTCCAATCTGCGTTCACCACGATGTCGCCAAACACGGATGCAGACAGAACCTGGATTAATCCGAAAAAATTACGTTTTGCCATTCGTGCACCCAGGTTCGTCGTTGAGTACACCATCGCAGGCGTTCCTGTCTGTGATTCAGCGTCAAGGCTAACCGCAGCCATTATCTCCGAGCTGATAGTCCATTCTGCTGCAAACGTCGTCCAACTGTTCGTGCAGATGATTGTTGTCTCGCAAACGTCCCCATCTGTTGACTCAGGGATCGAGACGTGGCTGCACGATCCGTTACAGCCATGCGGATAGGTCTGTCATCTCGACTGCTAGTGATACGAGGCCGTTGGGATCCAGCACGGAGTTCCGTATTACCCTCCTGAACCCACCGATTCCATATTCTGCTAACAGTCATTGGATCTCGACCAACGCGATCAGCAATGTCGCGATACGATAATTCGCAATCGCGATAGGCTACAATCCGACCTTTATCAAAGTTGGAAACGTGATGGTACGCATTTCTCCTGCTTACACGAGGCATCACAACAACGTTTCACCAGGCAACGCCGGTCAACTGCTGTTTGTGTATGAGAAATCGGTTGGAAACTTTCCTCATGTCAGCACGTTGTAGGTGTCGCCACCGGCGACAACCTTGTGTGAATGCTATGAAAAGCCTAAATCATTTGCATATCGCAGCGTCTTCTTCCTGTCGGTTAAATTTCGCGTCTGTAGCACCTCATCTTCGTTGTGTAGCAATTTTAATGGCCAGTAGTGTACTTTAAATGATAAAAATCAAGTAACTCTAACGCAGTCTGTACCTGATCGCATTAAAGCAATTGCTCTTTAGAGGCATATTTTTTCTTTCGCCATACTTGGGCTCTGTTCGACTTCCCAATAAGTATGAGAACGCGCCGTGACAATCCCATATGGCCTCGGAAGTTAACGCTTTTATGTCCAGCCCACATGTTCCTCAAAAGACGATTGTGGATAGAATTTTTGAATTATTAACACACCTTCTAGCTAGATACAGTACCTGGTACTCCGTAGTGTAATATCCGCAATGTGACACCGATTGCATAATACAATGCATGCACTCTTTCTCTCGGTAACCGTGTCCCGCCTGTCTCCTCGTACCCAAGATACTATGGGTTCTTTGCGTTGTGCCAGTGGGAAACCAGAGGAAAGCTTTCATATTGGCTGAATGACTTTCTCTCATTTTAATGGAATCCTTCGAATTTATTCTTCTAGTTTGGACACGACTTTAAGTAAACGTTTGTTTCACATTTCTTGATCATTTAACTCATTGTTTGAGTTGTTTCATTTTTTTTCCTAAGCATTTTGACGATCAGGAGGTTTTTAAATTTTGTCCTCCCTTAATTCACACACATCACACTCGTCACCGTAAACGGTAATATTCTGTATGTTCACTATGTGGGCAAGAGACGATGAATTTGCAACGGCGTCATCACAACGCCTCCGTCCATGGCTCACATCACGTCCGCAAACGTCACTTACTGAGCTGATTTAGTCCTCACACTACATGTTTCGGGAGGTACTTTACATCTTGAGGAAGGTTAATATGAATTATGAAGATTCGTGACTATAAGCTAAATATTTTACCGTATTATGATTACTGTGCTGTGCTTCGTTATCTGCGCACCTCGAAACAGGATATAAAAAATCAATTTGAACTGAAACCTAGTTTCAAAAGAATTATTGTTTTTATTGTTGTACCTAGAAACTATTAGCTTACATGCTCATCGATAATACGGTCAATAAATGAAGCCTTTCAGTCAGTCCCATGATCAAACACTTCGGACTTAAGCTACGGTTCTTTACTTTTTAGTGGTAAAAAGTACTCATATTTATAACAGGATATGTGACACCTCTAAGGTTAAGCTTCTCCTTCCATTCATTTCTGCTGTGATCCATAACAAAACAGACACAATAATATAATGCGCAAACTATCAGATAATTTATTCAGACTGCATGTATGATTAGTGAGTGGGGAAACATGTGTACCTGCATCACAGTATATCAATACACACTAGTTAACAGCCCTCTCACTACATACCTAATACTTTTTAATAACTGTCTACTGCAGCTCCCTGTACATAACATACATCCACCGTGTAAGTAGTACACAGATTAAAACGTATTTCCGAGTGTACGTGAACAGAATGTAGAATCTGACAGTACAGGGTGATGCAAAAGTCCGTTAACATTAATAAATGACTAATTCAAGGAATAATGTAGGTAGGGAGATAAAACTTGACACAAATTCCTGAAATGATATGAAGTTTTATTGAAATCGAGAACTAATGCGGAAACCGATGGTGCTAGACAGCAACATGCCAATGACGCCACATGATAATCATGTATAAAATGAGCTTTAGTGAGAGAGGGCGTCAGATGCGGCAACAGAAAAGGCACTGTTAGCGAAGGTTTACTATCAGAATGGAGAATCCGCTACACCAGCTTTACGATCCTATCGCCCCAAGAAGCGTATCCGAACGACTTACAGTACTGTCACAATTTTCGCTGTGAAGGAAATGATCACCAGTTCGATAAAAACCCCCTGTAAGGCACGAGTGATTATTGGCTGAGGGGTTAGCTGACGTCGCAAGTCTATCGCGATCATCCGACCTCATTAGGGATGCTAAAAGACAACTTCCGATGGCAATTTCTCACCATACCCACTGATATACTGTACAGTACTGTTCCCAAAAATGTCCCTTGACTACGGTGTTTTTGATGATTGACGGTCCGAAATACTGAGTTATAAAGAACATTGTCTTTGCTAAATAACTATTGTTGTGATAATTATTGCATTTGTTTCAAATGAAGCGCCATCGGGTGGTCGTTTTGAGCACTTTTTTTTTATTTCAATAAAACAGCATGTCGTTTCAATCATGTGATTCAATTTTTACCTCTCTGTCCACATTATTCTGTGAAGTATTGAATTTTTAAATGTTTACGGACTTTTACGTCACCCAGTACCTAAAAATAACACAATATGAAGACGAAATTTTCCGGTCCCCGCTACTTATGGATCTTCACGCGGTCAGGTGTCTGCGTGCCTCAGAGACACAAACAGCCATACAGTACCTGCTGCCACATCACAGGATATCTGTGGACATGAGATGGGTTGTTTTGGGGGAGGAGACCAGGCAGCGAGGTCATCGGTCTTATTGGATGAGGGAAGGATGAGGAAGGACGTCGGCCGTGCCCTTGAACCATCCCGGCATTTGCCTGGAGCGATTTAGCGAAATCTCGGCAAACCTAAATCAGGATGGCCGAACGCGGGATTGAACTGTCGTCCTCGAGAATGCGAGTCCAGTGTGCTAACCACTGTCCCACCTCGCTCGGTTCTATGGAGAGGACAGACTAATACATACTTCCTGAAGAGGGGCAGCAGCCTTTTTAATAGTTGCGAGGGTAACAGTCTGGATGGCTGATACCTCTGACCTCGTGACACTAGTCAATATGACTCTGCTATGTTGGTACTGTGAACGGCCGAAAGCAAGTGGAAACTACAATCGTTATATTTCCCGAGGAGCTGCAGCTCTACTACAGGACTAAATGATAGTGGCATTGTCTTGGGTGAAAAACTCGGAACTAAAATAGTCTCCCAATCGAATCTGTGGGTGCAGATTATTCAGGAAGATGTCATTCGAGAAAGCGAAGCTGGCGTTCTACGGAACGGAACAGTAGAAGTTGGATCCTTTAAGCGGATAAGTAATTTAGATTATTTGAAAAGAGGAAGGCGCAGGTACCGATCTACGTTGACAGGAGTAAAAAGACTTCTGGGCAGCTCAGTACAGTGTTATCAACACAAAATCAAAAGTTCATTAACGAAAAATAAAGCAGAAATGAGAGTAAGTAGATGATGAAGAGTTTGAAAGAATGAATGAGGAGATAAAATAAATTATTCAGATAGTTAAGGGAGATTTTTATTTAATTGTGATAATACATTGAAATTCGACAATAGGAACATTAAGAGAAGGAAAAATAGTTGGAAAACAACAAAGTAATGTGAGGGGAAGCCGCCTTGCAGAATTTTACAAAGAACAGTATTTAAAGAGTGCTTACTCTTGGTTTAAGACTCGTGAGAGAAGGTGGAACTCCTAGATCAAACGCAACTTCACGTCATGAACAATAAAGAGAAGGTAGCCAAATCATCATCAGGCTTAGACGTGAGTTTTTGACGTGAAACAGCTAATTTTCAACCGAATTGTTTCAGTACAGTCACTTGACGAAGAATGCATGGGTAAGAAAACTCGTGAGTCCACAAATAGTAGCTAACAACTGTTTATACAGGAACGAAAATATTTTCCAAAAACAGTTTAAATATGGATGAAACTTTGCTTTATTTGCATAAAAATATTTTAATGAGTCTCTACAGATGACATAAACTCTCAAAATATTTGGTTTTCTGTGCTCTGCCTCGTGCAGCCAGCAACGGTCGACACGGCTTTGCACATACTTAGAAAACAGGCAACACAACCAGCACGTGCAGGCGCAGACCAACTCGGCGGGGGGGTTGGGGGGCGGGGGGAAAGAGGGGAGGGACATGATCGTGTGGTCGTCACCGAGTTATACAGTCTTGACACCAAAATTTATTTTTACACGTATCATTTTTCCACATTTCTTAGTTAACGTTCGTTAAATAAAATAACGTATGACTGAGTGCCATAAAATTACTATGTTTAAAACGCGATACTTTTGTTTGTTGTCCATGTGGAGTGGCTCCTGTTCTGACCACCTGTAGAGAACATTACAATCAGAAGGAGACTGTATGGCTGATAGAAGTTGTCGACAAGAAATTTAACACTATTCGCGAGTCCACAGTGGTATTGGCAAAACATAGGAAATCGAGAAAAAGTAACACAGAATGGGAAAGAGTGAACCTGCACGAAGCAAGCGGAAACGTCGGAAAGAAAACTCAGCGTTCCCTTCCCTTACTCACTAGCGTAATCACTCACTGAGCCGACAAAAGCTGTGGGATACAGATAGATACAAAGTTGAGGTAGTATCGAGTACACAAGGTGCAAAAAGGCTGTTCATTGGATTGGTGAAACTGTCATTTGCCCTCAGGTGATTCATATCAAAAGGTATCGGACGTAATTATGGCCGCTCGACGGGAATTAACAGATTGTGAAAGCGGAATAATAGTTGGCGCTAGGGCCAATCGACATTTCATTTCGGATATCGCTAGGGAGTTCAATATTCCGAGGTCCACAGAGTAAAGAGTGTGCAGAGAATACCACATTTTTCACATTACACCTCACCACCGACAACGCTGCGGTCGACGGCGTTCGTTTGCAAACAGATGTCAGTGCTCACAGACAATCAACACTGTGTGAAGTAAATGCAGAAATCAACGTGGGACGTACGGTGAATGTATCCGTTAGGACAGTGCGGAAAAGTTTGGTGTTAATGGGCCACGTCAGCAAACGAGCGAGGCGACTGTCTTCACTATAGCATGACGTCGCGTGCAGCTCCACTCCTGAGCTCGTGGCAGTATTAGTTGTGCCCAAGGCGACTGGGAAACCGTGGCCTGATGACATGAGTCCCGATTTCAGTTGCTAAGAGTTGACGCTATGGTTCGAGTGTGGCGCAGACTCCTCGAAGCCATGGACCCAAGTTGTCAACAGGGCACTATGCAACTGGTGGTGGCTTCATAAAGGTGTGGGCAGTATTTACATGGAATATACTGGATCCTCTGGGCTAGCTGAATCGTTCATTGACTTGAAATGGTTATGTTCGGCTACTTGGAAACCATTCATGGACTTCATGTTCCCAAACAACGATTGAATTTTGATGGATGACAATGCGCCATTGTCACCAATCCATAATTGCTTGTGACATGTTTGAAGCGCATTCTGGACAATCCGAACAAATGATTTGGCCACCGATATTACACGACATCGGACACAATCGAGACGTCAGATCGATCATAAAACCCAGTACTGGCAGCACTTTCGCAGTTATGTACGGCTATAGAGGCAGTAGAGCTCAGTATTTCTGCAGGGGACTTCCAACGACGTATGGAGTCCATGCACGTCGAGTTTTCGCACTATGCCGGAAAAAATTATGTCCGACAAGATATTAGGAGGTACTGCATGATTTTTCTCAACTCAATGTAATCTGCGGAACTGGGTTCACACTCGTAGTTCTATGTGAAATACCCAAAATGGTGACTGCACGTTTCGATTTTCTACCGTGTAAATTATGACGTGGTCAGAGACGTGGGTCCGCCTTCGTAGCAGTGTAGCAGGCGCGAGTGGGTGTCACGCAAAGGACCTGGGTTCGATTCCCTGTACTGCGAGGGATTATTTCGTGGTGCGTGGACTGGGACTGTATGCATTCAGCCTCGTAGATACCAACCGAGGAGCTACTTTACCGAGTAGTAGCCGCACCACTTCTGTTAATCCAGCAACGGTGGGAGTGCGGTGTGACGGCGCACTCCACCCCGCCCAAAAAAAAAAAAAAAAAAAAAAAAATCGCATCACGATGACGTCATTGGGTACGGATAACGACGGTCAGTTGGGCCCGATTGGCTCGTCTATGACCAGAATAGCTTTGTTGCCGTTCCTTTCCTTCGAAGTTGTGAGAATTTTTTTGCTAGCATAGAACATAAGCCAATTGCGTGAGACATGTATTTCTTAAATTATCGGACGAATATTTCTCCAGAGTTGTATTTCTCTGAATTATAACCCTTGGAAATTGTTCTCAAGCAGTGTACTAAGCGCTGATGAAAACGAAGTACTACCATTATTATTACGATAATTTTTTTAAAGTGCATTTTGTTAATACAACGAAATATTAAGGGAACAACATACCGAATATACAGTAAAGATAAATATGAAGAGACAGCAATGGTTTTTCTAACGCACTTCAAGTAAAGTAAAAGTGAAAATTTGTGATGAATTAATGGAATAAGTTGATAAGTTCAGTGACTTAGAATTAGTAAATAGAACCACCTCTTCTTACTGGAACTTAATTTATTTTTCCCAGACCAATTTCGCTTTTTTCTTGTTCGAAGGCGGCCGGAGTGGCCGCGAGGTTCTATGCGCTACAGTCTGGAGCCGAGCGACCGCTACGGTCGCAGGTTCGAATCCTGCCTCGGGCATGGATGTGTGTGGTGTCCTTAGGTTGGTTAGGTTTAAGTAGTTCTAAGTTCTAGGGGACTAATGACCACAGATGTTAAGTCCCATAGTGCTCAGAGCCATTTGAACCATTCTTGTTCGAAGGGGATCTATAACCATACAGTTTTGTTATTTTTAGATTATCAAACAGTTCAAATCGCAATTTCTTATGTAAATAAGTAATTATTTACGGTTTGCTTATTTACATAAAAAACTGCGATTTGAACAGTTTGATAACCTAAAAACAACAAAACTGCATCGTCATAGATCCCACTGATGATGCCTTCGAGCAAGGAAAAGGCGAAACGCGTTTAGGAAAATTAAATTGTTTCACAAAACAAGTATTTCTGTGATTACTGTGAAGTATGGCCACGCAAACAAATTTGTTACTCAGGATTAAAATTACCAGTAGTATGTGTGATCAAGAATTAAATTCTAGAATACATATTGTAAAACAATTGTTACTTCTTTACGTGCTTCGTGGATCATTTGAACACTATTTTATCGAAATACGGAGGACCAAGTTTGTTGAACGATATGTATAGATTATTAGTCTTAACATTAACGAACATATTATTTTTTGTGCCACTCATCCAGCTAACTAAAAAATAGTTTCTTTTACAGGTTACCAGTTTCAAATAAAAATTCGTCTATGGAACATAAGGAGTTGTTCAGAATAATTGATTTTTGCTTAGATTTAAAATTTGATTTGTTACCTGTCACGCATTTATAATGTTCAGACTTATTACATATTTTATTATATAACAATATGTTAATGGTACCAAACATCAGCTGTGAGAAATATGGAATGAAGATAAATGTGAAGAAGTGGCTGTGATTAGGTTATATTAAAACTTGTTCTGATACCTGCCAGGCAATTTGCGTTTTTTAAAAAATGACTAAAAAATTTTGATAGTGCATATCGAGTTTCTTTGTCAGCCATTTGCAGCCTTCTTAGTGAGTAACAAATATCATTTTTTCTTCTAGTGTTGTAGATGTGAAAATCGGTATTCTGCTCAAACTGTCATGAATTGCTTATGACGAATTTCTTAAACAAATATGCATATTGTGAAGGTGAATTTATAAAGCCAAACTCACTTACAGGAGTGTTTTCTGTGGCCCATTGTAAGGCAGTTCAGGAAAATACTAGTTTAGTACGAAATGTTGAGCTTTGTGGTAGCTGTATACGGTCATTTCAGCGGAGAGAAGAGAAATGCTTAGAGGTTTTGAAATGTGGTTTCGGAGAAGGATGGAAGATGAGACACACTAGGAACAATCTGAAAGGTTCCTGTTCATGCATCACCAGATGAAAGTAAACTGCTCTTCCGTAAATAGTGGCAGGGTTGGCAGATGAAAGTAACCGGCTTGCATGCGCTCGGTATCTGCCTCCTTTTTAGAAAGCCATTTCCTATCGTAAGGATTCTCTTTGTTTATTTTTCCTTAAACTTCCAAGTTTGTTGTCCCTGACGTAATTTAGTTAAAGTCGGATTTCTACACATAAAACGCGCAACCCCTGAATAAGTATTACTATAAGAGAGTATATCCATAGTAGGTTAGAATCTCGTATTATATCTTAATTTAAAACAGGTTTGCTGGTTATGAATCACAGTGTTATGATTCACAATGTAATTACACTGACTATGCATTTGATAGTTCACTAGAACAAAACGAACAACAGATTAACAGCATTAAGTAACACACCTCCTACCAAGGTGAATTGTATTTCTAGTCTTGTAAACGACGAACCTTTACACATGGTAATTGTTAATACACGCGGCCCATTGATAATACAAAAAATAATAATACATCGATTTACCTAAAAACGCATGGCTTGGGCAGCATCACATGACGCAGAATACTTGAGAGGATAACGTATAAGCCATTGAGAGGATCAACAAAAAGTCGTTGACGAATCGTTTCACATGAACAGTAACTCTTATAAACAGCAACCTGGGGTAGCCACGAGTTTGCAAAACAAGTCAAATCTTTATGTCGGATTTTTAGCAGATGAGATAAATCGTACAGGCACGCGGGTGCTGCATTTTACGGACTACAAGACGCTACGGACTATAAGGCGACCGTTAATTTTTAAGTAATTGTTTAAATTTTTTACCGTTTTTATTATTACACTGCAAAGCTAGACTAAAAAAATTCTTGGTTTACAAAACGGAACTGACCTTTAAAATCCCTGAAAACCGTCATTTGAACTTTTTTCTTCTCCTCCCTCTTCGTCTTCATCGTTGTCCACTTCAAGTAAGATAGTCTTCATAGGAATCGAGAGCGTCACTTATGCCGAACTTCTTGAAAGATTCAACAATAATATATTCTCTCACTCTAGACCACAACTGTTCTGTCCACTGAGACGCTTCTTTGATTGTAAGGTCGTTTTAAAGCTCCCTTCGGCGTGAATTCATGTTGGGTTTCATCCAGCATCCATTTGATCCATTCCTCTCTCATATGCACTTCAAATGGTTTATTTATCGAGACATCAAGAGGTTGCATTTGTGTGAAGTAGGTCCTCCCGGAATAGTAGTAAGCACTGTATTTCGCTGTCTCGATTTCTCCTTCACAGAATTTTCAAATTACCATTAAACTCATCTAGCACAAGAACTCAATTCTTGTTCAGTAAAGCAGCTTTCCTTCTCTCCAACACTCTATTAATCCATAATTTCACACCATCCTTGTCCACACAACCCTTGCCATGTACGTGAACAACACCTGGCGGTATTTCAGAAAGTTTTGGCATTGTTTCGCGCTTGAAAATGATCACTGGATTAAGTTTAATACAATCAGCACAACATGAAAGGACAACAGTGTAGTGCGCTATTGATGTCCATTTGTTTTTTTAGTTACGGTTTTAGCACTTTTCATGGCAACAGTTCTGTTACTCGGCTCATCACATGTCAGTGGAGTTTCACCCATATTCGCTCTTTGGCTTAGTTCCACATTGGTTTTCTTTCAAAGTTGAATAACAGAGCGATGGAAAGATACTATTTTCTCTTAATACTGTTGTGCCATTCTCTGAGATATTTTGGTGTTAGTTCGCACGCTAAGTCCATGACGCATCATAAACCATATCCACCCTTAAACTCAGTTAAGTTCCACCGTAGCGGTAGCCTACGAGCGTGTATTTAAACCATTTTTGCATTACTTCCAGTGCCATTTTGACGGCGTCCTTAAATTAATTTCAATACGTCATCTTCTAGTTCTCTATTTGCACAACTAGTTCTCCTCAATTTTTAGTTCTTCTTTACTAGCGTGCCAATTGCGAATGGTTTTCCTATTGGTGGAGGGCTGCTCTGTTTCCATGTTCTTCTGCATATGTTATTACTTTCAATTTACAGTCCGCATTATATGAATACCTTTTATGTTTTTCCATTACGAAACTAGCTACTAACAAAAAAAAAGCATTGTACAGTTACCGATAACGCAAATCACTTTCAATTCAAGTTCATTGGCACCATAGACTGCAATAACGCATCATAGGCTAGACAGTGTTGTGGGTATTTGATGTCGGAATGGGGGGCGGGGGAAACAGTGTTAGCAAGCTTCTGAATCCCCGCAACTCATGTTCGTCGCATCGGTGCAATGCTGCTTCCAATTGAATACTGTGTTACCAGATAGAAATAGGTTTCCAGCGCCATCTAATATATGGTCATTTTTAAGACTGGCGGGAATTTTAAATCAAATGCTGGACATTTTTATTTTACTTTCGAGTATAAGACGCACCTGAATTTTGGAGGTAATTTTTAGAAGAAATGAATTGCGTCTTGTAGTCCGTAAAATACGGTACCCGTTTAGCGAGGAAGGTACTGTGTTATGTTCCAAATAAACAGGTTTAGTTTCTCATTGGTGATACTGAAGCACGTGCACCTCATTCCACACACGAGGAAAATGCGGTACCAAAATTCATAGCAGAGGTTTATTAGCTTTGCCTTGATGATTTAGTAGAAGGGGCGGGACGCATCTAATAATTAGACTTTAGAGCCAAAGTGGATCTCGTGGCCCCGTGATCACACATGGTGGATGTGAGTAACAAAACTTTCTATTTCATGAAGATTCACTAACTTCTTTAAAATTGTGAGTAAATGCATTGTAAAATAATCACAGGAGTCACGTGCACTACTCGAGTCAGATTACACAGAAGTAAGGGAAACCAAAATTGCATGAATCAGTGAAACTCAGAATAAACTTAGGGAGAGGGGGGAATAGAATTTAGATAAGTACGACAACATTGCTCCAGTAGATATCGTGGTGCCACCTCGGATCAGACCAGTGTGTCCTCGTGGATATATTTCGTTTTCTATATTTGCGGAATATTAAAGAAAAAACGTTTAGCACTATGATTACAAGGTATCCTTGTACTATTTATTGTAAACTGGTAGCGAGTAAAACTTAATATTGTGCAATATGTTTCAAGCCATACTTTGTGGTTAGAATATAGCGATATTGTGGCGTCTTGGTCGCGAGTTAATGCATCTAGCATTTCATTGACTGACTGAAGCATGAGCACGTGAAGTAACGTGGAGTTACCTAGGCTGTGATTGGTCGGAACGTTCGAGATAGAAGCTCCACTGTTGTTACCGGCAGAGCTGAATGGCGGCGGACGAAGTAAACGGTCGCGAGTGATAAGTCACGGAACAGAAAATTCCTAAAGCGTTTTAATTACTGAGAGATTTATACAGGGAAGTGTTAACTACAATAAGAGCTTATAAAGTATGATCCATATTACCATTCACAACTGTTAAACACTGATCTACACAGTTGAAATGTTACGCAGTCTTTCGTGAGCAATAATAGTAGCGCTGTGGCAAGGGGTGCAGCACTGAATATATTATAGGCATGCGTTAAAACAAACTTACTTGATCTGTATTGAAAAACAGAGCTGTATTCTCCCACAATAGCTAACAGTTGCAGCACCACTTCATGAACGGAGCCATGACCACGTGAGATCTTCTGTTAAAAGACGTCAGCAGGTGAGACAAACAACACCACGATGGGTACCTGATGATGCACACATCCTGATTCTCACTGTACAGCCAAGCAATTTCCCCAAGATACCAGGGACGGCCTTTAGAGCAGAATTTTGTATGGTGGTTCTGTATCCTGAACCTCTACGAAGTATCCTCAGAAGCACAACCGCCAATACTCACTGTCGTATCTAGAGTATAGGCACACACGGGTAGGTCAGAGCCCTTCGGAAGGAAAGGTTGTGGGAGTTATCAAAGAGGCACCTTGGAGCCTCTGGCCAAATGTTGCTCCGAATGCGGAAACTCTCCTTGGAGTGTCCTACGGATGTAAACAAACTCTCTACTCTCTTCCATGACCACTGCAAGTTAGAAAAACAAGCATGTTATGCTACGGAGTACAGTTACGCGACAGCCCGCATCTCGTGGTCGTGCGGTAGCGTTCTCGCTTCCCATGCCCGGGTTCCCGGGTTCGATTCCCGGCGGGGTCAGGGATTTTCTCTGCCTCGTGATGGCTGGGTGTTGTGTGCTGTCCTTAGGTTAGTTAGGTTTAAGTAGTTCTAAGTTCTAGGGGACTTATGACCACAGCAGTTGAGTCCCATAGTGCTCAGAGCCATTTTTGAACAGTTACGCGACAAGTTTCAAACTAAACCCAATCCCGCATCATGTGTGAGGGTTACAGGGACAAAATCACATTACATATTTTTACTACACGTGCATAAAGGCACTCTCTCTTCCAAAGACGTGTCACCATCACGTTAAGGTCGCTTACAGCGTCAGCTGCAGATGGCGCTGACAGTGGAAGCTTCTCGGTATGTAACGCTTCTAATGGACTATTTCAGATGAAGAGCGTAAGAAAGTCGGCTAGGGCAGACCACGAGAATATACTGCATAATAAGGGTTGCATTAAAAGAAATGGCAACTCGAGAGAGGACCAGAGGAAGGAGATACCACACGATCGACGACTTCACGATAAACGAATCGTACGCAGCTACAAACAGCATGACGGAACGCCAGGAGTACAGAAGAATGCTTCATCATCGTCATCACATATTTTTGTCGTTGTTATTAAGGTCGTTGTGTCTACGGGACTTTAAAATTTTGGGCGACGGGAAGTTTTATTTCGGGATAAGGGATGAGGGAGAGCGGAGGACGGTTGGGGGGGGGGGGGGAGGGAGAGGAGAAACTGAAGCAAACTGTATCTACTTCAAAACCGAACCGTGAGTGTGTGGCACACGAGAAAGAAATGTGCGAGAGCTAGTGGATGCCACCCTGCCACTCGACTCACATAACGGCTCATACAAAGATACCTTGATCGAAGTGTAGCTATACAACAAAAACGTGAAGTCGCTCATAATATCAGCGAGTTGGAATACCGAGATTCACAAGACAACTAATGATACATCTACTGTAACAACAATAATATCCATTTTTATCCTGTAGCTCGCCTTATCCCATTACAACTCAGTAACCTTTTTTCATCCAGACCTTCCTCATTTCCAAAAGCCCTTAACTAATGCAGCCTATTTAAATTTCTGTCTGAAAATATCCGTTGTTTAAGGAAATATGACCTCAGTTAGTGTTAAATTAGTTCATCTTATTGTTACTTTTATATTATAGCTTTTTGGGAAAAATTGGGGATTAAATATTTGACTGACGATTTATTTTTATTTTTCTTGTTATTGTTATAACACATTCATATGAATATTTCACATTCCTATAACCGGTTTCGACTGTTCAGTGGTCATCTTTCGACTGTCAATAAATAAACAGAAGAGACAACCGCTACAGAATGTATAAAATCTATGATGTATTTACTTCATGATCAGAAAGATATAAAATTATACCTAAAGGCATACACTGAAAGATATTTTCATTGCGTTATCGAAAATGCTTTGATGCCTGTAACTGTATTGCTGAAGTAGTTATTCAATAGAATTTCCTTATCTGCCTATAATCCAGTCGACAGGTACTTCACCGTGCGGAAAGTCATAATTTCCTTTACTTCTAGCAGGTTGTATGTAGGTGGTCTGAGGCGCAGAACCGAATTTTCGACAACGATAACCCTGTGCTAACTTGAAGGGAGTTGAAAAAAACTGCGAAGCTTTGGCACGTTTTTCGAAGTTTCACCTATAACTTTTCCCTTTGCGCTCCAATAAAAAAGGGTTTTTTACGTATCGTAATTTTTTTTTTTTTTTTTTTTTTTTTTTTTGTTACAAGATACAGAGATTCAAAGGAACGTCAGATTTCTCACATCAACAAGAAACTGTTGTTTCAGGGGTAAGACAAGGCTGCAACCTGTCTCCACTGTTGTTCATATTATTTATGGATCATATGTTGAAAACAATAGACTGGCTGGGTGAGATTAAGATATGTGAACACAAAATAAGCAGTCTTGCATATGCGGATGACTTAGTTGTGATGGCCATTCGATTGAAAGTTTGCAAAGTAATATTTCAGAGCTAGATCAGAAATGTAAGGACTATGGTATGAAGATTAGCATCTCCAAAACGAAAGTAATGTCAGTGGGAAAGAAATATAAACGGATTGAGTGCCAAGTAGGAGGAACTAAGTTAGAACAGGTGGACGATTTCAAGTACTTAGGATGCATATTCTCACAGGATAGCAACATAGTGAAAGAACTGGAAGCGAGGTGTAGCAAAGCTAATGCAATGAGCGCTCAGCTACGGTCCACTCTCTTCTGCAAGAAGGAAGTCAGTACCAAGACTAAGTTATCTGTGCACCGTTCAATCTTTCGACCAACTTTGTTGTATGGGAGCGAAAGCTGGGTGGATTCAGGTTACCTTATCAACAAGGTTGAGGTTACGGATATGAAATTAGCAAGGATGATTGCAGGCACTAGTAGATGGGAACAATGGCAGGAGGGTCTCCACAATGAGGAAATCAAAGAAAAACTGGGAATGAACTCTATAGATCTAGCAGTCAGGGCGAACAGGCTTAGATGGTGGGGTCATGTTACACGCATGGGAGAAGCAAGGTTACCCAAGAGACTCATGGGTTCAGCAGTAGAGGGTAGGAGGAGTCGGGGCAGACCAAGGAGAAGGTTCCTGGATTCGGTTAAGAATGATTTTGAAGTAATAGGTTTAACATCAGAAGAGGCACCAATGTTAGCATTGAATAGGGGATCATGGAGGAATTTTATAAGGGGGCTATGCTCCAGACTGAACGCTGAAAGGCATTATCAGTCTTAAATGATGATGATGATGGTGATGACAAGAAACTGCAACAGGTGCACATTTTAGCATTATAACTTTAATTGTACATTTTAAAAAACGTAATGGACTGTGCCTCTAACGGTCGACGTTAATGAACTCGAAAAATCGACCCCTCTGCCCTCCCCCCCCCCCCCACTTTGCCTGCTTGTGCAATGTTTATTTCCGTTTCGGTTGGTCAGCCCGTCTTGGGAGGACCAAAGTGGTCGGCATCCTCCACCGTCTCACCACCGAACTTCTCCATGCGGGATCGTGCTCCTGCTGCTGTGATATTGATTCAGTACTTTCGTATGAACAGCTTAATGAAAACATGAAAGCCGAAAGTGTGTATTATTGAACCGTGAACATCGAATGTGTAAAAGAAATGAATCCTTACTTACATCCAACAGACCGTTTGAACTATGCTTAGACTGCACATGTGTAGTATCAGGACAGGATCAGCCAAAAACACAAAATGGATTCTCAGAAAGTTCACAGATTTGCGGCTGAAAGCTGCTGTATTGTTCGTCACACTGAAAAAATCTGATCGTGCATCCGATTAGACATGCGAGCCAATAACGTCGGTGAAGAGCTATGGTGGGTTGACTCATGGTCACTCATAACACATAATGGGCTGTGTAGGACTTTGGGAATGCCATGATTGGAACACTTCTATAAACAAGTAACAGATGTTCGCTGATACATTTTCAGCAACGTCTGAACAACCAGCATTCCGCTGAACATCTATCACTCCTTGAGACTAAGGAGATAGTGTCACATAGCAACATAACAACTTGTCACGACGAGCTGAACCGTTGTTTAGCTCGTGTAATGATCATCAAGTGCATGAACAAAATGGCGGGAGAAAATTTTGAAGATGTGAAGCTCAATCAGAAGAACAGTGTTGTTACTCTAGCCTCACTTTCATGTGCCATGTTGTTACTCTACACTCAGTTTCGTGTGCCATGTAAACTCAAGACAAAAAAGGGACAGTCGACCGCCTTGCTCTCTTCCAACGAGTGTGCATTGCCAAGCAGTCCGGTGATGATTTGACCTTGCACTCTTTCTAATGCGTTTCTTCACTCAGGATGGTATCTTTAAGAGCGCAAAGTCAGCGCTATATGCTGTATACACTACGATACAAAAGGGGCATTGGATACACAACTGTGCACTAACAGGCTGTGGATATCATCTACATAACGTTGACTACAACAGCCATGTTCGTGTCGGTGTGCAAGATTTACGTGGACTATGTGGAAAAACAGTTGGGATGTAATACCACACTAGTTTTTGATGAATATCCAAGAGACGTCCGTTACCAAAGTACCAAACCAAATGACTACCGCCCACTCGAGGTGCCGCCCAATGCCATTCTTCTCCTAACTATCTACAGCTACAGACATTGTGGTTAAGAAGGCAGTGTAATGATAACGAAGAGTCCTATCTCAAAGATTGGTTACTATGACAGTGTTATTATCACAGACGAAGGCGTATATATTCAGTATTGCTGACAGCGTTAGCCTGTTCTCAAAATAATCTATTTCTGGACGAGTAGGAAGGATAATTCCGCTATCATTCTTCGCCACTCGTCAACATCACGTAAATGCGATCCCCCAAGATATTTTTTTCCCTTTACGAAGTGGGTGTGATACTACTTCAATCGACTTTTGACTAGCGAAAATGAAAAACTGCACCGTTTCTGGGAAAAATAGTTCCCTGTGTGATGTGATGCTTTCAAACAGCCAGACGCAATAGCAGTTCAAATTGCGAAGCGGGGAAAGATTACTCGTGACATTATACACTCAGGTGAGAGAAGTAATGGGACTGCGATATAGAGATGGCGGTAGTGTCGTGTGCACAAGGTATAAAAGGTCTGTGCATTGGCAGGGCTGTCATTTTCATGGATCGCTCGGAAGACAAACATACCACGACTCGGGAGGAGAAGCCGCAAGGCTGGACACTCCATACACACACGGGCTGAAGTCCACCCCCACTGAAGATCCGTGGCGCACGAGGACTGTCATCTGAACTCAGGTGCTTCACGTGAAGAGGTTTCCGACGAGATTATCGCCGCGCGGCGGAATTTAACAGACTTGAACGAGGAATGTTTGTTCCAGCGACACGCACAGCACATTTCATTTCGGAAATCGTTGGGAAATTCAGTATTCCTAGATCAACAGTGCCAAGAGAGCGCCGAGAATACCAAAGATCAGGCTATGTATGTGACACAAACGTACAATTGACCATTTGAAACTGTACGAAAGTGCACACTCTAAAAATAGGGTCTAACTGTTTTTGCCATGGGATGCAAAGAAAAAAAATTGAAAATATTCGCAAAATTTCAAGGTTTTACAGTTCCTCTCAAGTTAGTGCAGGGTTTTAGAGGTCGACACGTTCGATCATACAATGCACACCACCTACATGTAACACATAAAAAGTTTACAAAGTTCGGACCTTTTCTAAGGTTCAACGCACCTACCAACTGGATTGTTGCCGTCTGTTTGTATTGTTTTCTATCGATATGTACATATTTGGTAGATTTTATGGATTCTGTAATGATTCTTCTTTCTCATTTTATTATCTGAAGATAAGTTAAGCAATGGCTGGTCGAAACAGGCTACGATATTATGATTGTGGTTTATGTTCTTCTGGATTGTATTGTTTATTTAATATTATTTATGAGCATTCAGGTAGACGAAAATGATTAATTAACGATGATATAATTACTTTGATACCTACAATGGCTTTGTGGTGATTCCATTTTCCAATATGGATGCTCCTCTTTCATTAAATTTATGCCATAAAAAAATAAGGAGTAAAAGTACATTATTATTATTATTATTATCGTTGTGTTACCTGCCGCTATTGTCGCAGGTTCGAATCCTGCCTCGGGCACGGATGTGTGTGATGTCCTTAGGTTAGTTAGGTTTAAGTAGTTCTAAGTTCTGACCTCAGAAGTTAAGTCCCATAGTGCTCAGAGCCATTTCAACCATTTTTGTGTTACCCGCTTAGTCATTAGATACATTGCAATTTTTAATCCTTTTAATACCATTTTATTATTACCTATCGTATTAACATTATTGTCATTTATTAAGCAACTATGACATAAAAAGTGTGGTATGTGTAAAACGCTGGTGCGATGTAAGAGAGGGCCTTAGGATATACACTCCTGGAAATTGAAATAAGAACACCGTGAATTCATTGTCCCAGGAAGGGGAAACTTTATTGACACATTCCTGGGGTCAGATACATCACATGATCACACTGACAGAACCACAGGCACATAGACACAGGCAACAGAGCATGCACAATGTCGGCACTAGTACAGTGTATATCCACCTTTCGCAGCAATGCAGGCTGCTATTCTCCCATGGAGACGATCGTAGAGATGCTGGATGTAGTCCTGTGGAACGGCTTGCCATGCCATTTCCACCTGGCGCCTCAGTTGGACCAGCGTTCGTGCTGGACGTGCAGACCGCGTGAGACGACGCTTCATCCAGTCCCAAACATGCTCAATGGGGGACAGATCCGGAGATCTTGCTGGCCAGGGTAGTTGACTTACACCTTCTAGAGCACGTTGGGTGGCACGGGATACATGCGGACGTGCATTGTCCTGTTGGAACAGCAAGTTCCCTTGCCGGTCTAGGAATGGTAGAACGATGGGTTCGATTACGGTTTGGATGTACCGTGCACTATTCAGTGTCCCCTCGACGATCGCCAGTTGTGTACGGCCAGTGTAGGAGATCGCTCCCCACACCATGGTGCCGGGTGTCGGCCCTGTGTGCCTCGGTCGTATGCACTCCTGATTGTGGCGCTCACCTGCACGGCGCCAAACACGCGTACGACCATCATTGGCACCAAGGCAGAAGCGACTCTCATCGCTGAAGACGACACGTCTCCATTCGTCCCTCCATTCACGCCTGTCGCGACACCACTGGAGGCGGGCTGCACGATGTTGGGGCGTGAGCGGAAGACGGCCTAACGGTGTGCGGGACCGTAGCCCAGCTTCATGGAGACGGTTGCGAATGGTCCTCGCCGATACCCCAGGAGCAACAGTGTCCCTAATTTGCTGGGAAGTGGCGGTGCGGTCCCCTACGGCACTGCGTAGGATCCTACGGTCTTGGCGTGCATCCGTGCGTCGCTGCAGTCCGGTCCCAGGTCGACGGGCACGTGCACCTTCCGCCGACCACTGGCGACAACATCGATGTACTGTGGAGACCTCACGCCCCACGTGTTGAGCAATTCGGCGGTACGTCCACCCGGCCTCCCGCATGCCCACTATACGCCCTCGCTCAAAGTCCGTCAACTGCACATACGGTTCACGTCCACGCTGTCGCGGCATGCTACCAGTGTTAAAGACTGCGATGGAGCTCCGTATGCCACGGCAAACTGGCTGACACTGACGGCGGCGGTGCACAAATGCTGCGCAGCTAGCGCCATTCGACGGCCAACACCGCGGTTCCTGGTGTGTCCGCTGTGCCGTGCGTGTGATCATTGCTTGTACAGTCCTCTCGCAGTGTCCGGAGCAAGTATGGTGGGTCTGACACACCGGTGTCAATGTGTTCTTTTTTCCATTTCCAGGAGTGTACATATCATCAGGTTAATAAATGAATGTAAAGAAAATAAAGGAAGGGACGAAGTCATCTGAGCCTAACATGTTTGGAATATCACTTATTTGTTTATTTGATTTATTTGTTTACTACCGTACGCCTGTTTAAGACGCGCAGGCGTATTATTACAGAAGAGCAAGTCATGAGGAAAAGCCACGACCGCTAGTGAGAATAGCTCGTATATTTATGATCCAACTACGCTTGCACCACAAGGAGCGCGCTGGGAGAAATCGACAGACGGAGAGTGAGTACTGTTACTCAGTAGCTGCATACTTTTACGATCACTCTTGTGTTAGAAACATAGTTTATAGACGGCGTCGTGTGTGTGTGAATTCCTAAGGGACCAAACTGCTCAGGTCATCGGTCCCTAGACTTACACACTACTTAAACTAACTTAAGCTAACTTACGCTAAGAACAACACACACACCCATGCCGAGGGAGGACTCGAACCTCCGGCGGGAGCGGCCGCGCAGTCCGTGACATGGCGCCTCAAACCATGCGGCCACTCCGCGCGGCTATAGATGTCGTTAACTAACCAATCTGTGGTATATGGTATTGTCTTTTATGTAGCTTCGTGAAATTACGATCTTTATTGAAGTTCGTTGTCCATTACACTGGAGAACCATTGAATCTGGTACACCAGCCTAATATCGTGTAGGGCCCCGGTGGGCACGCAGAAGTGCCGCAACACAATGTGACATGCAGTCGATTCATGTCTGAAGTAGAGTTGGAGAGAACTGACACCATGAATCCTGTAGGGCTGTCCATAAATCTGTAAGAGTATGAGGGGGTGGAGATCTCTTCTGAACAGCACGTTGCAATACATCCCAGATATGCTCAATAATGTTCATGTCTGGAGTGTTTGGTGGCGACTTGAAGTGTTCAAACACAGAAAAGTGTTCCTCAAACCACTCTGTAGCAATCCTGGACGTGTGTTTGATGTGTCACATAGTCCTGCTGGAATTGGCCAAGTCCGTTGGATGGCACAGTGGACATGAAAGGATGCAGATGATCAGACAGGATGCTTACGCACGTGGCACCTGTCAGAGTCGTTTCGAAACGTATGAGGGGTCCCTTATCACTCCAGTTGCACACGACCCACAGCATTACAGAGGCTCCATCAGCTTGGACAGTCCCCTGCTGACATGCAGGGTCCATGGATTCATGAGGTTGTCTCCATGCCTGTACATGTCCATCTGCTCGATACAGTCTGAATGACACTCGTCTGACCGGGCAACATGGTTCCTGTCCATTATAATTATCCGGGCTGTTATGCCGTGGTCGGTTGATGAACTCTGCGTCAGTTGCCTACAACAGAGGCGGGGTGTTATCAAGACGTTAGCGGACAGAGCTAGAAATATTTGTGAACCTGAGTTGTCCGACGCTGAGATTGAACATCTCCACAATGCACTAACGGATATTCGTCCGCCAAAATAAAACGTGCGTTGAGACAGCCACGCAGAAATCATAGTGACGTACAGGCTACTGCAAAATCTAAGGTTTTCCTGTCGTTTGTTAAAAATGTAACGGAAAGAATAGGGAGGACCTTCACGAAGCGGAATATTACCGTAATTTACAAGCCGACCAGGAAGATACAGGAATACCTTAAGCCTGCCAAGGACGCTCGCAAACCATTGGAAAAAGCTGGAACGTATAGGATCCCATGCAGCTGTGGAGAAGTTTATGTGGGTACCACTGAAAGAACTGCTTCGAAACGCTTGGAAGAGCACAAGGGCAATTGTAGAAGAGGAGAAACGGAACGATCAGCTGTTGCGGAGCATGCTTTCCAACCAGGTAACCACCATATTCATGTCGAGGAGACGCAAGTACTAGCATTCACAAGCGGATATTACGAAAGGCTCTACAGGGAGCCAATCGAATTCGCCAAACACCCTAATAATTTCAGTCGAAAGGAGAAGGGCTTGTAATTAAACGTTATATGGATGCCGGTGTTGAAGAAAATGTGTACCACCCGTCCACTACTGGGTGGTGGCAACGGCGATCGACGGCAGCGGACAGCGGCCAATTACACTGACGTTCTCAAAACACGTGACGTCACGCCTCGGGAGCACGCGGACACGGAATTTAGCGGCAATCAGTAGCGAGCCAGTGGGTGTGTTGGACCTTCCATCGAGCTACAGACCCCCTTGAAGATGTCCTCCGCAGACGGGGACGAAACGTTGGGAATTGACACAGAATTCATCAACCGACCACGGCATAGCAGCCCGGATAATTATAATGGACATGACATTTCCGGCCGTGAAGTCTACATTTTAGTAACATGGTTCCTGTCATCAACAGCCCAATGTAAGTGTCGACGGGCCAATGGGAGGCGCAAAGCTTAGCGTCGTACAGTCATCAAGGGTACACGAGTGGGCCTTCGGCTCCGAAAGCCCATATCGTTGATGTTTCGTTGAATGATTCGCACGCTGACACTTTTAGATGGCCCAGCACTGAAATCTGCAGTAAGTTACGGAAGGTCTGCACTTCTCTTAAGTTGGTCCCGTTCTTGGTTCAAAAATGGTTCAAATGGCTCTGAGCACTATGGGACTCAACATCTCAGGTCATAAGTCCCCTAGAACTTAGAACTACTTAAACCTAACTAACCTAAGGACATCACACACACCCATGCCCGAGGCAGGATTCGAACCTGCGACCGTAGCAGTCCCGCGGTTCCGGACTGCAGCGCCAGAACCGCTAGACCACCGCGGCCGGGGTCCCGTTCTTGCAGGATCTTTTCCTGCGGCATCGTAGCCGGAGATTTGGTGTTTTACCAGATTCCTGATATTCACGGTACACTCGTGAATTGCTCATACTCGAAAATCTCCACTTCATGCTACCTCAGAGATGCTGTGTCCCATCGCTCGTGCGCCTTCTGTAACACCACGTTCAAACTCACCTAAATCTTGATAACCTTTTGTAGCAACAGTTGTTAGATCTAAGAACTGCGACAGTCTCTTGTTGTCTTATATAGGCGTTGCCCACCGCAGCGCCGTATTCTGCCTGTTTACAGATCTCTGTACTTGAATACGCATGCCTACTGAGCCGTAGTAAAGTTAGCTTTGAAAAGAGCGCCGCAGCGCGTAGCGTGAAGCAGTCGCCCTCCGTTTTCTGGCGGTGGCGCCGTTGTCGCAATTGAAGCCTAGAGGCATCTAGCGGGAAAGGGGAAAAGTGTGCTGTTCACGTGGGTTTAAGAAGTAGCTGTATGGGCTCTCGTAGTGAGTAGCAGTCGGGGCATCAAGAAGCGACTTCTCTGCCGGTGCTAGAGGGACATCACGCAGATCGCGGCATCAGCGTAAGCGACGCGAGCAGCGGCTCCGTAGTATGGGGGCGTTAACTGCTCGTCGCGAAAGGAATGTTCCTGAGCGTGGGTCCGCAAGGGGCCTAATCTGCAGTTCCCCCGTAAGCAGTCGACCGGCGAGGAGGTTCTGAAAATCGGCGCGCCTTCCTGCGTCCGTTGAAACGGCTGCCAGCGGGCGGCTCGGCAGAGTATTTGGAGGTGCTGCGTTGGTTCAGTCCTGGGAGTCGTAACGCACCAGAAGTTTAGTATTGATTGTTAACAGATTTTACGAAGTTCAACTGAATTCAATTTACTTATTCTTGTTAATTATACCAACCTTTCTTTGTGGGGGGGGGGGGGGGGGGGTACCGCCATTCATTCTCCATTCTCGTCTGCCCACCCGCGGGTAGGTGGTAATATTAGAAAGGGTGGTCGGTTTGTTCACTTTTGAGGACGAAAGGGGGGGAGTCAAAGTAAATCTGTGGTTCGCATTGCTTCTTTCCCCTCCCAGCTTACTTACGGGTTTATTCGACTGTTAGCCTCTGCCATGACTGTGAAAGTCTAAGGCAGCAATGACTACTGTTTCAAATGCAAGGCACTAAGAGCTGATCCATTCTCCCACTGGCCATAACTAGTATTACTAGACTCACGTGTAAAAGGTATTCTGAGAAAGAAGAAAAATTCCTTTTACCTCGTGGTAAGAACTAGTCAATTACATAACGAATTCCTGCTCATCTGGAAGCTGTAACTTAGGTAAATTTGTGTTTATGTATACTTGGCTATAAAAGGCAAGGTTGTTAATGTACGCTGTAGTGGACTTTTTTATATTGTTTCTAGTCAGCAAAAACTGTTGTGTGTTTTTCCAATTCAGTACCTTTTAAGGCTTTTACTCAAAGTGCTTATGTGTTTTACCTATACCAGTTTATTTAGCGCTTCAGTGTAATTCGACATCGTTAAGATACATTTGTAGTCGCCATATCTTAAGCTTCAGTTAATATTCTTTAGCAAGCGAGATAGGAGTGCTACAAGTTTCTTGTCGTTACCTGCCCACTGACACCGCCAGACGGTGAGCAGCTCACATCAGACGGATGGTGTTTGACTTGTGCGCCTTCCCTCGTTCTGGCCAGAGTCGTTCACTTCACACTGGTCAGGGCCGCGAGATTGCCGCGGGACGGACTGCGGACTCGGAAGGGCGGCGAAGCGTGGCGCAGGTGGCGCCGCTGACAGCCGCTGACGGATCGCCGGGCGGCCGGCGCAGCGGCGCACCGTGCGGCGAGTGGCGGCGGCGTCGGGGCGCTGACGGGCGCCGGCGGGAAGCGCGGCCGCCCGTAATGGATGTGCCACGCCGGCGGACCGCGCAGCAGCTGACGCCGGCGGCGGCGACCGCTCCTCGCTGCGTCCGTGGCCGGTCGCCGGCCACAGCAACGGTGCGCCCCCAGTTGCCAGGCACCGTCACTGGGAGACTCGGATAAACATAACGCACTAACAATTAGTCACCCAGAGGACACATCACGCTAATACCGGCCTCGATAACTCCCTCATTGCGGAGAAGAAAGTGAGTCTCCTCTTGTAAGCTATGGTAGGGTTCCTGCACTTAACTTAGGATTCACTTAGGAACTAATAAATACACGAAAACCTCCTTTGCCAAATTTATTTTTATTGTAATTCTAATTAACGTGGAAGCCATAAAAACACCAAACATGGAGGCAAAATGTATGCATTTCCACAAGCGGAGAATACAACGCCGCGCGGGATTAGCCGAGCGGTCTGAGGCGCTGCAGTCATGGACTCTGCGGCTGGTCCCGGCTGAGTTTCGAGTCCTCCCTCGGGTATGGGTGTGTGTGTTTGTCCTTAGGATGATTTAGGTTAAGTAGTGTGTAAGCTTAGGGACTGATGACCTTAGCAGTGAAGTCCCATAAGACTTCACACACGTTTGAACGTTTTTTTGAGAATAAAACGTCCCAATTCGGACCTCGCTAACATTTACATTTCACTGACATTAAATATAACAAGATAAACAATCATACATGTGACGAGAACAAATGAATAACACTATCAATCTTTACATATGAGAATACGACTATATCCACGAAGGTTCGCACCCTGGCAACGGAGATACTTAACTTCAACATATAAGGTGATTACAGTAAGCCCCGAGTCCACTTGACAAACATAGTAACGATTTAAGCGAGACACATGTACTGAAGGAAAAAAATGGTTCAAATGGCTCTGAGCACTATGGGACTTAACATCTGAGGTCATCAGTCCCCTAGAACTCAGAACTACTTAAAACTAACTACGTAACTTAAGGACATCACACACAACCATGCCCGAGGTGCTGAAGGAGGCTAGCCGGATGTGCCGTAGTAAAAAGGGCCACTATCAACCCCGTCAGGATGCGACCCCCGTGAACACGTCAGTTGCAGCTACCTGCAACATACACAGAGTCATTTGTAGCTTCTTAAAAACAATTAACACGAAACGGCACAACGCGTAACACACTTATAAAATATGAACGACTACTTCACAGAACTAGCTCCTCTTTAGACAAAGCAAACACCAGAATATTAATAACACGTAAAATACTTCTAACCTATAAGAAATTAAGGTACCAATTAATAGAGCCGCGCGAGATTAGCCGAGCTGTCTAAGACGCTGCAGTCATGGACTGTGCGGCTGATTCGGCGGAGGTTCGAGTCCTCCCTCGGGCACGGGTGTGTATGTTTGTCCTTAGGATAATTTAGGTTAAGTAATGTGTAAGCTTAGGGACTGATGACCTTAGCAGTTAAGTCCCATAAGATTTCACACATTGGAACCACTTAATAGAATATCGTCTTGAGCTCATAGAATACTCAGTTTGAGTTGCCTGTTTATAGGTCTTACAACTCAACAGTGTTAGCTTAAGCTAACCCGCGAATATAAAACTCGAAGTATGACAGGAATAATTACTGAAGCCACTGACAATGCTAGGCTGCCACACAGAGGATACAATAGTAATTTACAGCGGCACACAACCGACATTACATCACCAATTTAGTATAATCAAAATAAACAATTTTGTGTATAATAATTACTTACAGTACCATGACATCCTCCGAATAACACTTATTTCACAAGGTAGGTGCTGGTATCGAAAGGCACCTTTGGTAATACAGAGTTCGATTGTATTCACTTATTGGAAGGGTGTCAACTTTACATCCCTTTCCACATAGCTCTCTGTTTAAACATTTCTATAACTTCGGCAACTATAGAAGGGCATATAAATGCACATATAACTGACACAGATTGAAGCAGAATAAAACATTACCTTAGTATGGCGCAAATGGCTTCATTTGCTTTACACGTGGGATATCTTCACCATTCAGTAATTCCGAAATATATTCAACAACGCGTGAGAGCAAGAAGTCCCCATGGTATCAGCTATTTACTTCACATAATTTCCTGCACAGACACAAGGCAGACGAAGCGTTTGAACATGCAACAGCGGCGAGTATCACACATTTCCTCCGTCACGCCATAGACACATCTCCATTTCTATGGCCAGTAACAAGATCCTTTACAAGCTCTCGCAACAGAAAAGCCCCAAAACACAACAGTGCACCACCGCGATTCCAAACCCGAGGTCCCATCAAGTCACTGCCGGGATCTCTCGCTGACCCTGCCCATAGCGTACAGGCGTCGTACCACAGGCCTCACGGTAAACGTCAACAAGCCACCTCCGACCCTGCGAACTCCACTCAGCTGTCTCTTTTCTCTCTCCCTTAACCATCCAACCACCGGTCTGAATCCCGAAAGGCAAAGATGGTGACCCTATAATCGATGGCAGGGATGCCATTGTAAGTGCAAGAACACTGGCGCCAGTCGCGCCACTGTTCAAGCTAAACGCAGCTAAAAACACTAATTTATGATTACATTCCTTGCAGCTACCAAGCAGTGGGGATGTTGATTGCTGCTGTAACACTACGGGAATCGTCGACTTAAATTTAAATAGTGTAAGTGGCACCGTAGAAAAATTAGGCACGCAACAGAAAAAATTAAACACAACAAACATAATCAAATTATACACTATAATCCCAGAGTCGTTTCCAAGTCACGTATATACGCAGACTGAAGCAACGAATGAAAATTTTGCACCAAGACAGTGATTCGAACCCAATCTCCGAAAGCGTATAGCTTCGTTTGATGCTGAGGTGCTATTACAATACACTTGATGAGCCTCCCCAATGCTCTTCGAGTTTAGGAGGAATAACAAGTTCGAAGAGGTGTGAATGGGAATGTGGGAATTTGGGTGAGGAGAGGCGTGCGGGCATTCCGTGCAGTTGGGTAGAGTCACTGTGTCGTAGTTCTGGCATTAATCAACCCTTGCCATCTTCGTGATTGTGTGGATGGTTGTTTTCGAAAGTATGATGATATATCAACAAACTTCTCCGCCATAAGCAATCCATCGCATTTCTTATGTAGCAGATACCCTCCTGGTATCACACAAATGTTGAAATGTGTGTGAATCCCTAAGGGGCCAAACTGCTGAGGTCATCGGTCCCTTGACCTAGACACTACTTAAACTAACTGATGCTAAGAACGACACGCACACTCATGCCCGAGGGAGGACTCGAACCTCCGGCGGGAGGGGCCGCGCAATCCGTGACGTGGCGTGTCAAACCACGCAGAAACTCCGAGCGGCTGGTATTACACTACCTCAACAAAAATATTCGGGTGCTCGCATGTAGTGCGGGTTTAATCAACAGACGTCGTGAGACGTTTGAGGTGGTGTAAATACCGACAGCACTGGGTAGTGGATGACTGTGAACGAGTGAGATGAATTACGCTATACCCTGCGGCAATCGATTGGAGGGTTTGGGTTTGCCGAATATGTGGAGAACGCTAGCTCTCATTATGTGTAGTGCCAACGGCGATAGTGTGGACCTGAACCCCACGGAATATCTTTGGGGTGAGTTAGAACGTCGATTTCGCTCCAGTCGACAACATTCATCTCCACTAGCTTCTCTGGATGCAGCTGTTGAGAATGAATGGACTGCCATTTCTTCGTAGACATTCAGACACACGACTGAACGCTCTGTTTTCCGAACAAGATACAACCAGGTCAAAAGCACCACAGGCACAAAGACGCGAGCTCGTGCCGGTGTGATAGGGACTCGTCGCTTGTGCGTGTTCCATTAGCGCCACGGGCGGCTCTGACAAGGGAACCTCCCCATCGCACCCCCCTCAGATTTAGTTATAAGTTGGCACAGTGGATAGGCCTTGATAAACTGAACACAGATCAATTGAGAAAACAGGAAGAAGTTGTGTGGAACTGTGAAAAAATAAGAAAAATATACAAACTGAGTAGTCCACGGGTCGCATAGGCAACATCATGGACAAAATGAGTTCAGGTGCGTCGTGGTGCCGTGGTAGCGTGAGCAGCTGCTGAACGAGAGGTCTTTGGTTCAAGTCTTCCCTCGAGTGAAAATTTTCTTTTCTTTATTTTTGCATAGTTATTATCTGTCCGTTCGTTCATTGACGTCTTTGTTCACTGTAATAAGTATAGTGTCTGTGTTTTGCGACCGCATCGCAAAACCGTGCGATTAGTAGACGAAAGGACGTGCCTCTCCAATGGGAACCGAAAACATTTGATCGCAAGGTCATAGGTCAACCGATTCCTCCACAGGAAAACACATCTGATATATTCTATACGACGCTGGTGACGGCATGTGCGTGACATGACAGGAATATGTTGTCGACCCACCTAACTTGTACACTTGGCGAAGGGGTAAAAAGATTCTTCTACCTTGTCCGATTTAGGTTTTCTTGTGGATGTGATATACCTCCGAAAAAAGTGATAAAAACATAAAAGTTTGTCACATAAACTGAAAATAAAAAATCAAATTTTTCACTCGATGGAAGATTTGAACCTTGGACTTTTCGTTCCGCAGCTGCTCACGTTACCACGAGACCACGGCGCTCCTGCGTTCCCGGTCTCCTTGACGTTGCTTATCTTCCCATGAACTACTCAGTTTGTATATTTTGCTTATTTTTTCACAGTTCCACACAACTTCTTCCTGTTTTCTCAATTGATCTGTTTTCAGTTTTTCAAGGCCTATCCACTGTGCCAACTTATAACTAAATCTGAGGGGGGTGCGATGGGGAGGTTCCCTTGTGAGAATCAAGATATCGACTTCGACTCGGACAATTGCCGAACGAGTACAATCCACCAATGACATACAGTTGTATTTGCATTTGCTACGTACTGCGAAGTCTACGTAAGATTATTTGCACTTAGCCATTGAGGGCCGTGTTTGTGTTATACTACAAACAGTGTTGCAGACTTTTTAGTCGTCAAGACACAAAGATGAGTAAACTTTTTACCTCACTTGTGTGTCTTTGTTACAGATTTTTTGGAGTGTTGTAGAACCTTTGTTCATCTATCCTGTTACCTGACCCTGGGACAGAGCTATGTGATAGTGGCAGTGAGATATTTTTTTAGCGGTGTAAAGCACCAGAAGCCATTTCACGAACTCACAAACTCGGCCTACTGTAACAGTGGCAACTCGACCTTCATTACAGTACCGACGAGACCTTTACAAAACTGGCGTCAGGGTTTACAAAACTGAAAGTGTCCAAGGGAGAGTTCAAGCTGTCATAGCCAAACGGGGTTGCCGTGCGGTCTCAGGCGTCTTGTCACGGTTCACGCGGCTCCCACCTCGGAGGTTCGAGTCCTCCCTCGGGCATGGGTGTGTGTGTTGTCCTTAGCGTACGTTAGTTTAAGTTAGGTTAAGTAGCGCGTAAGCCTAGGGACCAATCACCTCAGCAGTTTGGTCCCATAGTCTTTACCACAAATTTTACAAGCGAAGGAGGGACACACCGTAAATAAATGTTCATTAATAGGCGTCTGGATGCCAGTGATCAGGTAGTGTATTAGTACTTAATGAATGGGCACATGCCTCACAACTTTCTGTACTGACCGTGACCCAGGATCGGATTCCTCTCGTACGTAACCTTGGCCTCTCGCTTAATCACTGTGATTATGATCAAGATATACTGAATGAAACATTTAATCACCGATGGTAGAAGCTCTGTCTGGTGTGAATCCACTAAAATCAGTGCGAAATGTGTTTAAACTGTCCATCGTTGTAGAATACTGGAGCTAGAATGATTACTCGCTGAACAGAAGAAAATCACTCTGTAAAATTTACTCGTAAATACAAAAGAACATAGAGGAGAGTGTGAGTTAACTTTGTCAAGTTAAGATACGATGGAAACACTAAAAAAGATTTATGTGAGTGGCAACATAGATAACTTTTGATTCGACTGCAGTGATACTTTCGAGCTTTCATCGTAATGTCATTCCGTCGAGTTACGTGCCGTGCGAAGAAGAAGCTTAAGTAGTTAGCTCGTTGGAAGTCTGGTGCCTTCCCTGAAACAAGCTGTACACCGTGTAGTGCATACGTGATCCAGACGAGTGAGCTTCTAGTAAACGTCGGCGCTACATAAAATCTCTCCACTCATGAAAAACAATCGACAGACGAAAGTTTTATGGTCAACGCTTTTCAGCAGCTGTTCTGGGAGGAACAATATACAATATTAAGTTTGCAGTTTCACTTTTTACGTGCATTCCTGAGCGTGAATGCATTCAAGTACACGCAGAGAGCCGGCCGGAGTGGCCGTGCGGTTCTAGGCGCTACAGTCTGGAGCCGGGCGACCGCTACGGTCGCAGGTTCGAATCCTGCCTTGGGCATGGATGTGCGTGATGTCCTTAGGTTAGTTTGGTTTAATTAGTTCTAAGTTCTGGGCGATTGATGACCTCAGAAGTTAAGTCGCATAGTGCTCAGAACCATTTTTGTACACGCAGAGACTTCGTTTTAACGGATATCGCAATCTTGAAGGTAATTAGTACCTTTTTAATACAGCTAGGTATCGATTCGAAAACGTCAGGGAAAAGTACCACCATGTTTTTGTGTTTCTATCGTCGTTAGCTGTCTGTCATCTCTGGCTGTTCTCACATGACGTGTAAGACTGTTATGCATACATGCACAGCCACTAATAAACAAAAACTTGTGTATTACTTTCAATCTCAAGTTTTCTTTTATTTAAGTAATAATAATTTTTATCGTTGTATCGATGTAACTTGAGAGTGTAGCATCACGTACGCTTAGACTTCGATAGCAAGCACGCAGTCAATTGTTTCAAACTACAATATATTTAGTCCTCTGACTTAAATCTACATATATAAAATGACAAAGCGACTGACATTCAACGGTTAATACTTTAATTAGGTCTTGTGAGATCTGCGCTCTCACTAACATTCATCGTTTGGCACCTATCTACACTGGCTACCTTATTTACAGGCATCTTGCTTGCTAAGCCTAGATCAGAATAAAAACTGTCTTGGTTGAGAATTTAATATCAATCCGATGAAGCCTCAAAATGGTGAAACGCGACATTGATATTATATAATTTCCCAACCAAGGCTATTTTATTTTGAAATAATTCGAAACTGTTGCTGTAGGTGAGTGGAATAATTTTTCAGCTTATCTATCTACATCCACCTTGTTATAAAAGTTCTGCCTCGCCTGTTCATTGGAATTTCGCTCCTGACAGGTTAGAATGAGTAATTTCAGTTTAATTGTAGCAAGATTTGTTGCTTTCTTCAACATTCAAAAAGGTGTCACTGGTTCTGATGGAGCGTGGGTGGGTGTTGCATGAGTCTTCATCGGGGTTATGCCGACAAAGACTGAAAGATCAATTTGCTGAATAACACGGCTGACAGTTAAGTCATAGATACAGGTTGAGGCGGAAAATAACAGAAAAAAAGAGGGCCGTGAACGGCACACACCTGCATTATATTTGCAACGGAAAGATATCGAGCATAATATAAGAAAATAAATAATTGTGAGCTCTAAGAGCAATCACAAGATCCTGCTGTAGTGAAAAATTTATAGTTGTTCACTATGCAATGGGACGTGGATCCAGTACGGTAATCACAGTAGTCAAGTATGAAGCACAGAATAACTGCTGTCAATACGACTTAGTCAGTTGAATAATGACACAGTTCGAAAGAATTCAATATGCATGCTTCGCAAACGCGTACTACTCACCTCAAGATAATACTCTACTTGAAATAGCTTGTGAGATACGAATAAACACGCATTTGAAGAGTCAGCCACAGCGTCACTCCAGCCAGTATCCGTCTTTAGAACCTACCTTGTTATCTAGAATTTCTTGCATTAGAACCGGAAATTTGTTACTAAAAGTAGGGAATATTATCTGAGGAGTGAAATATTTAATGGGACTCACCAAAATTAGCGTTGTCCTCAGAGGAAGTTTGCGTCTCATAACACGAGATCACGAAATGGGGGAGGACAAAATTTTGTACCAAATGACACTTAAGTACGCAATAAACGAACCAGGAAATTAGAAATGAGAAAAAAGTGGTTGAATTTAAATTGAATAATTGACCCAATATCGTAAGAACGATGAAACGCGTAAGCCTCTAGCACCACGAACTCACGTGTCAGACATATTGCACATAATATCGGTACATGAAACCAGTACCATACACGACTCAGGGTAAATCGTTAAATGAACTAAACTCATGGAAAGAACGATGCATCACACTTAAACAAAATCTTACATAGAAAAGACACATCACTTAACAGTACCGTAGACACCGTTTCAAAGACACTGTCATATTGATGGAACGGAATGTGCAAAGAATGAAACGCGTTGGAGTGAATGAATCGCAAAAGACTCGTTTGCCTGATTCTACTCCCACATTCAAACTATCTTGTACTGACCTAAGCATTATGTGTTACCACTGCTAATACGCCAGATGCAGATCTCTCACCAGTTGCTGTTCTTTCTCGATGGCGCATTTGTTTCTTCGCGTTTCCAGTTTCATTAATTTTTTCATATGTTTTTATTAAGAACAGAGCGTGACAGCTTCGTACAATCGTGATACCATCCAGCGTACAACTGCACTGTTGCTCCTACACTTTAAAGAAAACCGGAACCAGTTTTTATCCTGTTGTAAAAGTCAGAATAGATTCACCAGCAGGTTGTCTGATCGCTTCTGTAGCTGACGACTAAAGGGGTGCAGTTGTGCAAGTGAACCCATGGACCGTACCTGTGTCACTTGTATGTTTAGGTTTGGTGCAGCAGCGCAGGCGTTTGATGGACCTGTTCTGAATGCATGATGGTGGTTTGCGGCGTTGTTTTCTTCTCAAGTTCTATACGTGAACTCTGCTCTGTTCGAAGGCTCCTTCTAATGCCAGATGCCGGCCGTTGTGGTCAAGCGGTTCTAGGCGCTTCAGTCCGGAACCGCGCTGCTGTTACGGTCGTAGGTTCGAATCCTGCCTCGGGCAAGGATGTGTGTGATGTCCTTAGGTTAGTTGGGTTTAAGTAGTTTCTAAGTCTAGGGAACTGATGACCTCAGATGTTAAGTCCCATAGTGCTTAGAGCCATTTGAACCATTTTTTTTCTAATGCCAGAGAAAACGGCGCAGTATATACTTCCATTAAAAGAAATTACTCATGATTCGGCAGCTGTAAATGATAAAAATTAGTTGCGTTTTGTTATAAAATTTGCCACACACATGTATATTATTAAAGTGAATGTGTGTGTGTTTTCCACATCTCCTCCGAAACAAAAATGGTTCAAATGGCTCTGAGCACTATGGGACTTAACTTCTGAGGTCATCAGTCCCCTAGAACTTAGAACTACTTAAACCTAACCAACCTAAGGACATCACACACATCCATGCCCGAGGCAGGATTCGAACCTGCGACCATACCGGTCACGCCTCCGAAACAAATGGACAGATTTCGTGGAGGTGGGGGTCGAACAGAAGCGTACCCACGATGCGCAAATTCAAAGAATTTATTACTCCATTATTTGAGAATGAGAGAACTTAGCGACTTGCAACAAACTTTACCTATGCTTTCAAACATTTTAAAAAAATTTCCTCTCTGACAAACCCTACAAACCGTTTCTCGTTTACTACTTTTCCGCTGTTCATGCAGTAAAAGTACAGAATGAGGCACGACGTTATAATTTATTACTTCTCTACTACTAACTGTATTCGCGACACATTTTACAGACAGTATGCACATATACCATTGAATGTAACTGCAAAATCATATCATTTTACGACACAGTTCAGGAGATATGACGTTATAAACGCGATGAGATGCGTGAGATTCTACCGCACCATGCATGGCGTTTAAATTCACTACTACCTCCATTAGCAATACATTTTGCACACAATATCCACATATACCGCTGAATGTAACTACAAAATTATATCGTTGTACGACCCGTAGTTCAGGAGATACAACGTCATAAACATTGTAAGGTCAAGGCCAGATTCCGCATGGTACTGGCGTGCACACACAGCTATAAAGAAATTCCTGAGCAGCTCTGGGTTTCTGCGCTAGTTGTCCGATAAATTGCATTTCGATAGACACGAATGAACCGAAACGTAATGACCACAACTCACCGCGATGCTAAATGCCGGCTTGTGGCATTGCGTGCATGTGTCGCAGTACGAAATATACAGGCTGTCCCAAAATAATGTATACACTCTTTGAAACTGAATATCTCTTTAATTAAAGGAGATAAAAATACAGTACAATGTTTGTGGTGTACCGTAAGGTCCAACTAAAGGTGGTAAATATTGAAAATGGCCTCCTTCAGCCACAATACACTATTGACAAATACTTAGAACAGAACGACATGCCAACTATATTGATCCTAATGGAATAGCATCACAGGCCTCCTCAATTTGCACTCTAAGATCATGCAGTGCTTGTGGTCTGGGAGTGTAAACTGTGTTCTTGAGAGTACTCCACAGACAGAAGTCTAGAGGAGGTAAATCATTGAACCAAGCTGGAAACCGCACACTCCCTCTTTGTCCTATCCATCTTGCAGGCAATGTACAACTGACAAATACCCTCACATCAGTGTGAAAGTGATGTGGTGCACCACCCTTCTGAAAGCAATAATTTTCATTTTCAAAAAAGTCATTAAGATTAACGGTTATCATATACCACATTTCTAAGTAAGAGTCACCTGTCGCAGTATTTTCAGAGTAGTGCACCAATTAACCTTCCAGAAGACATACCACACTAGACTCATACTCCTGGTAGATTAACATGTCTTTCCTGTGTTACGTACTGGATCTCACTGGCCCAGTACACGCAATTATGGCAGTTTAGTGTTCCATTAAGTTTAAAGCTAACTTCATCTGACGAAAGAATTAGATCGTGGAAATGTTGCTCTTCTTCGCTTCTGTTAACGAACCACTGTCAAAATTCACGTCATCTGTTGGGATCATCCTCATTAAGAGCATGAGAAAGCCTTGGAATGTAAGGCATTTCTCTGCCCACTGAATTCTAGGAACACTGCATTTGCAGGGCCCAATCGCACGAGAGCATTACCTTGCAGATTTATTTGTGATTGTGTGTATGCTTGGATCACTGCATCAACCCTTTCATTGTCTTCTCAACATCTCTTCCTTCCGCAATGCCCCTTCTTCAAATCGTGTACTGTTCTTCTGATATCAAACGTATCAGATTCTTGCAATTGTTTCCCTTGGTGGTGACGGTGTTCCATATTCAGCCGTCCAACATCATCATACCCTATTCACATTCCCTGGTTTCCAGTAACACCTTAGCACGCATTTCCGTAGAGCCAACAATAACACCATGTTATTATGTTATTATGTTATTATGTTTTTCATTGCCTTCTGAATAATTACACACAAAAACTGCACTTTTATCTCCTTTAATTAAAGAGATATTCAGTTTAAAAAAGTGTGTACGTTATTTTGGGACACCCTATATAGAACCGAAATACAGACACGACAGGGGTATTATTCTACCAACGATGGAGGCTCAATTTGGGAAATCCACTATTACGAGTACAAGCGACTTCGACAAGGGGAAGTCTTTTGTGGCTCGGCGCCTAGGAACGGGCATTTAGGAAACGGCGAAACTGGTCAGCCGTTCGTGCTGTGGCGTGGACGTCCAGCAATTTATCGTCTACTCGATTTTGAACCGTCCTTCAGCTGCTTTCCGCAAAAGTTTACGACAGCAGCTGAAGGACGGTTCAAAAACGAGTAGACGATAAATTGCTGGACGTCCACGCCACATCACAGACCTTGGAAGTCGGAGCCTCTCCCGCTCTATATAACAGAATAGGCAACTATCTGTGCAGATCTGATGACGAAGTACGGCGCTGGCGTAGCCACAAGTATTTTGGAGCATACCATCAAGCGCACCGAGTTCAAAATGGACCTCAGAAGTGGGCGTCTCCTACGTGTCAGTATGCGGACCCAACAGCACAGACATTTACACTGCTATGGGCTCAGGATCGTCGAAATTGGACTGTGGGTCAATAGTAATGTGTCACCCGGTCGGATGAATCATGTTCCCTGTTAAAAGAGGTCGATAGTCGTGTGTAGACCCGCCGTCAGCTAGGCGGACGGGAGGTAGGAGCAGTATTATATTATGCTGTACGAGACATCCACCCTAGTTTCCATGAAACTTACATGAGGTAGTTGCTCCATGACTTCTGTTTATTTTTGACTCATCAGTCTGCTAACTGGTTTGATGCGTCCCGCCATGCGTTTTTCTTCTTCTCCACTAATCTATTTATTTTATTTATTTAACCTCATCTGATTAGGGCCTTCAGACCCTTTCTTACTTGGGCCAGGCTTTCATACATACAGTACCTTTCTTACATCGAAGTTCCCTATGAAATAACAATTTTAGTATGAGAATTAGTTAACCAATGCTCTGAGTGTCTGAAGTGGCAATGTGAGTAGTACTCACTATGAATTAGTAAATTTAATGCAGGTAGTACCTGTACAACTTCAGCTGCTGTCTCTAGTAGTGAATAACAATAATAATGACAACAACAACAGAACTGATAATTGGAAATATAAAAAGAATTTATAAGTGTAAAAGGCAAATTTTTCTCATATAGCGAGCTCTGGGGAAAGGAAATTTAAGGAGGCTGCTCCCCAGCTAATAATACGGGGAAAAGAGGATGATCAGGTTGGGAAGAAGCATTTATTGGGTTGGTGCATAACTTCGAAGCGTTTTTCAATAACTTAAACTTAACAGATACACATAACATATACTTCAGTCATCAATAATATGTTATCCTTCACTATTTACAAGAGTCTGTCAACGCCGAGGTAACTTTTTGATTCCATGACTGTAGAAATCATGTAGTTTAGATAGGAAGAACTCGTCGAGCCATATTGGGGGCGCATTTCTATCCAGAAAGGAAGTTCCTTGAAGTTTGTTCGATAGAGAGCGGGGAAGGTGATAATCTGAGGGCGAAAACTCAGATAAATAAGATGGATGCGAAATAACTTCCCAATCCAAATCCTGTATGGTGTTTTTCGTCAGTCTAGCATTATCGTGAAGTAGCATCATTCCACGCAGTCTTCCTGGTCGTTGTTCTTGGACTGCGTCTGCAAGACGTCTCATTTGTTGACAATAAATGTACGAGGTGTGGCTAGAAAAAAACCGGACTAGTACTGGTGAAACAATAAAACGAATGCAATAAGGCTGAAAGTCGCGTGGCCTGTCACGTGACTCTTGCTCCGCCTACTGCTCGAGTTTCATCTGCCTCCTGCACTCAGTCTGCCCGTGGCGTCTGTTGTAAGTAGTTGACGTTTTGTCTGTGCGTCGGAAAACGTTGAGTGTACAGAAAGAACAGCATGTTAACATCAAATTTTGTTTCAAACTAGGAAAATCTGCAAGTGAAACGTTTGTAATGTTACAACAAGTGTACGGCGATGATTGTTTATCGCGAACACAAGTGTTTGAGTGGTTTAAACGATTTAAAGATGGCCGCGAAGACACCAGTGATGACACTCGCACTGGCAGACCATTGTCAGCAAAAACTGATGCAAACATTGAAAAAATCGGTAAACTTGTTCGACAAGATCGCCGTTTAACAATCAGAGCAGTGTCTGAGTTAACAGGAGTTGACAAGGAAAGTGTTAGGCAGATTCTTCATGAAAGTTTCAACATGAACAAAGTGTGTTCAAAAATGGTTCCAAAGTGTCTCACAATTGAACAGAAGGAACGCCGAAGAATGATTTGTTCTGACATCCTGGAAAACATTGAAAGTGATCCCACCTTCTTACAAAATGTTATTACTTGCGATGAATCGTGGTTTTTTACTTACGATCCCGAAACTAAACGCCAATCGATGCATTGGAAAACTCCTGGTTCTCCACGACAAAAAAAAGCACGAATGTCAAAATCGAAATTCAAGGCAATGATGATTGTTTTTTTTTTTTGACATCAAAGGGATTGTGCACATTGATTCGGTACCAGAGGGACAAACAGTGAATCAGCATTACTACATTAGCGTCCTGGCTACCCTACGTGAGCGAGTACGGAGAAAACGGAACGATTTGTGGAGAAAAAAGACATGGATCCTTCACCAAGACAATGCCCCAGCTCACAGTGCGTTGTCAGTGAAAACGTTTTTGGCAAAACACAACATTCCCATCTTAGATCATCCACCCTACTCACCTGATTTGGACCCCTGTGACTTTTTTCTTTTCCCTAAAGTCAAGTCAGCTTTGAAAGGAACTAGATTTGAGACTGTTGAAGCAGTAAAAGAAAAAGCGACGGAAGTAATGTATGGACTTACCGAAAATGATCTGCAGCATTCCTATGAACAGTGGAAAATTCGTATGGAGCGGTGTAGAGACCGAGGAGGAGAGTACATTGAAGGAGATAACATGAAATTGTAAATAATTGTAAATAAATGTTTTTTCCAGCATCAGTCCGGTTTTTTTCTAGCCGCACCTCGTATGCAGTGATGGTTACACCTCGGGGAAGCAATTCTGAGTACACCATACTGTCGCTATTCCACCATATGTATAGCATTGTCTTTTGTGAATGTGGGTAGGTCTTTGTAGGGGGGGTGACTCCTTCGTTTGGGCTCAACCATTCCTTTCTTTTCCTTATGTTAACATAAAGACATCGTTTCTCGCTACCGAAACGATAGAGGATAGTGATGGTCGGCGTTGTTTACGAGCCAATTGATGACGAGTAAGCAGAGAAGTACATAAGGCCACCCGCAAATTTTTGTGATTTTGGCCGGTATCCATACATCCGATATTTGATCCTTCTCCACTGCATGCAAATGTCACGCGATGGTGAAATGATGACAGTTCACTATATTTCCCAGTTCTCGAGAACATTGAAGTTGATCATTGTGGATTAATGTATGTAAAGGATCTTCACCAAACTCCGAAGATCTTCCTGAACGTGGAGAACCACTAATGTGCACAAACACGGCACAAATTTTGCACAAATGTTTCTGGCTGCCTCCACAGCTGTCACTCCTTTACTGAAATCAAACAAAAGAATAGGTCGGATGTGTTCCGATTTCTCCACTGGGCACTGCATTTTCTAACTCCATAGCTCCTCTCGCTATCACAAAATGACAAAATAACAGCATGTAAACTCGAATATCAACAGTGAACTGCAAATAAAAAATGACAATCGACAAATAAACCCATATCAACCGGAATACTAATATGCAAAACAAAAACGCTACGAACTTACGCCCCAACCTAATAATAATCAGATACTAAACTTACTTACTTTTGTGAAACAGACAACTTTACATTCTGAACATTTTCTTTCCACAAATCAACATAGGTTTAGCAGGTACCGATTGTGCAAAACAAAGCTTGTGCTTTTTTCGTGCGTTCCACTGCAAACCATGGATGAAGGGCAGCAGGCAAATTCCTTATTCTTAGACTTCCTAAAAGCTTTGACACAGCGTCACAGTGCAGATTGTTAACGAAGGTCTGACCTTACATAACAGAGACTGAGACACGTGCGTGGTTCGGAGACTTTTTAAGTAACATGACAAGTTGACAATGTGTAAAATCGAATAGCAACAGTGAACGTAAAAATAAAATCGATAAATTAACCCATAGTAACGGGAATACCAATATGCAAAACAAAAACGGTACGGAGTATGCACCGCCATAATATAAGAGTAACGAATGCATACAGGGACAATGGTAACATGAATGTTGCTTTATGAGATATCTCAATAACTTTCTTCTGGAACTGGAGACGTTATTCACTTCTCTAATAAAATACAGAAGGTTGTTTCACAGTGCCGTTCATGCTACTGAAATTAACTTCGAGAAAGAGGCTAAATGTAAATGTCGTGTGACTAGGGACTCCCGTCGGGTAGACCGATCGCCGGCTGCAAGTCTTTCGATTGGACGCCTCTTCGGCGACTTGCGCGTGGATGGGGATGAAATGATGGTGATTAGAACAACACCCAGTCCCTGAGCGGAGAAAATCTCCGACCCGGCCGGGAATAGAACCACGACTAAGTGGCTGAACGATTGAGTGTGACGGAAGGGTTTTTTCTCTGATGGAAACGGATGTTTCTGCCATGTTAAGGTCGAGGAGAGATACGAGGGACAGTGAAAGTTGATAAGACAGTAGAGAAGACAGAGGGTGTGGAAATATTTGTCTGCATTTACCCAGGGTAACTGTGAATATGATGGCGAAATATGACCAAAGAGTCTCAGAGTAGCACTTGCAACCTACGTCCTCAATTATGTGTTGGATGTGTTCCATTCTCCGTCTTCCCCTACAGTTTTTGCCCTCTATGGCTCCCTCCAGTACCGTAGCAGTTGTTCCCTGATGTCGTAACTCGTGTCCTATCATCCTGTCCCTTCTTCTTGTCAGTGTTTTCCATGTGCTCATTTCTGGGCGATTCTATGGAAAGCTACCTCATTCTTTATCTTATCAGTCCACCTAATTTTCAGCATTTTTCTGGAGCACTACATATCAGGCTCTTAGATTGTCTCCGATTTTTCCCATTGTTTGTGATTCTCTATCATGCGGTATATGTCCCAAAGGAACATTCTCAGAAACGTTGTTTCATACCAGCAGACTTCTCTTAGCCAGTGTGGCCAAGCGGTTCTAGGTGCTTCAGTCTGGAACCGCGCGACCGCTAAGGTCGCAGGTTCGAATCCTTCTTCGGGCATGCATGTGTGTGATGTCCTTAGGTTAGTTAGGTTTAAGTAGTTCAAAGTTCTAGGGGACTGATGACCCCAGATGTTAAGTCCCATAGTGCTCAGAGCCATTTGAACCATTTTTTTTTCTTAGACGGGAATGCCCTGTTTGCCTGTGCTAGTTCTTTTTTTATGCTCTATTGCTTCGTCCGTCATGGGTAGTTTGGTTCCAACGTAACTGAATAGCTTAATTAACTGAATACCCTAATTTCGTGTTCACCAATTTGGATGTTAAGTTTCTCGCTATTCTCTTTTCTGGTGAACTCATTATCTTTGTATTTTTCCGGTTTACTGTCAGTCCATATTCTGTACTCAGTAGACCGCTCGTTCCCTCAAACAGATCCTATAACTCTTCTTCGTCTTCATTGTGAATAACAATGTCATTCGCGAATATTATCAATGATGTCCTTTCATCTTGATTTTAAATTCCATTCTTGAACGTTTCTTTTATTTCCGTTATTGCTTTTTTGATGTATAGATTGAAAAATAGGGGCGAAAAACTGCATCCTTGTCTTACACACCTTTAATCCAACCATTTCATTCTTGATCTTCCAGTCTTATTCTTCGCTCTTGATTCTTATACATATTATACATTACCCCTCTGTCCCTATCAGTCATTCCTGTTTTTCTCACAATTACAAATAACTTGCGTCATTTTGCATTGTTGAACGCTTTTAATAGGTCGACTAATCCTATGAGCCTGTCTTTATTTTTCTTGAGTCTTGTTCTTGTTTTTCGCACAATTTCGAACATCTTGCGACATCTTACATTGTTGAACGCTTTTTATTGGTCAAGTAATCGTGTGAACCCGTGTTTATTTGTCTTGTGCAACACAATAGCTGCCTGTCTGGTGCGTTTACCTTTCCTAAAGCCAAAGCGATCGTCAATTAACAGGTCGTCAATTTTCTTTTCCATTCTTCTGTGTACAATTCTTGTCAGCAGTTGGGATGCGTGAGTTGTTAAGCTGACTGTGCGATAGTTTTCGCACTTATCTGCCCTTGCTATCTTCGGAATTGTGTGGATGTTATTTTTCCGAAAGTCTGATGGTCGCCAATCTCACAGTTTATACACACCAATTTGGATAGTCCTTCGTTTGTCACTTCCTCCGATGATTTTAGGAATTCCGATGGAATGTTATCTGTCCTTTGTGCCTTAGTTGATCTCAAGTATTCCAAAATTCCTTTAAATTTTTTAAATTATGACACTAATACTGGATCCCTTGTCATCCATTGCGACTCCAATTTCTTCTTTTATCACGTCTTCAGACTAGTTTTCCTCCCTTCCCCCCTCCCCCCTCACAGACAATGTGCTCTTCCCATCCATCCACATTATCTTCTGTTTTTAACAGTGGAATTCCCACTGCACCCTTAATGTTATCAGTTTCGCTTTTAATTTCACTTTAGATCACTTTGAGGTTTATATATGTTGAGTCAGTCCTCCCGACAATCATTTTTTTTTTCGATTCCTTCACGTTTTTCCTGCAGTCAGTTCACGTTGGCTACCCTGCAGGTGTCAGTTATTTCATTCTCAAGGGATTGGACAGAATCCTGATACAGTTGTATGAATGAGCATGGTAGTAAACTCAACTATGATTTCTTGTTCACCAAATATGCTTGATCTGAACCCAATGGAGCATATCCAGGAGGCTATTGGGCGCCTGCTTTGCTCCCTCAAACTGGCTCGTAGTTTACAGGAATTGCGTGACCTGTGCGTGAATATATAGTGTCACAAACCTCCGGAATCCTACCAAGGCTTTGTCGAGTCCATGACACGCAGAATCGCTATTTTGTTGATTTCCAAAGGTAGACAAACGCGCTACTAAAGAGGAAGGTGGTCAGAAAGTTTTTGGCTCATCGGTCTATTTGCTCGTTCTGCCTTTATTTGAGGTGGCCTCTCTGAACTACCTCAGACTCTTTAATTACGCGATTAATGTTGCTCCGCTCTGTGTTGTACATACAGTTTCCAACGGTTCATCCTGTGTGCTGAGGTCTCTGCTACTGCTTGTTAAAATCCACTGACCCACGCTGAAATAGAGAGCGCGCACTCAGCCGAATAAGCGAGTGATAACATCACAGAGCAACTTCCCTTCACTGATTCCACAGTTTATAAAAAATAATTGCGAACGGCCAACTCCGCACAACAACGCACAGACGAGCGCCAGTCGCCCACGCTAAACCTATTCTGTGAGAGCTGCGTCGAGAAACTAACTTTACGCTACAATCCCATGAGGCTGGGATAGCTTCAGCAAGTTCAGCTAGTTACTGATAGTTTCCCCTTTGTCCCTGCTGCGGTCAGCTCATTAGCTAATAGTTCTTGCTTAGTGGGTTTGCCTAACAGTGACGTGATGGATTTTACTTTAAAGAACACAAGGGTGTCAGTAAATTTTCTTTGAAACCTGTATTTTCTGCTCATGTTTCTGCAAACATGATCACACTTACAGAAAAACTGTTGTATATTATCGTACGAGAGATTACGGAGTTTGTACTGAATCAATGCCGTGGCGCCGACCGACTGCATGTTCAATTTAAGGGTAACCAAGAAACTTGGCACTGTCCCTGTTCAACTCGGAAAAGCAGTTGGTTGTGTTTGGCCGCCGTATCCGGTGAAAACATCACCAAAGTGAGAACAACAACTTAGGTACTAAAGAAGTTTTGTTTGCTATGATTATTTTTCGTAGGTCACCTATGGAAAAGATGTAGGACAATTAAGGGATCTTAAAATATGGCAGCATAACAGATTTTTACTTGCTCTTTATACCATAATACAAACAATTTACAAAAAATTGACAGAGATTAATGTTTTGTAAAATATCAACAGAAATTACACACGCTGTTGGGGGAATCAAATTACAGCGATAAAACGTAGCAAAATTTCCTCATCTGAACAGCTCACGAATTCAAATTTAATGAGGGAAAAAAGTCCACAAGGGGGACTCCAACTCGACGCTGTTGCCAGTGTGGCGAACCAGAGTATCGCTTAGTTCACGGAAAAACAGGAGAATGCAGCAGAAACTTCCCAGTGCAGGCGGCCACACTTCCGTGGAGTTGATAAACTCCACGGGGATACTCGCTCCTTGTAAAGAGACTTACTCACCACCTTCTGCTGACTGAGACAAGATGAGACCACACCAGGCGCGCACTTTCTCAGAGAAAAATGCAGTCCTTTCTTCCCAGTCACACACGCCCAGTACTTTGAAAAAATAAATGTGTAATGTGGTAAAATGAAACAATATCGCTTAGCGACATGTGACAGTAATGTTACACTACATTGTGCGAAAATTGCTTTCGTCCTTAAGTTTAGCACATGAGTATATGATTACTATTTTAAGAACAATATATTTAAATACAAGTGCATGCTAAAATCAGTACTTAAATTTTGAAAATAACATATTGCAACTTTATCCGAACATGCTCTTAGGTAAATGAGAGATAACAAAAGGAATGTGTCTGCTAAATGAATGTTAACTGTATTTATTTCAAATACAGTACTGCCCCAAATAATCAGTCTCAAATTAACTTTATAAATTATCTTACTTGCTAATCGGTTTTCTCTCCGCCTTCATACAAATGCGGCTACTTATATCTTCAGAACTTAGTGAGTGATGCAAAACCTCTGAACCTATCATGGACGTTCGAAGTCTGTTAATGCTCAACTGTATTTTTAATATGCTGCTGTTTGTGATTACAAGTGTCAGTAACATACAAAAAATGGTTCAAATGGCTCTGAGCACTATGGGACTCTACTGCTGTGGTCATCAGTCCCCTAGAACTTAGAACTACTTAAACCTAACTAACCTAAGAACATCACACACACCCATGCCCGAGGCAGGATTCGAACCTGCGACCGTAGCAGCAGCGCGGCTCCGAACTAGAGCGCCTAGAACCGCACGGCCACCGCGGCCGGCGTCAGTAACATTCTTAGAATGAATATGATATTAGGAATGTCATATTCTACGTTTGATCCGTACTGGTTTGGATGAAATGAGATGTACAAGAAATCGGTTCCCCATGGAATCTAAGTCGTATCATTGTGACAAAATTCCCTTACCCTTTGTTTAAAACGACTTAGCAGTTTTGCCAACTGAAGTGTTCCGCTTTTTCATTAAGTACCTATGGGAACTTGACACGGAGGAACGAAGGTGAATGCTAGCTCAATTCCTTTCAGCTGTCTACTGAAAAATTCATCCAAATAAGCCAACTCAAAATACACTCTGAGAAAAAAAAAAAAAAAAAAAACAACAACATATGACTCACTACGAAAGAATTAACAAAATGGGACGGAAATCGGTAGGTGTGATGCACATGTATAAACCAACATATAACTACAATTTCAGAGAAATTGCACGATTTCTTCAAGAGAAAGAGCATCATAAACTGTGCAGGTCAAAATCACGTTGGTCGACCTCTGGCCCTCATGCAAGCAGTTCTTCGGCTTGGCATTGATATGTGACTTTGTTGCATGTCCTTCTGAGGGATATCATGCCAAATTATGTCCAAGTGACCAGTTAGATCGTGAAAAGCCCAAGCTGGTAGGACGGCACTGCTCACAATGCTCCAAACAAATTGGGGAGACATCCAGTGACCTTGATGGTTAAAGTAGGTTTCGACAAGGACGAAAACAAGTAATATAAACGCTCGCTGTGTGCGAGCGGGCAATAGCTTGCTGAAACGTAAGTCCAGGATGGTTTTTCCATGAAGGGCAACAAAACGAGGCCCTGAATGTCGTCAGCGTATCATTGTGCTGTAAGGGTACAGTGGATGACAACCAACGGGGTTGCCCAGACCATCAGTCCTGGATGTGAGCTGTGTGGAGGACATCAGCGTGTCTAGCGTCACATCACTGTCTTGGACGTCTTCTGACACGTCTTCGCTGGTCATCGGGGCTCAATTAGAAGCGAGACTCACCAATGAAGACAGTTCTGCTCGTCAATGAGATTCAAAGCCAAAAAAGTCCGACACAGTCGCAAACGGGCTTGTTGGTATACAGAGGTCAGTGGTAGTCAGTGCGAGGGCCGCCGTGAGCACATCTCCTTCTTGATAGTCAAACATTAATGGTCCTTGTGCTCACTGAAGCACCATTCGCGCGTCGGATCGATGATAATGATGAAACTGGGGTTCTGAGTGCCTCTCTGACTATTGCTAGATCCTCACTTTCTGTTGCTTCCGCTCTCTTCTTGACGCTGTCTTTGGCAATGGTTCATCCAGTCCTGCCAACATCGCCAAATAGTGGCATCGCCCCTATCCAAATGTCGAGCGATTCGCCGATTAATCCAAGAGTCTTCTTTGACTCCAGCTACGCGCCCTCTATAAAATGCTGACATCTGCATATATATATATATATATATATATATATATATATATATATATATATATATATATATATTATTGGTGTTTTGCCCTTAAAGAGCGCATTTGGACTAAACTACATGGCCAGTTCCTTTTGCTGCCTTCCTTGCTGCCCAAACTTCCCTCATTCGCTCGCTGTGTTTCTGTTTCCGGTCCTCTGTCCATGCTTCTTGTCGGCTTTGTGTCTTCGGCTTCATCTTGATTGCCTTTTTGGTTGCCCATATTTCTTTCATCTTCTGGCTGTGATCTTGCTTGCGTTCTTCGGTCCATTTTATGCCTGTTCGTTTGTCGCATTGTATCTCATGTAGTTTACTTTTCTTAATGATGTTTCTGAACTTTATTCTGTCGTTTATTGTGTCTGCTGTTATGTTGAGCTGGTTCAGGTCGTTTTCTACCTCTGCCACCCATTTGTTGTTTCTAGTGGTTACCCAGTCAAAGATCTGTTTGGTCAGCCTGTGTGATGGCATTCTGTATAGGTGTCCATAGAATTGTAGTCTGCGTTTTCTAATCTTTTCTGTGATTGTCTCCGTATGTTTGTACAGTTCCATTGTTGTTAGTTGCGCCAAATATTTTCCTAAGTATTTTCCGTTCTACTTTTTCTAATTGTCTGATACGTGTATGCCCTAGGATTAGTGTGGTCTCTACTGCATATAGTGCCTCGGGGAGCACCACCGTGTCGTAATGGCGTAATTTGGCTTTTTGTGAGATAGACTTCTTGTTGTAATGATTCCACACTACTTTGTATGCCTTGTCTGATACGTGTATGCCCTAGGATTATATATATATATATATATATATATATATATATATATATATATATATATATATATACGTTAGAGACTTGAAAAGGTCTCTGGAACCATACAGTTTCATTTGATTAAAGCACGTATGGCTGGGTTAGGTCCTCTGTTTCGTTCGATGCTGAGGTACTGTTCGAGTTTAGGGAGAATACCAAGTGGGCTGAAGCGTGAATGGGAATTAAGTTCGAGGACAGTGGCGTGCTGCGGTAATTCGTGAAGTTCTGCAAAATCGCTGCGCCACTGTTGAATAGTGGTTCATGCATCTGCATAGTGATCAGGAGATCCGGGTTCGAATCCTAGCATTGATACAGATTTTCATTCGCCGCTTCATTCTACACATATATATCATACACGTATGAGACTTGAAAAGGTCTCCACAAGTGTATAATTTCATTTCAATACCCATTTTACTCTCCAGTCCGTATATAATATGAATAATTAGCTGAAAGTGAATGAAGACGAGAGAACATCGCAGTGTAAGTTCGAATAAATTTACTTTGTGACAGACAGATTACGGAGGCGTGGGTCAGTGCAGTGCATGTGCAGCCTGCTGCGCATGACATGCCACTGCATGTACCTAAAAAAGAGGCAACACAGCGAGCAAGCGGTGCTTGAGTAAAAACTACGCTTTGCTGGCTCCTGGCCTCTAGCTGTTGACACCTTGAAGTATCAAGCAGGAATTAACTTTAATCGAAATTAGCACACGTAGTACCCTGCCGGAAGCCAAGACGGGATAGTAGTGCCTTCGTGTTTACGCAGTTTCAGTGATCGGGCTGAGAGGGTGTGCCAAACAGCACAGACTTCACTACTATTATAATTGCTGCCACGCTCTAGACGTCTATACGTCGGTGCCCCTACATAGCACAACATTTTAGCGCTGACAGGCAATTTCTGTTGACAATGCTCGTTCCACATTATCATTGTGACGTCTGATCACAGTGTAATGTACACTACCTGATGAAATGTATCCGGCCTGTGCATATCAATACCAAGTAAAGTAAGTGCTCGGATAAGGGCCGTAGGAGGACCAACGCATTATTAACTTAGTCAGTTTATGACGCTCTTTCTCTTGAATAAACCATTCAGTTTTTTTTTTTTTTAATTTTAATAATTTGTTTTTTTCTACACGTATATCACCTCTACCGATTTCCGTCTCATTCGAATAATTCTTTCATGGTGCGCCCTAACTTTTTTTTGTCTTAGAGTGTATTATCTGTCCTATTATTTGGCTGAATTTTTCAGTAGACTGTTAAAAGGAAGTACGCTAGCATTCACCTTCGCTCCTACGCGTAAAGTTCCAAGAATCACCTAACTAAAAAGCGTAAAACTTCAGTTGGCAAAACTGCTAAGACGTTTTATAAAATGGTTAACAGAATGGCCAACAGAATTGACTGGTACGGCTTCGATTTTCGAGAACCGATTTTCATTTCATCCAAACGAGAACGAATCAAATGTACAAGATGATTTTCGTAATACCGTAATTGCACTAACAATAACGTAACGCGTACCCACCCTTCGCTTCTATGACGCCTTGAATTACGCTGAGAGGTGTCTGTGGAGAAAAGGCAACCCATTTTTCCTCAAGACCCGAAACCAGAGAGTGATTTTGGACGCTAGGTTCAGGAAGGCGACAATCTAATTCATCCTGTTCGGTTCAGGTCGGAAATCTGGACGGTCCAGTTTCTTTCAGGAATGTTATTGTCCACAAAACATTGCATCACGGACGTTCGATTATGACAGAGTGCGTTGTCACGCTGATTCTTCTGCCTTTAGAGTCCTCTTAAGCGCAACAAGGGCAAGACATCCAAACCACGAAAAGCGTCCTCATACCTTAACGCCACCTCATCTGTACTTCACCTTCGGCACTACACGCAATGGCGAATAATTTTCTCCAGACAATCGCCACATTCGAACTCTTGCATCGGATGGCCATAGGGTACAGCGTCATTCATCACTCCGAATCCATCGTTTCCAGTCATTCACTGTTCAGTGGCGTCGGTCCTTACATCACCTCAAGCGTCGCATAACACTGATTACAGAAATATGTCGTTTAGGTGGACCTGCTACATCATAGTACCCTTTCTTTTTAATTCCGTATGGAGAGTTTTTGTGCTATCTGGACTGCTGGAAGTACACTCCTGGAAATGGAAAAAAGAACACATTGACACCGGTGTGTCAGACCCACCATACTTGCTCCGGACACTGCGAGAGGGCTGTACAAGCAATGATCACACGCACGGCACAGCGGACACACCAGGAACCGCGGTGTTGGCCGTCGAATGGCGCTAGCTGCGCAGCATTTGTGCACCGCCGCCGTCAGTGTCAGCCAGTTTGCCGTGGCATACGGAGCTCCATCGCAGTCTTTAACACTGGTAGCATGCCGCGACAGCGTGGACGTGAACCGTATGTGCAGTTGACGGACTTTGAGCGAGGGCGTATAGTGGGCATGCGGGAGGCCGGGTGGACGTACCGCCGAATTGCTCAACACGTGGGGCGTGAGGTCTCCACAGTACATCGATGTTGTCGCCAGTGGTCGGCGGAAGGTGCACGTGCCCGTCGACCTGGGACCGGACCGCAGCGACGCACGGATGCACGCCAAGACCGTAGGATCCTACGCAGTGCCGTAGGGGACCGCACCGCCACTTCCCAGCAAATTAGGGAAACTGTTGCTCCTGGGGTATCGGCGAGGACCATTCGCAACCGTCTCCATGAAGCTGGGCTACGGTCCCGCACACCGTTAGGCCGTCTTCCGCTCACGCCCCAACATCGTGCAGCCCGCCTCCAGTGGTGTCGCGACAGGCGTGAATGGAGGGACGAATGGAGACGTGTCGTCTTCAGCGATGAGAGTCGCTTCTGCCTTGGTGCCAATGATGGTCGTATGCGTGTTTGGCGCCGTGCAGGTGAGCGCCACAATCAGGACTGCATACGACCGAGGCACACAGGGCCAACACCCGGCATCATGGTGTGGGGAGCGATCTCCTACACTGGGCGTACACCACTGGTGATCGTCGAGGGGACACTGAATAGTGCACGGTATATCCAAACCGTCATCGAACCCATCGTTCTACCATTCCTAGACCGGCAAGGGAACTTGCTGTTCCAACAGGACAATGCATGTCCGCATGTATCCCGTGCCACCCAACGTGCTCTAGAAGGTGTAAGTCAACTACCCTGGCCAGCAAGATCTCCGGATCTGTCCCCCATTGAGCATGTTTGGGACTGGATGAAGCTTCGTCTCACGCGGTCTGCACGTCCAGCACGAATGCTGGTCCAACTGAGGCGCCAGGTGGAAATGGCATGGCAAGCCGTTCCACAGGACTACATCCAACATCTCTACGATCGTCTCCATGGGAGAATAGCAGCCTGCATTGCTGCGAAAGGTGGATATACACTGTACTAGTGCCGACATTGTGCATGCTCTGTTGCCTGTGTCTATGTGCCTGTGGTTCTGTCAGTGTGATCATGTGATGTATCTGACCCCAGGAATGTGTCAATAAAGTTTCCCCTTCCTGGGACAATGAATTCACGGTGTTCTTATTTCAATTTCCAGGAGTGTACTTTGGAAGTCACTAATGATTCCTTCCGCTGGCTACATGCTTCTTTTTATAGTCACCCTCCACAATGGTCGACGGTCTCTTTCCGTCAGTATGTGAGGTCTGCCTCGTATTGGTACAGCTGTGGGTGTTCATTCGCGTTTCCGTATCGCAGACACATCAGCAACAGTCTACTTGGACGGCTTTAGAAGGGTTGATATGCATGCTCAATGGACAGCTAACTTTATTTAATTAACTAAAACTAAACTAAATTCCTCCCTCACAGGCCATGAAGGCCCAAAGGTACCGACTTGCCAGTGTCATCCTCAGCCCACAGGCATCACTGGATGCGGATACGGAGGGGCATGTGGTCAGCACACCGCTCTCCCGGCCGTAGGTCAGTTTCCGAGACAGGAGCCGCTACCTCCCAATCAAGTAGCTCCTCAGGTTGCCTCACAAGGACTGAGTGCATCCGGCTTGCCAACAGCGCTCGGCAAACCGGATGGCCACCCACCCAACTGCTTGATTTAATTAGTCAGTCCTGAAAGCTGCTACAAGTAAAATAAACATTTCTGCTTGTGTCGCGGCATCATGAACTTGTTTCCACTCCTGTTGTGCTCATCTAGCGTTACGTAAACATCCCATATCACAAGGTAGCACATGGTGCTATAGTATAATGGGTAGTTATAATTAAATTGTCACTGCTCGCGGACGTATAGTGTAGGTTTTATCTAACGCATTGCAGCGAAATTTTGTGGATATGCTAATGCGCTAATGCGGAACCGCTTTACGCTGGAAGAAAAGACTGGTTCCAATTTTGGGTACCAGGTGCAAATTTGGCGCTGCGCAGCATCTCGTCTACATCTCCGGTGATCATACTGAACAAACTGCGTAAGCGGCGGATATTAATAAAATCACCAGCATTATGCCTCTCTCAATCGTCTAACCTGCCGATGTCTCCCTCCTAATAAATTACATATTCTTTCCTGCTTTCACACCACCAAATCTGCACCAGATGCCCAGAACTAGAACTAATATTTTCTCCACCATCAACCAGTTTTGCATTAACGCTTTAGAATATCTACCAAGTTTCGTAGCCATGAGATAATTACTGCCACCAATGCACCACTGCCGTTAATTGCGCAATGCAAGCCATACGCCGTATAATACAGTCAAGCGCCAAAGAAACTATTACAGGCATGCGTATTCAAATACAGAGGTATGTAAACAGGCAGAATACGGCGCTGCAGACGGCAAGGCCTATATGAGACAACAAGTGTCTAGCGCAGTTGTTAGATCGGTTATTCCCACAACAGTGGCAAGTTATCAAGATTTAAGTGAGTTTGACCGTAGTGTTACAGTAGACAAACGAGCGATGAAGTGGGGATTTTCCCGTACGACCATTTCACGAGTGTACAGTGAACATCAGGAATCACATAAAACATCAGATCTCCAACATGGGACCAAAGACGACTGAAGAGTATCAAGTGCAACTCGTCCGCAAATCGTTGCAGATCTCAATGCTGGGACATCAACAAGTGTCAGCGTGTGAACCTTCAACGAAACATCATCGATATGGGCTTTCGGAGCCCAAGGCCCACTCGTGTACCCTTGATGAAAGGTTGACACAAAGTTTTACACCTCACCTGGGCCCGTCAACAGTGACATTGGACTGTTGATGACTGGAAACATGTTGCCTGGTCGGACAGTCTCGTTTCAAATTCTAAAAATGGTTCAAATGGCTCTGAGCACTATGGGACTCAACTGCTGTGGTTATCAGTCCCCTAGAACTTAGAACTACTTAAACCTAACTAACCTAAGGACATCACACACATCCATGCCCGAGGCAGGATTCGAACCTGCGACCGTAGCAGTCGCACGGTTCCGGACTGCGCGCCTAGAACCGCGAGACCACCGCGGCCGGCTTCAAATTCTATCGAGGGGATGGACATGTACGGGTACGGAGACAACCTCATGAATCCATGAACCCAGCATGTCAGCAGGGAACTGTTCAAGGTGGTGGAGTCTCTGTAATGATGTGGGGCGAATGCGGCTGGAGTGATATGGGAACCCCGACACGTCTAGATAGACTCTGAGAGGTGACACGTGAGTAAGCATTTTGTCTGATTGCCTGCATCCATTCATGTCCGTTGTACATTCCGACTGACTTAGGAAATTCCAGCAGGACAATGTGGCACCCCACAAGTCCTGAATTGCTACAGGGTGTGTCCTGAAACAGTCTTCTGAGTTTAAACACTTGCGATGGCCACCAACCTCCACACACGTGAACACTATTGAGTATATCTGGGATAGCTTGCAACGTTCTGATCACCACACCCTCGTACTGTCACGGATTTATGGACAGCCTGCATCATTTAAGCCGGCCGGAGTGGCCGAGTGGTTCTAGGCGCTACAGTCTGGAACCGCGCGACCGCTACGGTCGCAGGTTCGAATCCTGCCGCGGGCATGGATGTGTGTGATGCCCTTAGGCTAGTTAGGTTTAAGTAGTTCTAAGTTCTAGGGGACAGATGACCTAAGATGTTAAGTCCCATAGTGCTCAATGCGATTTCAACCATTTTGCATCATTCATCGTGTCGGTTCCCTCCAGCATCCTTCAGACATTAGTTTAGTGCATGCCACATCGTGTTTTGGCACTTCTTCGTGCTCGCTGGGGCCCTACACGATAATAGACAGGTGTACCAGTTTCTTTGGCTGGTCAGTGTATAGTACGCAATGTACTGAGCGAGCATCACATTTCTTAAGCTCTGTAGTCTCTTTAATGTATTTGCACAAACGGTCAATACTACACGTAAACGGTCAATATTGTTGCGAAGTACTGAGTACCCAGTAAATATTGTCTGAGCCCTCCTTACAACACTGCAGCACGCTGGCCGCACTAGACGCAAGCCGACAGGTGTCCCGGCGTAGCGGCCGTCTCCGGATGTGATCCATCAACCGGACGCCTTCCCAGAGTGCTACAACCCCGCTCTCGGATTTGTTCTGTCAAAAATGATTGCCAGACACGGGACTGGCTCCCCTAGCTCCTCCTGGCCACTCGCTATTTATTCTCGCCGGAACGGCCCCCTGAGGGGCTTCGGTGTCCTTCACTCCCCTCTAACTCCCCTCAACCACAGGTCATTCCCAGAGCCACCCCACCTGTCACAAACAGTACCAAAGTTTGCAAATGTAAAAGCTATTTACATCCTAATCTAATAAACAAAGTCACATTCGTCGTGTACCACAGGGTCCCCTACCGTTTTTACGTCCGCATTTATACACCGCAAGACTTCCCCACTTTCAGGTCCCCACCGCGTGTGGTTCGTGGGAAAAACGAATATTGGTAAGGATCTGCGCTAGCTCGAACCTCTCTAATTTACGATCATGGATTTTTTCTCGCGATATGCGTAGGAGGAAACATTATGCTGGTTGACTCTCCTAGGAAGATCAAACGGTGCTGCAACGCCTCTTGTGGAGAATTTGCCAGTGGAAGCAGCCGATCATGTCAGTGACGCTCTAGTGCTTAGTAATTAAACCTGTAACAAACATGCTGTCGTTCTTTGGAAATTCTCTGTACCTTGTATCAATCCTATTTGGCACAGGTTCTAGGCTGACGTGCAATATTTACGAATTAGTCGAACGAGGGATTTGTAAGCGACCTCCTTTGTGAGGGGACTTCACTTTCTGAGAGGCTTCTTTCAATAAATCTCTGTCTCGTGTCTGCGTTACTTGCGATTAGTTTTACGTCGTAGTTCTGCTTGAAACCACGCACTTCACATACTCCTTTGTATTTCATAGGTGTTACTACTTCCGGTAATTGTTCTGATGTTGTTTAGTCATAAAATAATGAGTGATTCCACGTATTTACCCGCAGTACTTTCCATTTATTTATTTTGTGGGTAATCTGCCAATTCCTGCATGAAGCTTCGACCCTCTGCATTTCGCTACAATTTCCATCATCATCTGCAAAAAGCCTCGTGAAACTTCCGACATAATCCACTAAGCTAATTACATAGAACGTGGAAAGTAAAAGGGTTGCCCAGAAAGTAAAGTACCGCATTTTTTTCTTCAACAATTGCTTATTGAACATAATGAAAATTACACACACGAAAGAATGGTATTTTATCTACGCACACTATTTTTCCATGTAATCTCCATCCCGTTATATGGCCTTTCTGCAGCGCAAAACAAGGGCGCGTATGTCCTGTCGGTACCAATCCTTGTGCTGGTGGCTGAGCTACTGCTTCACTGTGTGAGCCACCACCTCATCGTCCTCAAAATGTGTTCTAACTGCCGAGTTGTAATGCGTCTGTCCTCGCGAATGACACCAGCTCGTTGCAACATGACAGATGTGACAGCCATGGATGTTCTCCCCAACCGCCGCAAATCGTGGATCTCCGCCAAACCGCCTTCTGATGACCTCACCCTCCGTACCCAGTGACTAGCTGTACTTCTGTCGACGGCAGATGCTCCGCACACTTTGCACAATTGTTTGTGAATATTCCCCACAGCTTCTTTCTCTGCAGTGAGAAATTCAATGACGAAACGCTGCTTGTAATGTACATCATCTACGGACGCCATTTTGAAACTTCTGCAGTTACGCTATCTGTCGGAAGTGACGGAAACTTGGCGCGCTCACTCAGGAGGCTACAAGTAATACATGCGTAACGTTTCGCATTCGTACCATTGTTTTCGGCTGAGGAAAAAATGTGGTGCATTTCATTCTGAGCAACCCTCGCACTAACTGTATAACAGTCACCTGACGTGAGCCCGAAGCAACATTTACGTCTGAAAATTTGTCTCCGCTGAGAATGACATGTTGTAGTATGTCTGCAACGATTGCTTCAATCCTGTCACAAAGTTGGTCTGATATACCGTACGCTATCTTTCTGTCCATTAGGCGCAAGTGCGGAACAGTATCGACACCTTTCAGAAGCCATAAACGTGGCATCAACCTCGGCGTGGTATCATAGACACTTTACGTCATACACAAAAATAACTTTCCAATAGCCTCATTGTTGTTGTTGTTGTGGTCTTCAGTCCTGACACTGGTTTCTTACAGCTCTCCATAGTCTCATTAGAACACGCAAATTTTTTCATTACCACAGAGGCTACGTGAGTAACTGTAAAAAATAAACGGAAATCTACATGAAATCTCACTGAACTCCAAATGCAAGTATAAAAAATTGTGAGTCATAGATACTTGCAGTTTGCAGCACCATGTAAAGCAACTCAGAAAGTTGTGTGTACATTTCTTTCTAAACAATTCATTTTGTCTTGTTTCAGGCGCTAGATAATTTTCCCAAAATGACAACCCGAAAAGAGACAGACCAAAGGGTCGTGTGGTATGTGGAAACAAAAACATCCATTGCTGTCCAAAGAAAGTGCCGACATGAATTCCAAAGATAAGCTACAGACATCAACATCATCAAACCCTGTTATGACAGGTTCCTAGCCTCTGAGACAGTGAACACGAGGTCAGGTTCTGGCAGCAAACGGACATCTGATGAAATGGTAGAGGAAGCATAGAGATCTTCCAAAGAAGCCGATCAAAGTCAGCTCGCCGAGCATCAAGACAGCAAAACATCCCTCGCTCAACAGTTTACAAGGTGCTGCACAAACGACTTCGCTTGCAAGCTTACAAAGGTCAAAATGTGTAAGCATTAAATCGAAACGACTTGCTGTGTCGCTACGAATATAGTATTGATATGCATGATCGGATGGGGCGAAACCTTATCCATTCAGGAAATGTCGTTTTCTTTATCTCTGACGAGCAACATTCGACTCTTGTGGGCAGATCAGTCGGCACAATATTCGCATCTGGGGTCGGAAATCTCCCACAGTTTTCGGAAACATTCAGAGACAGCGAAAAGTGAACTGAGGTATGTGCTGATGAAATACAACATTGTTGGACTAATTTCTTTTATGGGGCATTAGTAACAGGAACAATTTAGCGGGACATTCCTGAGCAATTTACTGTCCCTCAGCATCTTCCACATCAATTAAATGTGATCGTCCAGCAGGATGGTGCAACACCGCACTGTTGTTTACAAGTCCTTCACGCCCTGGACAACGAATTCCACAGCGATACACAGGAAATAATGTACCAACTAACTGTCCACTACTATCTCTGGTCACCGCCCTTCTGAACATTTTCTTGTGGGCTTATGAGAAAGACACAGCATATACCTCACATGTACTTAACCTTGAAATCACGCAGTATAATTGTGGACGCAATAGATTCCATCGCACCAGAAATGCTTGTGCGCATATGACATACAGCATTGTTTAGACATTTAACGGGCTGCGGAAAAATCCCATGCAGAAGTGTATTACTTTTTTACTTATTTTAAGTGATGAACCTCAAGTATCTACCTCTCACGGCATTCATTTTTTAATTCAATTTTGAAATCAAGTTGTTTTGATGTCGGCAGCTGTGGTGGCAGTTCTCTTAACGAAAAGGCATCTTACAAAATATTTTGAGAGTTTGAAATGTTTCATAACAAATTGATTATTACAAAATTTTGGCGGCCGCTGTGGCCGAGCGGTTCTAGGTGCTTCAGTCGGGAACCGCGCTGCTGCTACGGTCGCAGGTTCGAATCGTGCCTCGGGCATGGATGTGTGTGGTGTCCTTAGGTTAGGTAGGTTTAAGTAGTTCTAAGTCTAGAGGACTGATGACCTCAGATGTTAAGTCACATAGTGCTTTGAGTCATTTGTACCATTTGAACAAAATTTTGACAAGGCACATCACTCTGAATTCGGCAGTTCTCAAAGAACTCGAAAAACTATAAAATTTTCTAAGCAGAAATTGAGATACACTTTGGAGGAAATGTTAAGTTTTTGTAACTAGTCATGGATCGTAACATTTTATAGGAAACCCTTCACCCAAGAATTTGCGTTTGCGTTTTGATGCATCTTGAAATTAACGGAACGCTGTTTCCGAGAATCTCGATCCTAGGCGCCGCGTCACAACAATCTGCTCTTGCAAAAATCGTTCATGTCAGTGGCTTTTCCCATTTGTATCTCGAATCGTCGCTAGAATGATTCCCCACTTCGCCTCTACTTCTCCTACATACTTCTCTAGCTTATTATGTGCTCGCAACGCCAGGATGCGGCGTGTTTTGAATAGTAAATGTATTTGCAACGTAACTGATGACTTGAATAAAGATGAATTCCATATCTTACATAACAGTACGGAAGTGCAACCAAACAGTGATAAACAAGGCTTCCCTGTAGTAATACACTGAGATGAGAAAAATCATAGAGTGCGATATGCACATATACAGATGGCGGTAGTTGGGTAGTGTCGCGTACACAACTTCATTGCCGGAGCTGTCATTTGTGTTCAGTTTACTAACATATAAATTTCTGACATGGTTAGGACCGCACGACAGGAGTTGACACATTTAACACGGAATGGTAGTTGGAGGTAGACGCGTGGGACATTCCATTTCGGAAATCGTTAGGGAATTCGATATTCCGAGTTCCACAGTGGCAAGAGCGTGCCGAAAATACAAAATTTCAGGTATTACCTCCTCTTAACGACTAAGGCAACGGCGTTTGTGTTGAGTTGCCAGAGCTAACAGACAAGCAACACTCAGTGAAATAACCACAGAAATCAACGTGGTACGTACCATGAAGGTACCCGTTAGGACAGTTCAGCTAAATTTGGCATTAATAGGCTATGGCAGGAGACGGCGATGTAACTGCCTCTGCTTACAACACGACATCGCCTGCAGAGACTCTCCTGGGCTCATGACCATATCGGCTTGACCCTAAATCACTCAAAAACCGTGGACTTGTCTGATGACTCCCGATTTCAGATGGTAAGAAATAATGGGAGACTTCGCGTGTGGTGCAGACCCCATGGAAGCACAGATGAAATTTATGAACAAGGCTCTATGCAAGCTGGTGGTGGCTCCATAATGGTGTCGGATGTGTTTACATGGCATGAACTGTGTCTTCTGGTCCAACTGAGCCGATGATTGGCTGAAAATGGTTATGTTCGGATACTTAGAGACCATTCATAGAGTTCATGTTGACAAATGAAAATGGAAATTTTGTGGGTGACAATACGCCACCTGACCGGGCCACAATTGTTCGCGACTGAATTGAAGAAAATTCTGGACAGTTAGACCGAATGATCTGGCCACCGAAATCGCCTTACGTGATTCTCATCGAATATTTATGGGACATAATCGAAGGTCAGTTTGTGCACCAAATTCTTCACTTTAATACTTCTGCAATTATGGAGGGCTATATAAGCAGCATGGCTCAATATCTCCTGCAGGGGACTTCCAGTGACCAGGCCATGTCACGTCGAGCTGCTGCACTACGCCGGGCAAAATGAAGTCCGACACGATTTCAGGAGGCATCCAATGACTTTCATCACCTGAGTGTAGCGCGGTGTTTGTGCCAGGAAAACGCTTTCCAGTAAGGATCTGAGCGAACCTCAGGACATATATGAATAAAACATCACATTTCATGTACCAGATATGTCTTGTTTACTACGCCTTAGCTAAAGATCCTGAATGTCCCCAAATGCAAATACACTCCAGACGTTGTAGCTCATCACGTGAATTTGAATATTTTTTTGAGCAAATAAACAGTGTTGTGTTCCTCCCAGCAGTTTCCGAGAATTTACGTGAGAGGGTGATGGCAGAAATGTTAAGGGACATCCTAAATATTCTTTACGTGCTGTAACAAGGTGCTTTCTAAAATTAATTTTACATTGTCTGTAATCATAGATTTGCTTTTGAAGTTGTTAATGCAAATCTTCCTATCAAAAGCTGAAACAGTTCTCACTTTTTAAACTTGTATTTTCGTGAGGTTTCGCTGTAAAGCTTCGGTAATTCGCGCTGCAACTGTGGTAAGTCCATGCTAAACAATGTTAAATGCGCTTAGTTTGCAAGGAAACAATGTTCAGCACCCACTAACAAATTTTCAAGAATTAACATTTTAACGTCGTTATTGTAGATATATCTGAAAACAATGACATGTATGAGTAAAAAAGTCACAGTAGATGTATCTGAAATGTCTTACTTATAAGATTTTTTTGTAATTTTATTCCGCAATAGCTCAAAACAAGCAACCCCTTACCGTTGTTTACAGCCAAAATCTGACGTCACACGCTGTTCTGTCAATTTGCAATTTGTGGGGTTTATTAAGCAAACAAAATTTGGAGCTAAAAACATAATCTGCTAGTAATTACTTCTTTAATCATTAAACGTCATCCATTCATAGCTCCATATCTTGTACCGTTTTGTACACTAAGAATTTTTTTTTTTAAAAAAAAGGAGAAGTAAGAGAGCGGAGGGTCTACTGCAGGTTCTCGCACTCGTTTTGGAAACGGATTGTGCAGCTTCGCTTACGGCATACGTTACGCAGGAGATGTAGTGATCCGCTGGCCGTAGATGGAGAGCCGACCATCTCACTGTCAGCCTGGTCGCTTCGGTGTCAAATAACCGCAGCCACAAGGGTTAATGAGGCAGCAGCCGGCGGTAGACATCAGGGGCAACGAACTGCCGACTTCACACGGTGTTCGTATTGCGCTTGAAGCTCGTTTGACAGTCGAGTGCTGTTTGTCACAGAGCTACGACGACGAAGGAGGACGTTCCATGAAAGTTTACAGACGGGATGTACATTCTTCTGAATGGACCAGGAATAAATCGGGGTAGTACTAGCCTATATAATTTCCTACTAGTCCTTTACTTGTATCAGGATTTTTTTCATTTAATGTCGGAAGAACGAAGTGCCCATACCAGTGTTATCACATTATCCTTCGTTCACCCTAACAATCACTTGAAACGAAGGATAGCTTCAGTTTATTTTCATACCTCCTAGAGTTTTTCTGAAAAAAGGCGTGCTAAAATAGTGGTTTCGTCCAGAGATCGTAGTACCACACCAAAGTCGGCATTTCGAATCGACACCACAGACATTACGAGCCACCACTGCAACCCGCAACAACAAATCGGAGACACTGCAGAAGACACGCCTCCCTCTCAACTGTAGGGGAGCCCTCACAGTGAGGTCGATATCGTGTCGAGCATGCAAGAGCTCAGTTCAGTTCAGCACTTCAGCTACAGCAATCTGCGTCTTAGGGTAAGACCAATGATTACTTAAATTTTCACTGCAATGCACTGTCGTAAATGTTGCAGTTTGTACTGCAAGAGAACAGTCTGTTAACCTGTGAATTAAGTGATGCTTTCATATTCAATAACAGTTGTAAATCATCCAGTACACCTGTGGTAAAGAACTGTTTCAATGTTAACTAAATCTTTTATTCATTTATGAAATAAAGTGCACCAGTATTTCAAAGAACCCAGAGTTGTGGCCGGACGATTGTGGTTTCGTCCGGCCCCAACAAAAATTATAGAAACTGACGGAATTGTTACTATCATAGTCTTCTTTCAGTTAGTTCGGTATCATATAAAGCTAAAAGCGCAATTACGGACGATTAGTCGAGGAACTCGAGACTTGGTTGATAGTTACACCGGTGAGTAAGAAATATTAATAAGGCCTTTCGATGAAATCAAAGGAAGTCATTTTCTAGATCTATTATAGAAATTTATTTTTCTTTCCAGGTCCTATTTTAACTTTTTTGTCACCATTAAAGGAACAATGAGCATAACATTTTAGTCTTTGTTTTTCTCTTGTCGTCCAGTTTGGAAAAATTTGCTTCATTATTTTGAAGTGCTACGATAACTAGATAGCGAGATGTATTTGACAGTACCTGCTGTATTGAGCATACAGAAAATACTATATCAGTTCTGAGTAAAAGCTGAGCTCATGCCATGCTGAATAAAGTGTATACAACACTTAACTCTATGCCGAAGAGCACCGATGTTAGACATAATATTTGTATGGTAATGATTTTGTAGTAATATCCTTATCAGATTAACAAACATCTCAAGAAGTTGCTACATCCATTAGCAGAGTGATGAGTTTGTTGTGCGGGTGGCAACCGCGGATGACAGCTGGTGCAGTTTGTCGTACTACACCGAATTGCCAAAGAAACTGATACACCTGCCTAATATCACGTAAGACCCCCGCGAGCCCACAGAGGTGCCGCAGTATGACGTGGCATGGGCTCCACTAAGGCATGAATTAGTGCTGGAGGGAAGTGACAATACGAATCTTGCAGGGCTGTCCACAAAATCGTAAGAGTACGAGTGTTTGGATGAACAGTACGTTGCAAGGTATCCCAGATACGCTCAATAATGTTCACGTCTGCGGAGTTTGGTAGCCAGCGGATGTGTTTAAAGTCTGTTCCTGGAGCCAGTCTGTAGCAGTTCGGGACGTGTGGGTTTCGCATTGTCCTGCTGGAATTTCCCAAGTCTGTCGGAATGCATAATGGACATGAATGGACGCAGGTGATCAGACAGGATGCTTACGTACTGTTCAAGCTGGTGGAGTCTCTACTGTGGTGTGGGGAGTGTGCAGTTGGAGTGATATGGGTACTCTGATACGTCTACATACGATTCTGACAGGTGACACGTACGTAAGTGATCAGAAAGGATGCTTATGTACGTGTCACCTGTCAGAATCGTATGCAGACGAATCAGAGTACCCATATCACTCCAACTGCACACTCCCACACCATAGCGGAGACTCCACCAGCTTGAACAGTCCCCTGCTGATATGCGGGGTTCATGGATTCATGAGGTTGTCTCCAAACCCGCACACGTCCATCTGCTCGATACTATCCGAAAGGAGACTCGTTCGAGCAAACATGTTTCCAGTCATCAACAATTCAGCGTCGGTGCTGACGGTCCCAGGCGAGGCGCAAAGCTTTGTGTCGTGCAGTCATGAAGGTCTCCCACAGCCCATATCGATGCTGTAGATGTTCAATGGTTCGCACGCTGGCATTCGTTGATGGCCCAGCATTGAAATCTGCAGCAGTTTGCGGAAGGGTTGCACTTCTGTCACGTTGATTCTCTTCAGTCGTCGTCGGTCTCGTTCTTGCAGGATCTTTTTTCTGCCGCAGTGATGTCGGAGATTTGATGTTTCACCTGAGTCCTGATATTCACGGTACCCTCGTGAAATGGCATCGCTCGTGCGCCGGCTGTAACACCACGTTCAAACTCACTTAAATCTTGATAACCTGCCGTTGTAGTAGCAGTAACCGATCTAACAACTGCGCCATACATTTGTTCTCTTATACAGGCGTTGCTGATCGCAGCGCAGTATTCTGCCTGTTTACATATATCTGTATTTGAATATGCATGCCTATACCAGTTTCTTTGGCGCTTCGGTGTAGTTAGCTGGGTGCTACAAGTAGACCCGCTGACTCTTCAGTTGAATTCTAGCCGAGTCTCCGCTTCTCACTGGTATCGTCGTGCCGTGGAATCCCTGAATACTCGGCGGTCGGAGAGATATTCAGCAAATCTCTGATTCTGCCCATGCGAAAGCGACGTAAAATAATATGGCGCCACTTGACGTGGGGCGTAACTATGGCTTCGTCTCGTTGCATACGCGTTTTTTGTACACACGCTACTGACATTGCTGTACCGCTTGGAGCCTCCGTGCCCTGTGAATACAGAAGAACAAATGTACACTATCTGACCAAAAGTACCCATACACACGTTAGTGGACACTGACAGGGGATGTGTCCAGTCTTCACCTTTATGATCGCTTGAAACCTGTTGGGGACACAGTCAAGTGTTTGAATGTCTGAGGATGAATAGCAGCACATTCTCACTCAAGAACCGAAACGAGAGAACGTAATGTGTCTGACTCCGGATGTCTGGAGCGAAGTCGCCGATTAAACTCCTCCTAAACGTGTTAGATTGGTTTAATGCCAGGATTCAGGGGCAGGCCACAGCATTTCAGAAACGTCGCTGTCCAAAAGCCATTGCCCCACAGATGCTGCTGCATAAGATTCGTTGTCATGCTTATACATTCATCATCTGCGAACTGTTCCTCTGCTATACACACTACATAATGTGTTCATAAGCTTTCGCATTTTGCATTTCCCTAAGCGCAATAAGAGGAACATACTTTAACCACGAAAAACGCTCTCATACTATAACATAACCTCGTCCTTACTTCACTGCCGACACTACACATGATGGTCATTAACGTTGCCCAGGAATTAGTCCTACCCAGCTTTTCCGTCAGATCGCCGCAGGTGTAATGCGATTTATCGCTATAAATCACTCGTTTCCAGTCACCCACCGTCCAGTGCCCACGCTCTTCATACTGTTTCAATCGCCGCTTAGCGCTGAACTCTGAAATGTGTGGCTTTTCAGGAGTTGCTCGACCATTGTGCCCCATTATTTGTAACTACGTGGGAAGGGTCATTGTGCTACCGGGATTTCTGTTAGCATAGGAGCTCATGAGTGATTCCTTCTTCTGTTTTAATGCTATTTTTACAAGCACCATCCACAGTGGTCGATGGTCCCAGTCCGTCAGTACATAAGGTCTGCCTGGTCTTAGTTTAGTTGTGGGTGTTCCTTCGTTCTTGTGCTTCACAGTCTCACTACCAATAGTCGATTATATCAGCTTTAGAACTGTTTAAATGCCTCAGACGAATTTGTTATTCAGATGACATTGAATAACTAGTCTAACTTCAAAGGCACTGAGCACTTCTGGCTGACCCATTCTCCTGTTAATGCTTCTCTATTGACAACAGAATACTTCCCGCCTCATTTTACACTGGCGGGTCCTTCTTTCGTGGCATCTAGTGGTCAATTCCACATTACATAGCGGCGTCTGGTACTTTTGATGAGATGGTGTATATAGATACTGTTTTTAATTTCAGATAATTGCAGTCTGCGGGGAACAAAACGATGTGAAAAGTCACTCATATGTTACACCACAAAGAATATTATTTCTGCCAATGAACAGTCATGAAGTAACTTCATAAACTGGATATGAGTATAGCAGACTGATGTATCGCCTGCTGCTTACACCTAGTCTGCCGGCAACACACGTTACACCCAAGTTAAGCGGACAGCGAGAATTCTTACAGACGAAACTCCAGAATTGTCACACAGCGCACTGATATTAGACGGCGACCGAAGCGCAAGAAGAGGTCGCTGTTCTCACCTCCCTCTTTCCTACGCCTCCCACGTGACAAGCAAGACCATTTGTGTCCAGCGACAGGGGCTGTAGTTAGGCTGGCGCATGGGCCCTGTGAGGCCAGTCCGCTCCGAGTGGGCTTCCTGGGGCCAGGCACTGAAAGCGTAAGCATTTCTTCAATCAGAAGCTTACTGAGGGGAGGGGGTCGCTATGCTGTCACCGCCATCCGATCCAGACTTCGCATCCCGGAAGAAGACATGGACCTGACACAGTCAGAGATCAGCGGACATGTAATATTTCAGTGTTTGTCTTTACCTAGGCTCTACCACACTCAGAAAATTGCTCATTGTGAACTCTAGCTAGTCCCTTGGCTTTGCTCCAGGTGTTCCAAGAACCGCGCGGGGTAGCCGTGCGGTCCTAGGCACCTTGTCACGGTTCATGCGGCTTCCCCCATCGGATATTCGAGTCCTCCCTTGGGCATGGTTGTGTGTTTTGTCCTTAGCGTAAGTTAGATTAAGTAGCGTGTAAGCCTAGGGGTCGATGACTTCAGAATTTTGGTCCCAAAGAACTTACCGCAGATTTCCAGATTGTTCCAAGACGTTTAATTCAGACCTCTTGTTTCCTGCCTGTAGTACATGAGACGCCCGCTAAACCCGCAGGGCACAACAGGTGTTTAGGATTGTGGAAAGGGCCAAATAAAGTGTCGGTCAGGTTGACTCACAATTGTAATTTATTATAATTTAAGAAAAACCTTTAAACCACAACGGCACATAGCTGAACGTTTAGAACTACGTGTTTCAGAAAGGGAATTATTTCACGGCTGAGGGCCAAAAACAAGAAATCCTTAAAGTCAATAAAATAAAAATGCAGTTAAGAAAGCAAATGAAATAATTAAAATATATATGGTATCGCAGCTAGGCTGGAAAGCCTCAAGGCGAAAGTAGATAGAACAAACATATGCAAGGTGCAATACAAGCGGTTGAGGTCCACAACTAAATTTGAAAATTTTCAAATATATTACCATAATCTTTTAAGGCTGAAGGCCGCAATGTTTTTGCTTAAAGGATAATTTCAAAAATAAAGTCTTAAACGGCTTAGGCCCACAACTGATTTTTCAAAATTCAAAATACACAATGTCCAACAAAAACAAGAATTTTTAAATCATTGGCATCAGGGAATCAAAACCGGTGAGGAGGACAATAAAGAAAATGGCACTAACAAGCCTCCATGGAGGTCGGTCTACCTTCGTTCACTTAGGTGAGACAGGTGGTGAGCCCAAATACACTTTATCCGTCGGAACCCAACCAGGGGACAGCCACGGACTGACCGACACAACAACTTGCTTGCCACGAATCAGTACATGAGGACTCAAACACAAAAAGTTACGAACGTGATAAGCCGCAATGAAGTACGTATTAGCTGTCAAAACTACATACCATGTTGGACAGCGACAACAGGTGAGGATAGGACGCTACCTGAAATTACGTTAGCGGCCAGAGCAGGTAACTAGAACACTAACGGCCACAAGGCTGGTGCACTTGAATTGTAGTCAACCAGTATAGATAATTGCACCGCATGGCTGCTAAATTCAAGCTATAGAAACACTCAGTGTTGCTCACAGGAAAACCTCCCCAACAGCGAACCACCGAAACGATCCACACAACATAAATGGACGTGGCATGAGTACTTGCAACCACTACTCAACTTTGACGTCCTGGGTCGGTGAACCACGAAGCTCGTAGCGATCGAACAGCTCCACACACGCTCCGACATTGCGCAGGGACCGCCAGCGGACCCAGCTGACTGCACCGCGCGGAGGTAACTTCCCTGGTCCGCAGCAACCGACCGACTGCCTGCTGGTCCTTCAGCGACTGCTTCTCCGTCGCGAATGCACTGATGCATCTCCCACTCACTTCCAGACACACGACGGAGGAAATACTGGCTCGGACCCAACCACGCAGAGAAAACACGCCCACTAGCTAAACGACATCCTTGCACCAGGAAAGGACCGACCCCAGTTCCACAAGATGGTAATTGAAGGGGCCCAGAAGCGCTCAGAGAACCAGTTAAACGCTGCCCGATGAGATGACCGAACTCTCAGAGCCATTACGCCGACATTTAAAATAACTTGTCAATCAAAATCACACAAACTACACACTCAATCTGATGCATCAGATTGCAATCTGGACGAATACCTGAACTATACCCTTCAGTAAATAAGCACGTACAAAGACAAATCGGGAGTCGATGCACACACACGCAGCCGACTCATTAACGATTGTCGAGCCCAACGCGTCGTCCGGTAGGACGACCGACCGACGATCCACCAAGACCGCGGCCCGGCTCAAGTGATGCGTGGCGGCAATGGTCGGGCGATCCATGTCGACGCAGAGCTCACTGCTGCTCCAACCCGACCGTACCAGTGCCGCATTACAACTCCCCGACTGGCAGGTCCGGACTGCGCTCCAGACGCGTTCCAACCGACTGGCAGCCGGAACTCGCAACCGGAACTCCTTACGACATACAGCGACCGGCAAGTAATAGCAATCGAGCAGAGATACTAACAAGGGAACCTCCCCATCGCACCCCCCTCAGATTGAGTTATAAGTTGGTACAGTGGATAGGCCTTGAAAAACTGAACACAGATCAATCGAGAAAACAGGAAGAAGTTGTGTGGAACTATGAAAAAATAAGCAAAATATACAAACCGAGTAGTCCATGTGCAACATAAGCAACATCAAGGACAGATTAAACTCAGGAGCGCCGTGGTCCCGTGGTTAGCGTGAGCAGCTGCGGGCCGAGAGGTCCTAGGTTCGAGTCCCACTTCGAGCGAAAAGTTTAATTTTTTATTTTCAGACAATTATCAAAGTTGTTGTTGTTTTTGGGGGAAGAGACCAGACAGCGAGGTCATCGGTCTCATCGGATTAGGGAAGGAAGTCGGCCGTGCCCTTTTGAAAGGAACCATCCCAGCATTTGCCTGGAGAGATTTAGGGAAATCACGGAAAACCTAAATCAGGATGGCCGGACGCGGGATTGAACCGTCGTCCTTCCGAATGCGAGTCCAGTGTAATTATCAAAGTTCAGGCACTCACACATAATCAACTTCGCTCTCCAAAATTCCAGGACATGTTCAGATTTGCTTGGACATAGGCAGGATTTGACGGTCTACACACGGAAAAATTTGAAACATATGTTTTGACAGAGCACAGGGAAAAGTGTGCGACTGCGAAACTGTTGGATTCATTTGTTGCAGTTTATATGACAAACTCTTATGTTTTCATCACTTTTTTGGGAGTAATTATCACATCCACAAGAAAACCTAAATCGGGCAACGTAGAAGAATGTTTTTACCCATTCGCCAAGTGTACAAGTTAGGTGGGTCGACAACATATTCCTGTCATGTAACGCACATGCCGTCACCAGTGTCGTATAGAATATATCAGACGTGTTTTCCTGTGGAGGAATCGGTTGACCTATGACCTTGCGATCAAATGTTTTCGGTTCCCATTGGAGAGGCACGTCCTTTCGTCTACTAATCGCACGGTTTCGCGGTGCTGTCGCAAAAGACAGACACTAAACTTATTACAGTGAACAGAGACGTCAATGAACGAATGGACAGATCATAACTCTGCCAAAATAAAGAAAAACTTTTCGCTGGAGGGGAGACTTGAACCAAGGACCTCTCGTTCCGCAGCTGCTCACGCTAACCACGGGACCACGGGACCACGGCGCTCCTGAGCTGAAATTGTCCTTGATGTTGCTTATCTTCGAATGGACTACTCAGTTTGTATAATTTGCTTATTTTTTCATAGTTCCACACAACTTCTTCCTGTTTTCTCGATTGATCTGTGTTCAGTTTTTCAAGGCCTATCCACTGTGCCAACTTATAACTAAATCTGAGGGGGGTGCGATGGGGAGGTTCCCTTGTAAGAGAGGGGATATATTGATACGCGCTGCTAGCGCCGCTCACGGCAGGCAAAGCAGCAACTCAGTGACAGTAGTAATTTAAATTAACGTAATGAGGTGGAAGTAAGTTAAAAACAGGGTGTAAAATACATGGTGGCGGAAACCCGAGCCACGCACGGCTCAGTACAGTTTTTCGTTCAAAACAGAAGAAATTATTTTGCTAGTGACTGTTTTAAGACTTCCAAGAAGAAAGAGTGTATTTTCTTAATTCTGATATATAGGGCCTTTCCTTTTTGACCTTCTGCGGCGGTTGCTTTAGAGACACTTTACTTTTATGCACATTCCCAAAAAACGAAGTGAGTGCTTACTTTCTGATACTTTGATGTTTGTAAAACGGGAAGAAAATGCGATGATCCAAATATTAAGTGGAAAGAAGGTATTTATTAAACATGTACTTGTTAGGCGTGCTCTTTTAAATTTTTTTCTTTGTTGTTATTTAAAATACGCACAACGGGGGAGGGTTGGCAGCGGATAAACTGTAATTAAAGACAGTTAAAGTATGTGAGAGGATAAAATAAAAGATGCATTCGTAAAGGTCGGAAGAACGAAGTGCCCATACCAGTGTTATCACATTATCCTTCGTTCACCCTAACAATCACATGAAACGAAGGATAGCTTCAGTTTATTTTCATACCTCCTAGAGTTTTTCTGAAAAAAGGCGTGCTAAAATAGTGGTTTCGTCCAGAGATCGTAGTACCACACCAAAGTCGGCATTGCGAATCGACACCACAGACATTACGAGCCACCACTGCAACCCGCAACAACAAATCGGAGACACTGCAGAAGACACGCCTCCCTCTCAACTGTAGGGGAGCCCTCACAGTGAGGTCGATATCGTGTCGAGCATGCAAGAGCTCAGTTCAGTTCAGCACTTCAGCTACAGCAATCTGCATCTTAGGGTAAGACCAATGATTACTTAAATTTTCACTGCAATGCACTGTCGTAAATGTTGCAGTTTGTACTGCAAGAGAACAGTCTGTTAACCTGTGAATTAAGTGATGCTTTCATATTCAATAACAGTTGTAAATTATCCAGTACTCCTGTGGTAAAGAACTGTTTCAATGTTAACTAAATCTTTTATTCATTTATGAAATAAAGTGCACCAGTATTTCAAAGAACCCAGAGTTGTGGCCGGACGATTGTGGTTTCGTCCGGCCCCAACAAAAATTATAGAAACTGACGGAATTGTTACTATCATAGTCTTCTTTCAGTTAGTTCGGTATCATATAAAGCTAAAAGCGCAATTTTTTGTCACCATTAAAGGAACAATGAGCATAACATTTTAGTCTCTGTTTTTCTCTTGTCGTCCAGTTTGGAAAAATTTGCTTCATTATTTTGAAGTGCTACGATAACTAGATAGCGAGATGTATTTGACAGTACCTGCTGTATTGAGCATACAGAAAATACTATATCAGTTCTGAGTAAAAGCTGAGCTCATGCCATGCTGAATAAAGTGTATACAACACTTAACTCTATGCCGAAGAGCACCGATGTTAGACATAATATTTGTATGGTAATGATTTTGTAGTAATATCCTTATCAGATTAACAAACATCTCAAGAAGTTGCTACATCCATTAGCAGAGTGATGAGTTTGTTGTGCGGGTGGCAACCGCGGATGACAGCTGGTGCAGTTTGTCGTACTACACCGAATTGCCAAAGAAACTGATACACCTGCCTAATATCACGTAAGACCCCCGCGAGCCCACAGAGGTGCCGCAGTATGACGTGGCATGGGCTCCACTAAGGCATGAATTAGTGCTGGAGGGAAGTGACAATACGAATCTTGCAGGGCTGTCCACAAAATCGTAAGAGTACGAGTGTTTGGATGAACAGTACGTTGCAAGGTATCCCAGATACGCTCAATAATGTTCACGTCTGCGGAGTTTGGTAGCCAGCGGATGTGTTTAAAGTCTGTTCCTGGAGCCAGTCTGTAGCAGTTCGGGACGTGTGGGTTTCGCATTGTCCTGCTGGAATTTCCCAAGTCTGTCGGAATGCATAATGGACATGAATGGACGCAGGTGATCAGACAGGATGCTTACGTACTGTTCAAGCTGGTGGAGTCTCTACTGTGGTGTGGGGAGTGTGCAGTTGGAGTGATATGGGTACTCTGATACGTCTACATACGATTCTGACAGGTGACACGTACGTAAGTGATCAGAAAGGATGCTTATGTACGTGTCACCTGTCAGAATCGTATGCAGACGAATCAGAGTACCCATATCACTCCAACTGCACACTCCCACACCATAGCGGAGACTCCACCAGCTTGAACAGTCCCCTGCTGATATGCGGGGTTCATGGATTCATGAGGTTGTCTCCAAACCCGCACACGTCCATCTGCTCGATACTATCCGAAAGGAGACTCGTTCGAGCAAACATGTTTCCAGTCATCAACAATTCAGCGTCGGTGCTGACGGTCCCAGGCGAGGCGCAAAGCTTTGTGTCGTGCAGTCATGAAGGTCTCCCACAGCCCATATCGATGCTGTAGATGTTCAATGGTTCGCACGCTGGCATTCGTTGATGGCCCAGCATTGAAATCTGCAGCAGTTTGCGGAAGGGTTGCACTTCTGTCACGTTGATTCTCTTCAGTCGTCGTCGGTCTCGTTCTTGCAGGATCTTTTTTCTGCCGCAGTGATGTCGGAGATTTGATGTTTCACCTGAGTCCTGATATTCACGGTACCCTCGTGAAATGGCATCGCTCGTGCGCCGGCTGTAACACCACGTTCAAACTCACTTAAATCTTGATAACCTGCCGTTGTAGTAGCAGTAACCGATCTAACAACTGCGCCATACATTTGTTCTCTTATATAGGCGTTGCTGATCGCAGCGCAGTATTCTGCCTGTTTACATAGATCTGTATTTGAATATGCATGCCTATACCAGATGCCGGACGGAGTGGCCGTGCGGTTCTGGGCGCTACAGTCTGGAGCCGAGCGCCCGATACGGTCGCAGGTTCGAATCCTGCCTCGTGCATGGATGTGTGTGATGTCCTTAGGTTAGTTAGGTTTAATTAGTTCTAAGTTCTAGGCGACTGATGACCATAGCAGTTAAGTCGCATAGTGCTCAGAGCCATTTGAACCTATACCAGTTTCTTTGGCGCTTCGGTGTAGTTAGCTGGGTGCTACAAGTAGACCCGCTGACTCTTCAGTTGAATTCTAGCCGAGTCTCCGCTTCTCACTGGTATCGTCGTGCCGTGGAATCCCTGAATACTCGGCGGTCGGAGAGATATTCAGCAAATCTCTGATTCTGCCCATGCGAAAGCGACGTAAAATAGTATGGGGCCACTTGACGTGGGGCGTAACTACGGCTTCGTCTCGTTGCATACGCGTTTTTTGTACACACGCTACTGACATTGCTGTACCGCTTGGAGCCTCCGTGCCCTGTGAATACAGAAGAACAAATGTACACTATCTGACCAAAAGTACCCATACACACGTTAGTGGACACTGACAGGGGATGTGTCCAGTCTTCACCTTTATGATCGCTTGAAACCTGTTGGGGACACAGTCAAGTGTTTGAATGTCTGAGGATGAATAGCAGCACATTCTCACTCAAGAACCGAAACGAGAGAACGTAATGTGTCTGACTCCGGATGTCTGGAGCGAAGTCGCCGATTAAACTCCTCCTAAACGTGTTAGATTGGTTTAATGCCAGGATTCAGGGGCGGGCCACAGCATTTCAGAAACGTCGCTGTCCAAAAGCCATTGCACTTTTGCTCCAACCCGAGCGCACTAATGCCGCATTACAACTCCCCGACTGGCAGGTCCGGACTGCGCTCCACACGCGTTCCAACCGACTGGCAGCCGGAACTCGCAACCGGAACTCCTTACGACAGACAGCGACCGGGAAGTAATAGCAGTCGAGCAGAGATACTAAGAGAGGGGATATATCGATACGCGCTGCTAGCGCCGGTCACGGTCAGGCAAAGCAGCAACTCAGTGACAGTAGTAATTTAAATTAACGTAATGAGGTGGAAGTAAGTTAAAAACAGGGTGTAAAATACATGGTGGCGGAAACCCGAGCCACGCACGGCTCAGTACAGTTTTTCGTTCAAAACAGAAGAAATTATTTTGCTAGTGACTGTTTTAAGACCTCCAAGAAGAAAGAGTGAATTTTCTTAATTCTGATATATAGGGCCTTTCCTTTTTGACCTCCTGCGGCGGTTGCTTTAGAGACACTTTGCTTTTATGCACATTCCCAAAAAACGAAGTGAGTGCTTACTTTCTGATACATTGATGTTTGTAAAACGGGAAGAAAATACGATGATCCAAATATTAAGTGGAAAGAAGGTATTTATTAAACATGTACTTGTTAGGCGTGCTCTTTTCAATTTTTTTCTTTGTTGTTATTTAAAATACGCACAACGGGGGAGGGTTGGCAGCGGATAAACTGTAATTAAAGACAGTTAAAGTATATGAGAGGATACAATAAAAGATGCATTCGTAAAAATACATAGGTCGACGATACTGACGATTTTTACATAAAAACAATTGACAATAAACGAGAATTTTGTAAAATACTCGGAGAACGTCGCGATTAGGATGCGATGATGATTATGGATGTGGGCCCAGTAGAACCGCAGGTAGCGACTAGAATTCAGCAATGTGGATGAAGGACGGAAGGAGAGAATGGGAAAATTTATGAGGACCTGCCCTGTGTTTAGTGTTGGAAAGCGTGGTATATCTCGGGGCGGATTTCATCGCTGGGGACTGGTAGTTGGTTAAAATTCCGGCAGGAGAGCATGGATAGGCTTGGAGGTGCATGGAAGGTGTAATATGGATGTAGTGGCTCGGCTGGGTACCTGGATTGGTTATTAGTGGATGAGAAAGTGGATGCTGTGATTGGGTTTTGCGATTAATGTATCGTATCCGAAGGTATTCTCGGAAGAGATGGTGTGGAAAGTGGACGAGATGGTACAGGATGCAAGTTGGGGAAGGTAGGCGAATGCGGAAGGCGAGATGGAGTGCGTAACTTTCCACGATTTCAGGGAACTTACAAAACTTAGGCAAGGCACGAATCCAGGCAACGTTGACGTATGTAAAATGGATGAGGGATCACAGCTCTCAGTGCTAAGCGGAAACAGCGGCGTCAGGAGAAAATGTGTACCGGACTGGGATTCGAACCCGGGATCTTCTGCTTACTAGGCAGGTGTAACCACAGCGCCATCCGGGACGCAGCGTTATTGCAGCTGCATGGACGATCTCAGGACGCCTCACGGCCGATTCAATCCCCCCACCCCCCACCCCCGAGTATAACCAGTCCTATCTGCCGTGACGTGTCCCAAGATAGTACGTGCAGTTGCGATAACGCTGTGTCCCAGATGGTGCAGTGATTACCGCACCTACCTAGTAAGCAGTAGATCCCGGGTTCGAATCCTGGTCCGGTACGCATTTTCGCTCGACGCCGCTGATTTCGCATAATATCCGGCCGCAGCTGATAGCAATGACCCCCCTTCCATTTTACGTATAGTGTTCACATCTGCGGGAGCTGCGTGATGTCTGTCCTACGTTGGCGTAGTTCACGATGGGTTGTATGAGGGATTTATAGGTGAAGATAGTGGTAGAAGTATATACACCCCAGGTGCGGCTTGTTAGTACTTTCGTCTTTCACTGCAGGTGATTCATTATCACAATAAGCCGATTTCCGTTTCGCTGCGGTAAGGACTCACTCCACTCACTAACTCATGCATTGCAGCCACGAGTTTCTCGCAGCCCCACCGCCGAGCAGATGTCAAGGTCACGAGCAAACAGGGAACGCGATGTACGTGCTGGCGGCCTCTAGGTAGCGGAAAACGATAACTGGCGGTAGCGACTGCTGGGACACGGAGATGTTTAAAGCCGATGCGAGTGAGGCGTAATAACGAGGCTCGTTTAGGGGGCGAGCGCAGCGGAGTTGGCGTCCCGACTGCCTCCGCGCCTGCCAACTGGTCCCTGCTCGCCCCGCAGCGCAGCTCGCTAAGTGGCTCGCTCGCCACCGCGACGCACCGCCGTCGCCGAACCGCCGGCGGCGGAGTTTGGCGGCAGAATTCCGGGCCGCATCCTGCCCTGCCCCAATCAGCGGACCGGAGAACAGTCTCGCTCGCGCAGCTTCACGTCACAGCCGACCCTCAGGAGCCGGAGCAGCCGTACGTACAGCGAGCAGAAACTGCCGAACTAGCGGTTACCTGCGACGCGTCTCTCATGGAGTTAACCGTACTCGTGTTTCATAAATGTTTGAGGATTGTGACCGTGTTTAAAGATGTGGCAGCGTATTCACGGCTACAAATTCAATGCCAGAGGACGTACTATGGTGACGGGGAACTGTCAGAATTCAGAATACGTCGAAAGCGATTGTATAAACTATTAAAGGACTTTAGAAATTACGAGATTTAAATTATGCAGCCCGTAGAACGTCTATTTTTAAACACAGGTTCTCGAACTAAATAAAATTAAATAATACACACTTTCTTACCTGTGATCATATTTTTAATGGATCGAGAACAATGAAACTTGCACAAAACTGTCATTGTTCCTAGAATAATTGTATACGGCCTAAGATACATCGTAAAACTGGGCAACTTTGTGACGATTACAGCAAATTTCGTAACATAATCTAATGCAAATATTACTGTGCCATTAAATTTTCCCATATGCCGCATTTTATAACCTTTATCATCTAATTTTCATAGTAATAAAATTTGTATATGTATTGAGATATTTGCAATGCGGAATAATAATTGACACTATGTTACCCGTCAGCTCAGGACAACGTTGTGACATGTTACGAGGATACAGAAAGTAGAGTTAAATTCGTCTGTCACATACATGAGCTGGCCTCGTCTCCCTTTATGACACACAGATATAACTCTGTTACAAATTTAAGTGTTTATGAGTTTTACTTTATCCAGAAACAGAAAAATGTCACCTACACAATTTATCAATTTGGTGAGATTGATTTTTCTAATTTTTTTAAAATCCAGTTAAGTGTACGTCTATCGCCATTGATTCAAAATAAGAATAAAAGTAAACTAAACTGCATTAAGCAAAGTACTTACACAAAACTTTTATGCACTTACTCACGCATTTCCACAGTGGATCCTTATGAGGAAAAAAAATGGCTCGGTCCGAGTAGGATTCATACAAACTTAATTACGTACATAGACACTTCGTCCATCCCGTGAACCGAGAATCTCGACGATTTTTGCCTGTGAAAGCACTGATACTGACAGACTATGAGTCATGGTAATTCCAAGACCTTGGAAGAGTTTAAATTTAAAGTTTGAGGTCACATAAATTATTACAAAAGAAATGTTTTTCATGTGACGTAATTACAAATTCACAATTTTCGGATTTTTTCCTTTTGCTGTACTGTGAAACATTGATCTTGCGAAATTTCTTGATTCTAGGCCAACGACGAGTGAGTTTGTGGTTACCAAATTACGTGACGTAAATGGGCGTGTGTTTTAACTGCATTGGCTTAGTAGCTTCAATGTTTTACACTGCCAACGGATCTTGCACCTTTTGTTACAATTCGGCTATGCTTCTTGCAGGCCCTCGAGGACGAGTAACATCCCGCTTCACCGTAACGCACACGTTTTCAATCTGGTGATCTGGTTGGTCACGTCGGTTGTTGTACACCATGAACAGCACGTTGCATCACAGCAGCCGTATGTGGACGTCCACTGTCGTGCTCGAAAAACACATCTCCTTCCTGTCAAAGAAACGGTAGTACCACGTGGATAACAGCCTGTGACATATAGCAGCTGCATGTTACTTTACCCTGTAGAAACAGCAAATGTGTCTGCGATTTGTAACTGGTGACTCCCCATGCTATGAGGCCTGACATGAGTTCAAAATGGTTCAAATGGCTCTGAGCACTGTGGGACTTAACATCTGTGGTCATCAGTCGCCTAGAACTTAGAACTACTTAAACCTAACTAACCTAAGGACATCACACACATCCATGCCCGAGTTAGGATTCGAACGTGCGACTGTAGCGGTCCCGCGGTTCCAGGCTGAAGCGCCTAGAACCGCACGGCCACACCGGCCGGCACCGACATGGGACCTGTGTGTCGTCGGTGTAGGCAGCTTGTCAGGTCTACGCCGTTCGCGTGTGTGTCCATCTCTTGCCTGCAGACCGGTCCTACTCTCATCACCGAACGCAACACAGTATCATGACAGTCTCCAGTCAACTCTTTCACAACACCGGAGTAGCTGTGCTTGGCGGCATCGTGTTTTCAGCGGTAACCTGACCAGAGTCAAATGTGATCTTAATTCTCGTACAGGCAGACGGATCCCAATGGTCCTTGGTCACTCATCAGGTGTAACACATGCCCAGATTCCTTCCCTGTATGGAGTTTGGTCGACCACTGCTGCTCTCACAAGGCGTCGATTTCGATGTGCTCCTGTACTACTTGGACGTGCAGATCATGGTCTACGGGTGTGGGAATGTTCCACAGATCGCCGTAGGAGGCAGCAACACACCACAGATACACTGCGCCCAACATGTGCAGCAACCCACTTATACGTCCATCTGGTTTCCCACAGGCTCATAGTGTGATACTCTTCAAATGGCAGAATTTTTTCAACAGGAGAACGTACTCTACAGCGGGGCATGGTACTCGACAGCGGGGAATGGTTGAATCCTACAATAACGTTGTTCACCTTATCTCGGCACAGTTACTGCTTGCAGAGTCAAAATACATGGCGCACAGACGGTTCCCCATCTGACCCTCGATGACCGTGACAAACGAATCATTAACACTGCAACCCCTCACTATGCACATGTCATACCCTGGTGCTACTGAACGCAAACTCTGAGGATGTTGCATCTTTTCTCGTGAATCAGACTGGTTGTTGAAAAAGAAACCGCATCAAAATCTACTCAGTACTTCCTCGCAAACTCTGAGGATTTTGCATCTTTTCTCGTGAATCAGACTGGTTGTTGAAAAGGAAACCGGATCAAAATCTACTCAGTACTTCCTGAGGTTGCAGACAGAAAAACGAGGCTGTGTTTTTGGCACCCGTGATGATCCATGTATTACGGCATTAAACCCAATTTGCAGAACAATTTTTCTCTGAGAATCTTTGATAGCCTTGGAATTCAGTTCTGCGCAACAAAAGCTCTGAAGCTTTGGTAAAGTTGATATTTCTTTGCGTTGTTTATTACATCGCTGTAATTGCTCCAAAGTAAAACATTTATCTATATCTTCAGGGGGATATTTATTGTGTGCAATTTGCTTCTAGATACACTTGAATCCTGCCTGTCTGGGTATCGCGTCCTAAGAGCCATAATTCGAATGGCATCGGTGTACCCAGTTTTAACGTTCTGCTTGGCGTCACGTCAACGGTACTGTACCAAATGAACAGCGAATGATAATAGCACCTATGATACTAGTTATGTATCTTGTATTTTTACATACCAGTAAAGAGTCTTATCATAGTATGAAGGCTTTCACGACCGGATGACATATCTTCTGGTAAACCTTCCAGGATGTAAGGTCGCGGTGCATGGAACTCTTCTGCTCCTAACGTTTCGTCCAGAGCTGCGCTGGACATCTTCAGAGGGGTGTTTCTCCTCCGGTGAGTCTTGCCGACTGACGGACTTTTTTTTTTCCTTTATTGAATTTCAATTCCCCCCGAAGGGGGCGGGCTGGCAGCAGCTTAGTATGCCGCTCTTCAGCCTACAGACTTTGTTAGAAAGATGAAGAGAATAAATAATAAAAACAGGCGATAAAATCGGAGACTTAAAGAGTAACATGGCGAAAAGAAATCGTGGAACTTAAAACAAAGAACAGAGGGATGATGACGCTAAGAAAATACATACAAAGCAGACAGGTAAAACAATAGACAGACAATTTAAAAAAAACACAGCGACAGTCTGGTTTCTGTTCGCAAAAGACATAAAATTCACACCCAGCGACAGCATGGTTTCTGTTCGCAACATGAGAAAGACGAACAACACTGAACAGTCACTGGAACACTGCACTAAAAAGTTGGAAAATGTGACATACCACAGCCGAGAGCAGGTGGGGGGAAACTGGACAGATGATGGGAAAATAAAAAAGGGGGGAGCCGGGAAAGGAGCTGATGGAGGATGAGGACCCATAAGAGGGGTGGGGGGCGCTGGGCAGACGCGACAGGGAGTGGGGTAGGCAGAGGAGGGGAATACAAAAGGACTCGGGGGGAGGTGAGAAGGGAGGTAGGGAGAGGTTTAGTGGGGAAAAAACAGGACGGAAGGGGGGAAGAGGGAGCCCAGGGAAAGGACAGAGGAAATGAGGGGGAGTGAGGATCAGAGTTGATAGGAGGGATAAAGGGAGGGAGAGAGGGCATCATCTGGGAGGGGGAGTTGATGAAAGCCACCTTGGGAAAGGAGATGTAGGGTGTAGAGATGGAGGGTAGTGGAGGGTAGGGGGGACACAACGGTGAAGACGTGGCAGGGGGCGGGGAGGGGAGAGGAGAGGAGCAACCAGGGGGTGAGGGGGTTCAAGACGGCGGGAGGCGTAGAGGATGCGGATATGTTCGAGGAATAGGAGCAGATGGGGGAAAGGAATGAGATCATAGAGGATCCGCGTGGGGGACGGGAGGCGTATACGGAAGGCGAGGCGGAGTGCATGACGCTCACGGATCTTGAGGGACTTACAGGATTTGGGGGTGGGGGGGGCAGATATCCAGGCAGGACTGGCATAGCAGATGGGACAGATTAAGGATTTGTAGATGTGGAGGATGGTAAATGGGTGCAACCCCCATGTCCGGCCAGCGAGGAGTTTGAGGAGTCAGAGGCGGTTGTGGGCTTTGGATTGGATGGAGCGGAGATGAGGGATCCAGGTGAGGTGACGGTCAATGGTGAGGCCAAGGTAGGTGAGGGTGGGGGTGAGGCGGACAGGACGGGCACAAACAGTAAGGGAGAAATCCAGGAGCCGGAAGGAGCGAGTGGTACGACCTACGATGAATGCCTGGGTCTTGGAAGGGTTGAGTTTCAGGAGCCACTGGTTACACCATGCAGCAAAAAGGTCAAAGTGATTCTGGAGAAGGCGTTGGGACCGTTGGAGGGTAGGAGCGACGGCGAGGAATGCGGTGTCATCAGCATATTGCAAGAGGTGTACTGGAGGGGGGGATTGGGGCATATCTGCCGTGTACAGAAAGTAGAGGAGAGGGGAGAGGAGAGAGCCCTGCGGCACACCTGCAGAGGGGTATAAAAATGGCTCTGAGCACTATGGGACTCAACATCTTAGGTCATAAGTCCCCTAGAACTTAGAACTACTTAAACCTAACTAACCTAAGGACATCACACACACCCATGCCGGAGGCGGGATTCGAACCCGCGACCGTAGCAGTCCCGCGGCTCCGTACTGCAGCGCCAGAACCGCTAGACCACCGCGGCCGGCTGCAGAGGGGTAGAAGGTGTGGGAATTGGCATTATGGATGGTAACATAGGAGGGGCGGTGGGAGAGGAAGGAGGCCACCAGACGGATGTAGTTGATAGGAAGGGCGTAGGTTTGGAGTTTAAACAGGAGACCGGGATGGCAGACACGGTCGTAGGCCTTTTCGAGGTCAAGGGAACGGGTCGGACGTCTGAGAGCGACTTATATATCGTAGAAAGTGGGCGTGACCAGAGTTACACGTGATATGCAGAGATAATCTTTGTCAGAGATAAAACTTAACTATCGATCGTAATCTCGTCACGGATAAAACTGTCTAGCAATTCTGTAGTGCTACTGTCCAAATATCACTAAGTTTCATGGTCTCTTCTTTCCGATTAAAATTATCCCTATGTTTATATATTTCAATTGCTTCTCTACAAAGCCGTGGGTAATAGTTCGTCGTCGTAGATAAAATTTTTGTTTCGGAAAACCACACTTGATGATTTCCTCACTGAAAAGCGTGTTCTGCTACAGCCGATTTATCTGTTTTTCCTAATCGGCAAAGACAGGGAAAAACAGATAAATCGGCTGTAGCAGAACACGCTTTTCAGTCAGGAAAATCATCAAGTGAGGTTTTCCGAAACAAAAATTGTATCTACGACGACGAACTATTACCCACGGCTTTGTAGAGAAGCAATTGAAATATATAAACATAGGGATAATTTTAATCGGAAAGAAGAGACCATGAAACATAGTGATATTTGGACAGTAGCACTACAGTATTGCTAGACAGTTTTATCCGTGACGAGATTACGATCGATAGTAAAGTTTTATCTCTGACAAAGATTATCTCTGCATATCACGTGTAACACTGGTCACGTCCACTTTCTACGATATATAAGTCGATCTCAGACGTCCGACCCGTCAATCGGCAACACTCACCGGAGGAGAAACACCCCTCTGAAGATGTCCTGCGCAGCTCTGGACGAAACGTTAGGAGCTGAAGAGTTTCATGGACCACGACCTTACATCCCGGAAGGTTTACCAGAAAAAAGAGTCTTATATTTAGGTGAAGTATATTTTATTAAGAACCTATGCTAGTACAGTTTGTGACCCTGTAAACATCGTCACCGATGTTACTTCTCCGCCAAACCATGGCGTTAGATGTCTACTGCTCTGTGCTGTGCCGAAGTAATTGTCTTCATTGCTACCCGACTGCTTGCGCTTTTTACACTGCTATTGGCGCTGTGTAATTTCTTTGTCTTCTTCTGCGACTGTCATATAACTGTTGACTTTGCTGGTACAGGAAGTTATAAGACAGAGAAAAATATCGATATCGTCAACTACGAAGTGTTTCAATTGTATTTACGAACTTTACAAGTTATGACAATTGCAAGACTAGTATCACAGAGCTCGACCAGCCAGCGAACAGATTTCTGCTTCTTCCCCCAGGAGCTCACTGGAGAAAAATAAGGGATTGATGCAACAGTTTCCCAGCTTCACGTTATCGAATGCTAAGTTGAAGTTTGGGTCTTCAACGGTCGAGCTTCTTCACACATCTTCACCACACAATTGACTTTTATGTAAGAAGTAAAAAAGGCGTAAGGAATGCATATTTTCGGGTAAGAGTCGCGAGTTTACGGCTGTATTAGGTCTACTTCACCTAATACCAGTGACAATAAACAGTTAAAGACTATCTGTCCATATATGAATGACTAAACAAGCTTTTCTGAAGAAGTTAAAGATTTGAAAGAATGAAAATTATCAACATTGAATAACAAACAGTGTCGTAAAATAAGGTTGAACTCCTGGAAATTGACATAAGAACACCGTGAATTCATTGTCCCAGGAAGGGGAAACTTTATTGACACATTCCTGGAGTCAGATACATCAGATGATCACACTGACAGAACCACAGGCACATAGACACAGGCAACAGAGCATGCACAATGTCGGCACTAGTACAGTGTATATCCACCTTTCGCAGCACTGCAGGCTGCTATTCTCCCATGGAGACGATCGTAGAGATGCTGGATGTAGTCCTGTGGAACGGCTTGTCATGCCATTTCCACCTGGCGCCTCAGTTGGACCAGCGTTCGTGCTAGACGTGCAGACCGCGTGAGACGACGCTTCATCCAGTCCCAAACATGCTCAATGGGGGACAGATCCGGAGATCTTGCTGGCCAGGGTAGTTGACTTACACCTTCTAGAGCACGTTGGGTGGCACGGGATACATGCGGACGTGCATTGTCCTGTTGGAACAGCAAGTTCCCTTGCCGGTCTAGGAATGGTAGAACGATGGGTTCGATGACGGTTTGGATGTACCGTGCACTATTCAGTGTCCCCTCGACGATCACCAGTGGTGTACGGCCAGTGTAGGAGATCGCTCCCCACACCATGATGCCGGGTGTTGGCCCTGTGTGCCTCGGTCGTATGCAGTCCTGATTGTGGCGCTCACCTGCACGGCGCCAAACACGCATACGACCATCATTGGCACCAAGGCAGAAGCGACTCTCATCGCTGAAGACGACACGTCTCCATTCGTCCCTCCATTCACGCCTGTCGCGACACCACTGGAGGCGGGCTGCACGATGTTGGGGCGTGAGCGGAAGACGGCCTAACGGTGTGCGGGACTGTAGCCCAGCTTCATGGAGACGGTTGCGAATGGTCCTCGCCGATACCCCAGAAGCAACAGTGTCCCTAATTTGCTGGGAAGTGGCGGTGCGGTCCCCTACGGCACTGCGTAGGATCCTACGGTCTTGGCGTGCATCCGTGCGTCGCTGCGGTCCGGTCCCAGGTCGACGGGCACGTGCACCTTCCGCCGACCACTGGCGACAACATCGATGTACTGTGGAGACCTCACGCCCCACGTGTTGAGCAATTCGGCGGTACGTCCACCCGGCCTCCCGCATGCCCACTATACGCCCTCGCTCAAAGTCCGTCAACTGCACATACGGTTCACGTCCACGCTGTCGCGGCATGCTACCAGTGTTAAAGACTGCGATGGAGCTCCGTATGCCACGGCAAACTGGCTGACACTGACGGCGGCGGTGCACAAATGCTGCGCAGCTAGCGCCATTCGACGGCCAACACCGCGGTTCCTGGTGTGTCCGCTGTGCCGTGCGTGTGATCATTGCTTTTACAGCCCTCTCGCAGTGTCCGGAGCAAGTATGGTGGGTCTGACACACCGGTGTCAATGTGTTCTTTTTTCCATTTCCAGGAGTGTATATATATTGTTTATTCAGTACATCGATGTACTGTGGAGACCTCACGCCCCACGTGTTGAGCAATTCGGCGGTACGTCCACCCGGCCTCCCGCATGCCCACTATACGCCCTCGCTCAAAGTCCGTCAACTGCACATACGGTTCACGTCCACGCTGTCGCGGCATGCTACCAGTGTTAAAGACTGCGATGGAGCTCCGTATGCCACGGCAAACTGGCTGACACTGACGGCGGCGGTGCACAAATGCTGCGCAGCTAGCGCCATTTGACGGCCAACACCGCGGTTCCTGGTGTGTCCGCTGTGCCGTGCGTGTGATCATTGCTTGTACAGCCCTCTCGCAGTGTCCGGAGCAAGTATGGTGGGTCTGACACACCGGTGTCAATGTGTTCTTTCTTCCATTTCCAGGAGTATATATATATATATATATATATATATATATATATATATATATATATTAAAATTCAGAGGTAACAGTAGAAGTCGTAGTACAAATTTGGTTCAAATGGCTCTGAGCACTATGAGACTTAACTGCTGAGGTCATCAGTCCCCTAGAACTTAGAACTACTTAAACCTAACTAACCTAAGGGCATCACCCACATCCATGCCCGAGGCAGGATTCGAACCTGCGACCGTAGCGGTCGCGCGGTTCCAGACTGTAGCGCGTAAAACCGCTCGGCCACTCCAGCCGGCTAGTACAAATCTCTTAGTATTGGTCGATACAAATATGAATTTATAAATGGATGAAAACCCAAACTATATTTTATGGTAGTATTAAAATAAGGGAACAATGAAATAGTGAGGCTGTATCTCCAACATCCACAGGCAGGCTACCACGGAGTCAGATAAGACACAAAGTTAGATGAGAAGGAGGCAAACTAAAGTATGAAACTAAAACCGTACCACTGCCAGGTTCCTTTGAGCATGGTCCTTTACACAAGAGAGAGATGTGGCAAGAGGAGTAAAAAACGGAATAACGTCACTCTGACAATAAGAATCAACGGCGTACACCTGTAGATGGGAACTTGGTATCTGGTGCCCACGAAGAAGCCAATAATAATAGCAGTGGAGCATAACATTGTATCCTATCACGTACTCTCATATTTATGTGTTGAGAATTAGTATCCGCTTGGCGACACTACGTGTAAAGGCGGTTGACCAGAAATCGCCGATACTAAGAGCTTTCCCCGATTTTTTTTTCATTTTTCAACGCTTGTTTTTCCTCCTACTCCCTGCGATCTGGTCTCTCGCATCCGTTATCTCCGGGGACACATCACCGAAGTGCATGCAGCGCCACTCGACTCATAAATCCGTACTGTTCACGCTGCGACAGTTTCATCCAGCACGGCGTTTTACACTTGGCAGCATTCATTTGTTATTCCGCCGGCATGCAGATGAGCGCAAACGTCACACGCTTTCGCGCCCTCTCCTTCTCCCTGCCCCCTCCCCCTTGTCCCCCGTCCCACCTCACCGCCCCTAACGTGGACACACACACACACACACACACACACACACATACATACACAGGCGCAGTGGCGCGTGCATAAATATATACATACACACCAACACATACGAGCGTGCGTTCCTCCCTCTACCCCCCGTGTCCCTTGCCGGCCCGGCCAGGCGCTGTCACATCCAACATCCACCCCTTCCACTCTGCCCAGACCACCCGCACTGCACCGTCCGCACGCTCGACGCCGTATCCAGCCAGCTCACAACACATACGTTATTATTACATAAACAGCGTATCATTGGCAAGTTTACAAATAGCGTATCTGCAATTTCACTCCCGTCTGTGCGAGCGCGCGAATTTAAACTAACGAATAGCAATTGTTTGACTATTTATGCCGCGGGAATCGCCTCGCTGTACGTCGCTTGACGCGACAATTATTCATAACACAATAGGCGCTACATTTACGACTGAAATTTGGCGCTCTCGTGCGCGCCGACGCTGCGTTCGCGCACACGCTGTAACAAAGAATACTCAATGCGTAATTGCTTTCGGAAAAAATACTCGCATAAAAGATATACCGAAAAATTACATCTGCTGCAGAGCTAAATGTATATCTGGTACAATTTCCGCAGTTTTCTTTCAGGTTTCAATGACATTCAGCAATATATTTTTAAACACGAAGATCTTATGAACTAATTCCCTTTCCTATACCTTTTTTTCATATTTCTTTTACGAACACCTCATATTCTCTGGACCCCTGTGAAATCTGGCAAACACAGTCAGATCATGTTAACAGCGGAAATGAACTCAGTACACAAGTCTGCGTTCGTATTGAATTTGAAAGTTACCTGTTTAGGTCGCTCAAGACATTTTCTTGGTTACATGTTTCGGCGCAGCCACGTTAGGGGGAGTATGAGTTGCCTATCCTGTTAATGCTAAATTTGTCAGTTTCGTAACAGATTTTCTCAGTAACTACTTCATGAAAGCTAATGAAATCTTTGTAGATTACTTTCACATGATTCGTGTACTTACTCTCGGATGAAGTAAATGTTCTAAGAGTTCGAATAGAATTTGTTTGTGTTGTATCTTATTTCTTCATTTTTCCTTAATTTTTGCGTATTTCGCTGGAAACATATAGGCAACCCTTATCGTTCTATATGTGTAGTATCACAAAGGTATCTTCTACAGTTCCCAAGAAAACTGGTCATTTGTCTGAGTAAATTTAGTTTTTTAGAAAATGAACCGCACAGTAATTTATATTAAAATTCACATTTTAATAGAAACAACAGTTAAAACACGGCAACGCTGTAATCTTCATCGTCTAGTTTCTGCGCTTGCTTCCTCTTCCTCCTTTTCAAAGATCTTGCCTCCTGGGACACTTTTTAGACTTGTAGATCAGCTTGTACGACTCTCGTTGTCAATTTCCTCCAATGTGGGTCGCGTAATCCAACCTTTCTTCACTTCCAGCTCTTCGAAGACTTTCAGTCTACTGCTATTATCATCATTAAGTGTGATGACAGCATCATACACACCAAGCCTCAATGTTTGGCATCCTGCAAATACATTTTCGGTACTCTTGTCATTGTTGAATGACTCAGTCACGTTTTGTGTTTTCCCTGTCACGCATTTCTTCAACAGGTCTGGATTTGTCAAATCTCTACAAACTCTAGCAGTCTCAGGAAATGGGTTCTTGCGGGTAAACTTACCTAAACATACAGTTCATTTAACATTTCCTTTTTTTTTTTTTTTTGTATTTACACATTCGCTTGAACGAGAGTTGGGGATCGGCTAAGCATCTGTTGATGTTTTATGTAAAACGGTTACCCACATAGCCTTTTTCATGCAATCTAGGTTATTTTCGTTGCTTCTTATGGCTTGACCACAGTATTATGATAGTTGATTGATGGTACTATCTAGCAGACGATATCTCTGCTTGCGCTGTTCTACAAAGAATATTGCACGTACAAAATAAAGAAGTATCACAATTATTATGGCGCTGCAGTCATGGACTCTGTGACTGGTCCCGGCGGAGTTTCGAGTCCTCCCTCGGGCATGGGTGTATGTGTTTGTCCTTAGGATAATGTAGGTTAAGTAGTGTGTAAGCTTAGGGACTGATGATCTTAGCAGTTAAGTCCCATAAGATTTCACACATACACACAATTATTATGCCAGCTAAGTTTCCACTAGAATCTAAATCATACCACCTAGCCTTATGGTTCTTGAGATATTAATCTTTAATTGAACAGTGGTTTGTGAAATCCTAAAAATGACTTATGCAACTACTAAAATTAAATTAAATTAAAAATACTTCCAGTCAATACAATTTCTATATTAAAAAATTAAAACTTTTAAGTAAAATGACAATTTACTATCTCTCTAAATACATTATGTCAAGGAGATAAGCGAGCTGATGTATTTGTAAATATTTTAGAAACATGGTTTAATTGTCTTGATCACAAT